>NC_141940.1:120251462-120558722 GCF_057802395.1 Ceratotherium simum simum
TTTCAGTGTGGCAAAAATATAGGATGCAAAGCAGGAAAAACAGTCGAAGCGAGTGGGAGAATGTGTCAAGGATAGAGTCGAAGGCTAGAGGGAGCCATCGGAACAGGGGCTAAATGTGAGGAGAGGAAAATAGCCCTGACACCTGGGGGCTGGTGGATGCTCACCGCTGGGCCTGGGTGCTCTGTGGTTGAACATGAACAATTTCACAGAACATCAACATGAGACAAAGCCACTCTGTGACCACGGTGGATCAAGACAAAAACAAGATCACTCTGTAATTACGACTGCATACAGACAAAACAAGAACATTGTCCAAACCAGAAAAATGGCCAAACTTCACTCTAGCTTGACTAATGTGAGTGCCTGCTGCTTCTTTACTAATTGACTTTAGCCTCAATTCATTCTTCCTCCTCATAGGTAAGATTTATAGATTCAGTTTGTTAACCCTATCTACAGTCATAGAATTGCCGCTACTTCTGAAGCACCCAATCCAGAGCAAAGTCCTGCTTCCTTGAACACTACCCCAAATCACCTAACACTAGCTCAAATCCTATAATATGTCCTTTCTAATACTCTTTTGTCAGCCCTGGTGGCCGGGTGGTTATGATTCCGCACTCTCACGGCTGTGGCCCGGGTTCATATCCCAGTCAGGGAACCACACCACCTGTGTGTCGGTTGTCAGACTGCGGTGGCTGCATGTAGCTGTGATGCTGAAAGCTATGCCACCAGGATTTCAAATACCAGCAGTGTCACCCATGGTGGACAGATTTAAGCAGAGCTTCCAGACTAAGACAGACTAGGAAGAAGGACCTGACCACCCAGTGCTGAAAAACTGGCCATGAAAACCCTATGAACAGCAGCGGAGCACTGTCTGATAGAGCACCGAAAGGTGAGAAGATGGTGCAAAAAGACCTGGCAGGGTTCTGCTCTGCTGTCCACGGAGTCTCTAGGAGTCGGAATCGACTCGACAGCACTAACAGCAACAACAAAGATGCCTGCCAGTCTCGCCTTTTTAATTCTTTTGGAATGTTCGGGGTGTACAGGGCACAAGGCAGTGAGATGAGTCTCTAGATGAGGACTTAAAGAAGCGAGGGGCTGTTTCTGACCTGGCTCTCAATAGCTTCCAAGCCTACAGTTCATGGGACTGAATGTTGGTGCGGGTGCCGAAGAGAAGAAAATCTTCAGCACATGAGACTGCTCAAGTGGATACTGAGTAAGCCCAACGTCTTCTTGCAGGTGTGGGAGCCTTAGGTCAAGACCCAGCCATGACATCTAGATAAATACAATATTTCCCGAGAGGGGTCTCAAAGCCTCGTGCACACTAGGATCTTGGTAAAGAAGCCCTGCCATTAGTTTGGGTAGTGTAGAGTGAGGGGGCCAGAGTAAACACCGGGATACATTTTGGAGCAATTCTGTTTTTAAAGAGAGAAGGAATCTTACCCAGAGCTACCCCTCTTGCGTAGCCACGGCCCTGCAAGTTCAGGGTTCCACTCCCCCATATTAGCCTGGCAAATGCCCAGTCACGGAGGTTGCCTATTGAAGTCACCAAACAGCAGCTCCTCCCTCAGAGAAATCACGTGGATTTCTGCATTAGCATCAGCAAGACAGAGCCATCAAATACTTGCTTCATGCTGTAGAAGAGCAGAGATGATGAAGAATTTACGGACTAATTTATTCTGATTCTCACTCCAAAAAGGAGTCTGGTGATGGCTTGACTTAATTTTGTTTATGGTGCCCAAAGGTAGAAGAAAGAGACCAGGTTTTGAAATCAAGAACCAGGTGTTCATTTTCGGGCTCTCCCACTTCACCAGTATTACCACTGATTAAAATCACTGGGCCTCAGTTTCCTCCTTTATGACTTGGAAATGAAACTTAAAACTCTTTTAAACTTGTAAATATGTAAATCACTTAGTACAGAGCTGATAGTATATTACTTTGGCATTGCTTTTCAAATTAACAGGAAAGCCACTTCCACATATTGACAAGTTTTCATTTTAGAAGCACAAAAACGTTTCACATATTTAGCACTTTGGGAAAAGGCAATAATGAGAAGCACAGCACAATATTTTTCTCAATGTTATGTAGTTCCCATATACTATAGGTCTATTAGTTATTTCTATTGATCAAAGTTATTTGAAAACATATTTACGTAGTACAAGTAGCAAGATGTATGTGTACCTGTATATTGCTTTGTTTAATGTAATCTTTTCTTGATACTCCCCATTCCAATTTCTACCACCTCCCACACACATACATACAAATAGATGACCTTATATTTCACAGAGAAATAGAGGTAACAAGAAAACGTTCCCTAAACACATCAGGATGGACTCCTCACTTGGTTATGGCTTGTTTTGAAGAAGAGGGACCTTCTTTCTTGCAATGCTACTCCTTTCAAAGCCCTAGATTCCCTCCCCTTTAATTATCACTTCTCTTCCCAAATATTCAATCTTTCCAGCTCCCTGGCCGTATCACCAAGGTCAATTAGCATGGTCAAATTCCCCTTTGGGTTAAAAAAACAAAAGGTCTCTATACTTCCCTATCTCCCTTGCTACCCTTGTCTCTCTTCCAAAGGGTTCCCCCAGGAGGCTTCACTGTCAAGTCTAAAGGCCAATTTTTGATCTTCATTTTCCTTGAACCACTTTCTAATATTGTCAGTATCACTTTTACTTCTTGAACTTTTCTCTCTCTTTGATTTCTAGTTCTTTGCATTTTCTTAATTTTCCTTATACTTCTTTGACTCTTATCATTCTTTGCTGGCTATTCCATTTCCATCAAATGTTATGATACCCCAAGGACTGTTCTCGGCTCCCTTTAGGGCCTCGTAGTACATTCTATCCGAGGATGATCTTATCCATCCTCATGGCTTCAAATGTCATTTATATGCTAATTACCCTTGAATCTTTGGCACTGGATTCTCTTCCAGTCTCCATCTGTACTTCCAAATACAAGATGTTTTCTGCATGGACATCCTATAGCAATATTGACTTCATAATTACCAAACTTGATTATTGACCTTTTCTCCCAAACTGCTTCTGCTTCTTGCATTCCTGAACTCAGTTGGTGGTAGCCAAGTTCACTCATAAGTTTGTTCGGTAGACATCACAGTCATTCTCATTGCCAAGTCTCTTCCTCCTTCCCTCAGTCACCGGTCACTTCTTAGTTCTACACTGGACATGTGTCTCAAGTCTAGTCTCCTTTCCTCCTAATGGCACTGATTGCCTTAGTCTTATCCTCATCCTCTCTACTAGAGGTTGTTGCTTCCTACTCAGTCTTAATACCATCAGCTTCTTCCCAATTCAGTTCATTGACTCATTACTGTAAGAGTTACTTTCCCAAACAACACTTGTTATTTCACTTCTCTGCCTGAAAACCCTTTTGCTCTCTGTGCATGGCAAAAAGATGCTTTCCAGACAATGACCACTAGGAACACATCTGGAGTTGAACAAGTTAGATTTATTGCCCATCACAATGAAGGAGAACATACATCATGGAGAACCATGGAATGTCTCAGTAAAAGTGTATTGTTGTTGTTAGTACTGTCAAGTGGATTCCGATTCCCAGTGCCCCTGTGCACAGCAGAACAGAACTCTGCCAGGTCTTTTTGCACCATCTTCTCATCTTCTAGTGCTCTATCAGACAAGGCTCCGCTGCTATTTATAGGGTTTTCATGGTCAATTTTCTCGGATGTGGGTGGCCAGGTCCTTCTTCCTAGTCTGTCTTAGTCTGGAAGCTCCACTGAAACCTGTCTACCATGGTAACCCTGCTGGTATTTGAAATCCCAGTGGTATAACTTTCAGCATCACAGCCACCACAGATGACAACCAACAGACAGGCGATGTCGTTCCCTGACTGGGAAATGAACCCAGGTCACAGTAGTGAGAGCACTGAATCTTAACCACTAGACCACGATGGCTGGCTGGCAAGCATCTAGAGAAGCACATTCCAATAGAATTTTCAGAGAGGATGGAAATATTCTAACTGCATTGTCCAGCATGATGGCCACTAGCTACCTGTGGATCTTAAGCATTGAGATGTGGCTAGTACAACAGGAAAACTCAATTTTTTAAAATTTATTGTGTTATTAATTAAAATATTTCAATAGCTACATGTGGGCTAGTAATTACTGTATTGGACTACACAGGTCTAGAGATTAGAATACAATGTAAACATAAGAAGACTCAATTCCAGTGATACATAGCAGAAGAAATGTAAAGTAAATGGGAAAAAAAGTCAGAAAACAATTTTTTAGAAACTCTGAACAAAGTCAGAGGGAAAATAAAAACACTAACATTTTAAACCCTTTCTAATGAGGCTGACATTTAAAAACCAGACTAAGTAAGAGGAAGAAAGAGAGGAAGTGAGGTGAGAAGGTAAGACAAATCCAGGGAGTGAGAAGAGTGATGAGTGAGGAGAAACCCACTCCATCTGCTTGCCTTTGGATGTTGTCACAACAGGGCATGCACTCTCTTTGGATGGGTGGCAGCTACCTTACACTCCTGAAAGAAGCCAAATGGACTTTGGGGAAGCCAGAGCCCTGACATCACTGAGCAACTCCACTATCAATACTCAAATTTCTTAATATGTGAATTATAAAGGCTCTGAACATTCAGCCACTGTTAATTGGGTACTCTTCACTAGCACCCAAACTATCCTAAATGATGCAATACTTATTATTTAGCAGTAAAATGTTATTTTTAAGTCTTCA
Source organism: Ceratotherium simum simum (assembly GCF_057802395.1). NCBI lineage: Eukaryota > Metazoa > Chordata > Mammalia > Perissodactyla > Rhinocerotidae > Ceratotherium > Ceratotherium simum. Next base: position 120,256,171 of record NC_141940.1, read on the forward strand.
CCCAAACCTAAGTCTTTCGTAGCTCCTGACTCTACCTTTCTATATGATCTCCAACAAAACTTAGGTCATTGACACATCTTTCCTAGATGACTGCAACAACTCAACAAACTCAGCACTTGGTCCACTGCTTCCAAGACTTGATTCCAAATCTAATAATGGCATCTTCTTAAAGCTTCCCAGTGACTCCCCACTGCCATCCAGGTAATATCTAAACTCCATGACGTGCATATAAAATCCTCTGTGATCCGGCCCTTGATGGACTTCAGCCATGCCTCTTGCTGTGGTCAATCTCTGCATTCTGACAAGGCTCCCAAATGTGCCATGGTTACCTTTTTTGCCAATTCTTGGCATACAATCTTCACCTGGAAGGCAGACCCCATCCCCAACCCTCATTGTGCATAACTCCTTCTTGGGTTTTGGGACTCACCTTTGTCACTAGTCCCACTAGGATGGAAGCCTTCCCAACTCACCAGGACCTCATTTAGCTGCCCCTCTAAAGGCCTCCCACTTCACACTGTTCTTCCTTTAACTTTATAATTGCCATTTACTTGTCTTTCCCCAATCCCTCAATCCCCAATGCAATCATCTCCCTAAGGACAAACATTTGGCCTTGTTTTGTTCATCACTGTATCTCCAGCACCTAGACAGAGCTAAGAACACATTAGACATTCAGGATATGAACAATGTTGAATGAATACATGAACAGATGGACCTTCTTTCACATCCTGCCTCAACTATGAATCAATAAAGATGCCATATGGAACTGACCCATCCTCCCAAGTGTTCTTGACTTAGGCCAGACCAGGTATACTCCAGCTGTGAAAAGCGCCAAATGTCCCTATCTCTTTCATTTCTGCCTTTGCAATAATGAAAAAATATCAACGGGCCATTTTTTTTAATCCTTAAAGGACATCAAAATGTCATGCACTTGGCTTTCTTCAATCCCCACATTCTTTAGCTTTCTGATCAACTCAGAAAGCTAAAGATCAACTGTGATAGACAAAGTCTATCACAAGATATAATTCTCTGCCTAGTCTATGACCAATTTTATCAAAGCTATAACAATGTGATGAGAAAGTCGGGCTGCATTTACAATGTATATTGTTATATACACTAGGAGGGTCCATGATTAAGAGGAAAATGATAGCAAGGTCTTTTCACAGAAACCGAAATCCTTCTAGAATGCAAACAATCACCCCAAAATTCACCTAAGTACAGTTATATGTCTGAATATAGGTGGAAAGAATATAGCAAAATTTTACCTTTAGCTACTTTGCCTTCTTTAGTAGGCACTTACATGTATATACAATGTATTTTGATCATTTAAATGAAAAGAACCATCAATGATGAAGTAGGCTATTGTTCTCTGCTGGTCCTGGGTTTAGTAAAAGCGGGATGTGTCACAATATACTTGGCCAACAGAGAAATTTCATATGTGCTTATCTATTTACACCACTATTGAGTATAAAGGCCAAACCAGGAAATTTCCTATGTCAGACTTGTTTGTCCACAGAATTGTCCTAAATGCAAGTACATGTGATGGTTTGCATGACGAGTATCATTTGATAAGTGCAAACCATGTGCATTTAGTCCTCAGATACACCTGGTATTTCAGCCACCGGATGCTGGACTCCCTTAAGAAAGATGTCAGAGGAAAATTCTTCTGAGAAGAGAAATAAAAAGCAAGTGAGTATTCAGATGCTTTTCCATAATCTTTCTCCAGAATTTGATTAGAGGATTCCTTGCTTAAAATATTTGGGTCACCAACGACCTAAAAAACCTACTTTAATCTGTCCTCCAGACCTGCCCTTTCTGTCCAGGTTTATCTCACTCTACACTCTCCAATTTGCCCATGCCTTTTCTCCTATCCTTGTCATATGAGACACCTAAGCTGCACACACAAAGACACACAGCAAGTCACCTGCCTGAGTTTTCCCAACATATTATGCACATTGCTATGTGTTTGCTCATCTCATTCTTTCTGCTCTTAAACTCCTCCACTATGTCTCAAAACATAAAATGGTAAAATAAAATAACAGTTCCAAGATTTCTCCAGATGATTCTGATATGTATTATCCCTGCCCCACATTAAGAACCACTGATCTAAAATTAGTTGAGTCGATGTTGGTCTTTGTTAACAAATGTTACATTTGACGAAATCTTCCTTGTTCTTGGGAACAAGATGGAGCCGTGCATGTTTGAAGACGTACTGCAAGATGATTTCCAACTGAATGAATGGCCATGCTCAAAAGGGGCTGAACAATGATTAGGTCTCCATCACTGGGAAGCACTCTCAAGTGGCATACCAAATAGTTCTCCCCAAATCAATGTTCCTATTAATGATTTGGATGTAGATGTAGATAGAAACTTGATCAAATTTACAGAGGGTGAAATGGTAGGAGAGTTGAATTATACATTCGTGAAAGGTCAAGCTTGAAATAATAATAGCTGGTGACCTTACCAATCACTTATTCTATGCCAGGCATAGTTCTAGATGCTTTACGTAAATTAACTCATACAGTTCTCCCAAAAACCTCATAATACAGGTCATTTTATTTTCTCCATCTTACAGATAAGAAAACTGAAGCCTAGAGAAATTTTCAACTTTGCCAAGTTCATGCAGCTCATGAGGAGCAGAGCCAGAACTAGAAAACAAGCTGTCTAGAGAGGTCTATGTTCTTAACCTCTTCCCTAAGCTGCCTTTAAGGATTCTGACAGCTGGGAAGGATAAGCCAAATCTAGCAGGATAAAATGTAACATTGACAGATGCAATGTTCTGCTCTCAAGTGCAGGAATACATCTTTACATGCATTTGGTGGGGAGGGAGATGGGATATGTGTTTTGACTACCATGCATGAAAATACTTAGGCAAGTAGATGGACTCTAAGGTGAACATGAATTGACAGGGTAATGCTGCTGTAAATTTAGGCTCCGCCGGGGAAGTTTCACCATTCTATGTAATAGAGTATGTGGCTATTTCAGCTTTCCTAACCCCTGCCTACAACACTTAGGGAAAGCATATTCCTGTCTGCAATCTAGGTCCTAAATGCTGCAAACACATTTTCCCCTGCTCTGGTCGAGTTACAGAAAGAATTCCTCTTGTCCCAAAGGGCAACTGAGCCTGTTACTACTCAGGGAACTTAGGGAGCTTGAGGGGACAGGAGGAGTGTGGTGAAGGGGCAGTAAGGTAATCTGTCTGGCATCCAGAGTACCTTGCAAAAGCAATGTTTTGTATAAAACAAAGATTCCAAACTGGATGCTCCTACTTCAGAGGGAGCTAGTAAACAGAACGAGGGGAGTTCATTAGTTTGTATCAAGGCCCATATTATATTTCCTAAAAGTTTCAAGAAATAACACTTACATACCATTCAATAACTTTAAAATGGAGTGATCTGTACCCAAATAAATGTGAGAAATGCTGAATAAGAACATCTTTAGGGGCCGGCCCAGTGGCGCTGGCAGTTAAGTGCGTGTGCTCCACTGCGGCGGCCTGGGGTTCGCCGGTTCGGATCCCGGGCGTGCAGCGATGCACAACTTGTCAAGCCTTGCTGTGGCGGTGTCCCATATAAAGTGGAGAAAGATGGGCATGGATGTTAGCCCAGGGCCAGTCTTCCTCACCAAAAAGAGGAGGATTGGCAGATGTTAGCTCAGGGCCCATCTTCCTCACAAAAAAAAAAAAAAAGAACATCTTCAATGGATTTATTTACTGAAGTATTTATCAGAAACTTTATTAGATTCATGTGCATTGTTTCTCACATTAATTGTCTATGGGCTTTGTTATTTTTTCTGAAAACCTATTATCATAGCTCATGGAATTGTAGAGTAGCTCAAAACACAGTTTGGGAAAATCTGTGGTGGTGTAATGAACTACAAGAGATAGTTCCTTGTTACCTATATGACAAAGGTTATTAATAATTTGTTTCCATTTAAATAGATTTTTCAGAATTTAAGTTTATGTTAAGAAAATATCAAGAACAAGCGTCCTAAAAACACACAAATATTATACGCTAGCTTATGGGCCTGCCTGGGGTGTTATTCATCATTTCTTTGTGCCAGTAAATGAATGGGAGAACAAATATTAGCAAAGGAAAAAAAGAAAATCATTCACATAGTTACAGAGGAATCCAATGTCTCTTATATGTTAGTCACCGAGGCAACTCAAATTCTGAAAACTCAACTCAAACGAAATGTTTACTAGAGAAAATGATAGTTCTACTAAAATGTCATTAATTAAGAACCCACCAATTCAGCGTGTGTCATCGGTTGACCCTGTCTAAGCTGAAATTTCTCTCTTCACCATGAAGAGTATGCTCATCAGTTTAATGGAACAAATGAGATTTCTGAAGACATGCTTAATTTGCCCACGAGAACAAAATGATCTCAAGGATTTGAAAAACACTCACTTAGAAATAATGACAGAATTGACTGCAAGTCATTCTAATCTTTTCATTAAAGCAGGCACACCCACTTGGTTCTCCACTTGGCCTTCTCCCTAAACACTGGATCCTCACAGCAACAGATGCAACTCTGCAAGAGCAGCATTGACACAAGTAGAAACAAGATTTGGTAGCCTGAAGATTTTCTCTGCAAGGTCCGTAACTTAAGATTTTGCTCCCGGGAAACCACAAAGCCAATGATCCTAAATAAGTTTTTAACACAATATAGACCAGCACTGTCCAATGGAACTTTCTGCAGTGATGGAAATGTTCTATGTCTGCACTGTCCAATAGGGTAGCCCCTGGCCACATGTGGCTATTGAAATATGGCTAGTGTAGCTGAGGAACTGAGTTTTTAATTTTATTCTATCTTACTTAATTAAATTTAAATTTCAATAGCCACTTGTGGCTAATGGCTATGTATCGGACAGCACAGGTATATACACTGTCCTATTTGGAGATTTCTGGGCCTCCCCATTGTAGACTTGTCCTGACGATGGGCATCCATTTGACTTGTAGTATTTAAGCATAGAGTTTGTGTGGCCAACTGGTCAAGCCCAGAGCAAGCTGATGTGGGCCCTAGAGGTAGCTCTAACATGATTTATCCCCTCCCCTCACAGGTGATTCTAATTTCCTTTGGTTTTGCAGATGGCAAATTGCTGTTATTATCCTATCACTATATGGGTCCTCTCCTGAGCTTCTCCAAGTCCAGCCCAGGACACTACAAATGCCGATAAGCATTCAAAATAATACAAGTAGATTTGCTTGAAGCTACTTTTTGCTCCAGGCTTTGGTTTGTGTTGCCATGTGCCACATGATACTTTCTATGGGCCCCAAGGCACTTTTGCCTCTGTACACCCTCCATCCATAAAAAATATTAAAAATTATATTTTACAACTGCATTTGGTAGAAGACATCAAATATATTAACGTTTTATGTTAAAACATTTTCTTCGACCTAAAAGTTTAGTTTTTTCCTCACTGTTTAAAACAATTAAAAGTACTGTGGTCCTTCAGCCCTGTGCCTGATGGGGAAGCTGGAGCTGGCTTCCTGCCCTGAGCCCCGCACCTGGGCCTGGGCCTGGGCCTCCAGTTTTCTAAGATCTGTGACTTCTTGAGGGCCCTTTGGCAGGCAGCATGGAAGGTGTGTGGGTCAGAGAAGGGTGAGGGGCTTCACAATGGGGGAACATTAGATACATCTAGCCCAGGCATAAATTTCAAATTGGTAATGTCTGAGTTCATTTGTTTTACAAATACTTAGAATCACAATTAAAAGATAGCATAGAGATCACTCAAGCCTCTTCATTTATGGTCGTATCTGGAGCAATAGTCCATTATTCCCTGCTTCCTAGGTAACATGACATATATTAATCAAACAACAGAATTTGAGGCTACATACAGGGTGGGTATAGAGAGAAACTCAGGTCAAGATCCTGGGCTTTGGAATCTCATTAACTAGGATTCAAATCTTGGGTCTACTGCTAACTCTGTGACCTTGGGAATGTTACTTAACATCTTTGAACTCCAATTTTCAAATAACTCACTGAAATAAAATAATATTTACCTCACCAGATTGTGATGCCAATTAAATAAGATAATGTCTGTGAAGCACAATGCCTTTCACACAATAAATCTCATTACTAATATTAAAATTAACAAAAATGACAAAAGGTCGCTGGTCTGGAAGCGACTTTTTTTTTTTTAAGTAAAGATTCAACTGGCTTGGAATCCTTAGCTCTGAAAATGTAACTCATGATGATCACGGCAGATTCTCTATTCTTTTGTATAGTTCCTTGGTTTGGGAAATGAAATTCCAGAAGGAAGAAAGTTGCATTTCACCCTAACTTTATGTGGAACTTTCTATAGAGACTGGGAAGTCGGCATCCCATCACCCAAGCTTCCCCGCCACCTGGGATGGGCGACCAGCACTCACCACTAAAAACAAAGGAGAGGCAGCTGCTGGCTTTTTGATTTGTTTTGTTTGTTTACTTTTTTCCTAATAATGCTTGGGGCTTCTTTTTTGTTGTTGTTGCTGCCACATAATGGAAGACAGAAGCCTAGGAAAATTTTGGTACCAGCTGAGATAGAGGACCCTCAGGGAGCAGTATCAGGGCCTCGTGTGATTACGGAAAGGAGCCTGAGTCCGGAAAGCAGATGGACTCATCGACAGAGATGGAGCAGGCCAACAAGAATGAGAGGATGACAGTGCTGCCAGTGACTCTGCTGAGGACGGTGTCAGCCGCTCTGTACATCTGGTATCTGCACCTCCATTTGCAGGTGGCCAGACTGAAACACAGAGAGATGTGTAGCTTGTCTGAAGTGATGGGTAGTAAGTGGGAAGGCTAGGGCCTGGGGAAGGGAAGATCCTAGATGAGGGCGCCAAAACCCCTAGACGTCAGCATGGGAAGATTTTCCTCTCTCAGTGGCCTGGCGGTACTGCTCCCCCTAAGATACTGGGGGCTTCAAGGTATGTGAACAGTTACCATCCTCATGCCTATTATGGCTGCAGTGAAGTTAGTCGACTTTTTCTGTGGATTCACATTCTTTATTAAACTGGCCATGCCATGAATGTTTACCAGGAGGAGGCCTGGCTGCCCAGGAATGGCAGAGGGGTTCTTTCAGGTTCTAGGAGGGGATTCAAGACCAAGGAAATGAACCCCAAATCCCCCCTTCCCTGACCACTCCTGTCAAGAAATAACCTGGGCCTCCACATCGGAGCCACCTCTGATTCAACATTTATAATAGAGATGTGTTCCCTTAGACAGCTTTGCCTTTCTCTCATAAACTTCGTTTTATTATCTGTTTTCAACAGCTTTACTAAATAGGAAGCACTGGTAGCAAAAGCTAAGACTAGAAACCTAACCGATTAAGACTAATTTTTACTGCAAGGCCGTGTGCTAGTGTGTCTGAGATTCGAGGGTAGATGCATGTGCATATGTGTGTGCATGCATGCCAACAGTGTGCCCTGTGTTCTGTATACTTTACATTTTTAAACTCATTTAATCTTCCCAACAACTCTACGGGGTAAGTCACGTTATTATTCTCACTTCATAAATAAGGAGACTAAGGCATAGAGAGGTCCCAGGTCACCTGCTAGGAAAAGAAGAGACGACATCGGGATTTGAGCCCAGAGTGTCTGGTTCTGTTCAGAGTCTGTGCTCTTGGTCATTGTACCCTTCTGCCAGCCTGCGCAGAGAAGCATGCCATCTCTGCACCTGGGAACCTCTTGGAGCAAAGGGGAGTGAGGATGTTTGACTCCCCAGGACATTGAGATGTGGAAACGAAATCTCCTGCTTTGTTGGACTAGGCCCAGGGTGAGCTGGGACCTCACATGGAAGAGAAGAGGGCCAAGAAACAGAACACATTTGTCAGAGGAGATGCCAGGCAAATTGTCCCTTGTCTCATCTCCAAGGGAACCTACCTCAATTGGTTTGAAAGGAACCTGTCACATGGCTAACACAAGCCCATACAAGGCGGTCTTTAAGAAGCAGAGACCAAGCTCACCCTCTTTGAAAGCTTAAAAATCACTGTAATACCTGAAAGCAGACAGCCTTCTATGCTTGAAAGAGAACAGCATGGGCAGTGCGAGAGCGCCCAGGTCAGTGGGAAGGTAGCAACTGTTGCACTGCCATGAATGGGAGGTTGCACACGTGGCAGCAGAGTGGAGGCTGCACAGGTGACAGTAGAGGAGAAGGTTGAGTCCACCAAGAATGCTGGACCCATCCCTGGGTATGGCTGGGAAGAGAAGGAATTTGGAGAGAAAAGACTTGGGATTCTGAATGTTATATTGGGGGCACTCAGAGTGCACGACCGATGTGTTTGCAATGGCAACAAACACAAGTGACTCCTGAGAAATGCTGGCAAGAATAGATGTCTTAGGCTGGGTTCCCCAGAAGCAGACCCTGAGGCAAAGATTTGGGTGGAAACAGTTTATTTGGGAGATGATTCCAGGAAGCTCTGATAGAGAGAGTGGGGAAATGGGACAGGGGCGAGAAGGTGATCAAAGGCATGTTGATAATCAAACCACTGCTGTGGGCAACTGGAGCTCAGTCCTGCCGGGAACCCCTGTGAGACTCTGTAGAACATGCCTCAGAGTTGTTCTACCTGAGGAGGGAGGGAGCTGGGGTATTTACCCTCCAACTCCCTTCTGTCATTAGCTGAGGGCTCTTCCTAGGAATGTCAACTCCAGCACTTTCAACTTCCCGGCCCCATGGAAGAGAGCAGAACGGAGAAAGCTCTCACACAGTGAATCCCAGGTGCTTGCAACCAGGAGCCCTCAGCATGTCCAGCTATGGTGAGTGTCCAGAGTTTTTGTGTAGGGCCCTGAAAGCATTTGCTACAAGGCATCATAAAGCCCCTCGTAGCCGCGCCTCTCTACCTCAGCTCCAATCAGAGATGAACATCTTTCCTTCCTCCTTACTTTCCCTTTAGGAGTTAAGTTGCAGGCTAGACCCATTGATGAGCTTTTTTGAAGTTTTAGAATTAGATTTGGAAATGATGCCTTTGACTGTCTTCCTGGCTGCATGTGGACAAAGCTTTCCAGATTGAAGGGGCTTAATAAATGAGTGATGGCTGGAATCTGCTTTTCCCGATATCAAAACAAATGGGGAAGCCAGTTGGGGAAAGAATATATTCAGAGAACAGGTGGCTGGGAGCATCTGTGACCAGAAGTAGCAGCTGAAATGGGTGAAAATCAAATGGAGGCTGGAAAAAAACAATCATTCCCTGGTGTTTCCTGTCAAAAAACAGGCTTGGTACTTCTTTGGACTCTTTTGTTAATATTGAACCCTGAATTCTAGGTAAGAAGAAAATTTATTAAGAAAAGGCACTCACCACCCTCCTGGAAGAATGGACCCTTTCGGACCAGTGAGCCAAGGGAAAGACTGGCCATGGACTTGAAACCTATACAGAGCCCTCACCCAGATTTCTAATTAGAGAATAAAAAGTGAGATTCCATGTTTCACGCAGAGGTCTGACTTTGGGGACATTTATTCAGTTATTTCTTGCAATTCCTAATAAGAGCTAGATAAGTGACACCAATTAGAATATGAAATGCCTTACCAGAAATTCAGAAATCGCCCTCTTTTAAGCCTTAGTCTAAAGCTTTATACCTGTGTTGTTCCACATGGTAGCACCAGCGCCGGGTGGCTATTGAACTCATATAATGTAGTGAGTCTGAGTAGAGATGTGCCATAATTGTAAAATTGCAAAGACTGCATTAAAAAAAAAGTAAAATGTTTTATATTGATTACATGTTAAAATGGTTATGCTTTGGATCTATTGAGTTAAGTAAAATGTTGTTAAAATCAATTCCACCATTTTATAACTTTTTTTAATATGGCTACTAAAATTTTTTAAATTTCTTTTGTGTCTCATTTCTACCAGACAGTTCTGCTTTATATAAAAAAAGGACTTAAAAATTAACATTTATGGTCAAATAAATATCTGATATTTTAGCTAACCATCAAACAGTTTTATCTTGCCCCTTTCCACCTCCTTGATATAGGAAGGGACAAGGCTTTTGTGAACCAAGTTACAGGGCTGGAGATTGATCCTGACCCATAATGTCTTGGTGGCAAGAAAGGAAAACTGTCCATCTGGAGACTTAAGTTGACACCCTAACTCACACTGTGATCTTGACAAGTCGTGGCCCCTTCTGGGCCAGAGTTTATTCATCTGTAAAGTGAGAGGTTGAGCTAAACTGATCTCCCAATCACCCTAATACTATCAATTAATGTTCTCCAGAGGTCCTTGTCACTCCCAACTCAAAATTCTTCATGGCCTTCCCATTACCCACTCAACAAAAAGGAAAATTCTACCTAGCCCTGCTGGCTCTCCAGAGTGGGGCCTCCTTTCCCACTTCTGCCCTCCGTTCCCTGCATTTCTGCCACATGGAGCTGGCCTCATGCCTTTCCCTCTTCCGTGGTTTGCAGCAAGTCTTGAAATCCCCTTTTGCTGCATCTTCACACCTTCAAATGTCACCCATCAATCAAAGTCACGCTGAAATTCTACCTTTCCTGTGAGAGCTCGAACGTCCTCAGCTGGCAGTAATCCTCGTTCCTCCGGGCTTCTTTAACACCATGTCTCGCTGTCTTCTAAAAAGGAAATGCATCCTATCTTGGGCGACGGTTATTTCTGTGCATGTCTCATCTCTGGAACTCACTCCTGAAAAGCAGGGCCCGTCTTTGTATCCCAAGTGGAAGTAGCACAGTGCTCCAGACTGAAGGCAGGAGCACCACAGACTAGCCCCAGCCTTGCTTCCTCCTCCTTCTCCTCCTCTGCCCAGAAACAAATCCTACTGAAGGAATATATGAAACAAAAGAGGGCCTTGTCCAGTGGATGACTTGGCTGCTGACATAAGCTCTAAGACTCAATCACGTCGTTTCTCTGCTTTATTGTTCTATCAGCGCTCTTTTTTACAGAAGTTAAGAATGATCATGCATTTGTTCAGAGTAAAGTGGCTTTTTATTCCAAATCGAATTGACTGTGAGGCTAATGACATCTCAGTTTAAGGACCCTAACTTCAAGGCTCTTTCAGAGGCTCTGGGTGGGGTTCTGGCAATTTGTATTCATAATTTTGTATTATTCTTCCAAAGATGGCTTCTCATAATGTAACAGCTTCTGGCTCCACAAAACCTGGATCTTTGCCTGATTTTAGTTCTCTTTTAATTTTTAATTGGAAAGAGCAGATACCTAAGACTACTTTTTTCAGTCTTAAAAAGAGATACATCCTAGAGGCCGTTTAGGGGCCCCCAAAGCCATGGGAATGCATTGGCTCCACATTCTGCACTCTTGGTTGGTCCTCGCTTCCACACACGAAAGGTCCCCCATTCCGTAACACTTACTGAATGAATGAATCAACCAACAAATGACTAAATGAATGAACATATAAATGAAATTTTGTGATGTCATACTATTCCATAAAGAGGAAATAGGCGCTTTTACAAAAATGGCATAGCAGCATGGAAATATTATCACCCCTGTAGAAGAAAACAAAGTGACAGTGACAGCCCAGTAAAGAAACATTTCGGTCAAGGATTAAATTATACATATTTTTGATACCCAGAAATGCAAATGCAGTACAAAGAAGAAAGTCTTCCCAAATTCCGTGTACATGAAGCATAAAAGAGCCACATACAGACTTGCGTGTTCTCAGCAGGGCACAGACACTTCAGGAGCAAAACATGAAAAATATCCTTAATAACTGGCACCATATACTCTAGTGTGTTTCTACTAAAATGCCACTCCCACTAATGAGACTGGCATAGCAATGAACCAGAAGCTTCTATAAACCAAGAGGGTGCTATCATCTTAGCATATCATAAGATTAAACCCTGCATTTACATAAAATATTATTTATATCACTTTCAATTTTTTTACTCATGGAAGAATCTGTATTTGGAAAATAAATCTATGTCAAGTTTTATGCTTGTAAAATTTCTAGTGTCTCTGAATGTGTCTGATTTGACAGCCAAATTACCATAAGTGCTGAAAAAAGTCATACTGTACTTTGGTAGAAAATATAAAATAGAAACAAAATGAGTAAAATGGACAGCAAACTTCCTTAAGAATTTTAGACATATACTTGTTAATACTTTCAAAATTCCACGTTCCTTGGCACTTTCTGAATGCTTTTTAACCAAGTTCATTTTGTAAAACAAAAACAAACAAAAAATACCTCCTCTTCCATAAAGTCATCTTTATCTTGAAGAACAAGAACACAACTGGTAGAGGGCAGGAGCTGGATTTCCCTAAAAGACTAAGGGGGTATGTCAGTAGCACTGGCAACTAATATGACAGTCATTTTCTTTTGTGAAGCTGTGGTTTCATGCAAGAATTGTATTGTCTTTTAAAAATATCTTGGGTGTGATATTTATTTTCCACCTTGACTTATTTCCCCACAAGCTAGCTAATCATTACTAGATAAGAATTGTTACAGATTTCAAATAGGTCAAGGTTCAACATTTAAACTTTGAGATCAGATGATTTAAAGACAAGATGAATTAATAAAAGTCCTACAAACTGCCCTTTCTCCACGTCATCCTAGACCCAACCTCCATAATCACTTACTTCATCAGGTAACGCTCAGGTATCAAGAGCCTGTACTCTTGCACCGCTTAAACGATTCCATTCATTCCTCTGTTATTTATCTGATTCCAGGTTCTGCAGCGCTGTCAATGCCTTCATGATGCCCATCCTAATTCAAACGCCTAGACTGAACTCGATCCTCAATACTTCTCCCAAAAATAAATACATACCTACCTAGAAGGCCAAGTGGCTGCAAGTTCATTGTGAGTGATTGACAGAATATTCCCAAATGCCCAATCGTTGAATAATAATGATGACATTTATTGAGTGCTTACTATGTGCCAGGCCCTGCTCGAAGCACTTTACAGGTATGATATCATTTAATACTCACAAAACTCTATTATTTTCCCCACTTGACAGATGTGTAAATTGAGGCAGAGAAAGAATAGGAAACTTATTCAAGTCCACAGGTATATGGCAGAACAAGGATGTGAATCTGGGCAATCTGGCCCCAGAGTCCCTGTTGTTAACCACCACACAGTGCTGCCCCTGGTTATGAGAAAATGTCTACATCACTGTGATCACTGTGGTCCTTGTACCCACAGCATCAGTATCAGGGGAGCTTGGTAGAAATGCAGAATCCTCGACTCAACTGCAGACCGACTGCATGAGAATATGCATTTTAAAGAGATCCCCAGTGGAGTGTGATGCTCAAAAAGTTTGACATGCACTTGTCTAAGTAAGTTATTAATGACAAAAGCTACAGTACTGACTTTTTGATCACCATGCAAAAGCTCTCACTTTCATCCGAATAAAAGCTCCTACTTTCATCTTGAAATGACAAGATGAAGTCACAAATTTAAGTTACAAAATTAAAGAAAGTCTGGGGTTCCCAGCCCTGCTTTAGTTTAGCTCACCTGGCACAGGTGAGCAACAAAGAGAAGAGCTGATGGTGACTCTTTGCAAAGGGTGTGAGAAAGGAAACCTCTCAACTGGCGCAGCACACAACCTTCGTGATGGGAGGTGCTGGGCCTCCACCTTTCTCCCAGCAGAAAATGTGAGGCACTGGAAATTTCCCTAGGCCAGAGTTAGAAACAGTCAAAGCTACCGTATGGGACCAGAAGTCAGGATATTGTTACCCTTGGCATGGGTGGAGCCCAGTTAGGGATTGGAAGGGGCACCGGTGAGGGGGTGGTGATGGTGGCGGCAGCTCTGGGTGTTGGTTAGACTCCAGGTCCTGATATGGGTGCTGGTTACACAAGTGTGTTCAATTTGTGAAAATTCACTAGCTGTAGAGTTGGGATTGCTGCATGCATGTTATATGTTGATAAAAGTTTACATAAAAGAAATCATTATTTATATAAAATAGTCTCATTAATTAACAGATATGCAACATAATAGCTTTTATAACTGAGTAGTAGGAATTACATAGTATATATGAGAGTATTATTACATCTTCCAACAAAAATGCAGGGGATGCTCTCGTTTTAAGAAAATTATTTGCACTTATTTATTGTTGGGAGCTGGAAGACCATCCTAGTTGTTTTGATTTTTTAAAAAACATTTTATTTTAGACTCACAAGAAATTGCAAAAATAATACAGACAGTTCCCATGTACCCTTCACCCAGCTTCTCCAAATGTTAATTTGATCTTCCATAACCATGGTATAGTGTCTAAACCAGGAAATTAACATCAGCACAACACTATTAACTAGGCTATAGACTCTACTGAGATTTCAACAGTAAGAATATTCTGTCTTAGCTGCCAATATCATACCTTGTGGCCCTCTTCATAGATTCACAAAAGAAATGATGTATAAGTGAATACAATAAAAGGTATTGCTTAGTTTTTGACTGTTAAAACTCTCCCTAAATATATTATATATAGATATATATGTGGACACATACACATATACATACAAATCTATATGTTGGTACACATACATATATGTATGTGTACATATATATATCTCTGTATGTTTGTCTGAAGTTGACTAAAACAATGATTAGGTGAACTTGAAAATTAACTTTCTCTATTCATGACACTGTCACATAACTTGATCATAATCCTATAGTCCTACCAGTTACCTAACTGCAATATGGGGACTGCTCTGTATCTTCTCCCCTCTTGCAATTCCTTAAGTGAAATTAATAAACTGTTTTCAGTTTTCAGGAGTTATGAATCAACCAGATGGTCATAAAGTTTTAAGAGAATAGAAAATTATTTGACACATGGCTCAATTAAGCAGTTCATCCAAGACAAACCAAAGAAGGTATTTTTAACAGCATTTTTCGGAAAAAGACAATGGCATTTGGCAGCTAACTAATATTCTTCATCAGGATGTCATAATAAAGAATTTGCTCAGGAAAAAACCATTAACTGATAAAACTAATGTAAAGAATGAAATCCTACACGTGGACCATACAACCAGTAGACGATATTAGGTATAAGGAGCGCATGGGTATTTTTGCATCTAGAAGTTGTTTCTGAAGGATCCAGGAATCAGTAATTTCACAAGAGAGAACTTTCTACTAGTCCATTAGAACTTTGATAATTAAATATTAGCAAATCCAAGTACGTGATTTTCAGGGCCACCTTCTTATTTTCCATATTTCTCACTTCCCTCATCTATTTATGCCAAACTTTAGTTTGCACCTGGTTCTAATACCCATCTCCTCCTGAAAATACATCCCTCATCCCAATAGCACAAAGCTGGAGAATTTGAGTGGCCACGTTCTGTCTCTAATTCAGAGTTTATCAGCCTCCACAGTATTGACATTTAGAGTCCGATAACTCTTTGCTGGGGGTGGGGGTGGGGCCGTCCTGTGCACTGTGGGGCATTTAGCAGCCTCTCTGGCCTCCACCCACCAGATGCCAGTAGCATCCCCCTCAGTTGTGACAACCAACAATGTCTCCAGACGTTGCAAATGTTCACTGAGGAGGAGGGGGCAAAATCATCACTGCAATAATGGTATTACTTAGACGTACTTTCAAACAAAAACTCAGTCCTTTTAACAATAAACTAGAAATAGTGTGAAGTGATTAGAAACAGTATCTATGAAAGACGTGAGTGGACCCCAAATATGTCATAAGTTTTCCATTCCAGCTTTAAAAAACTGTTTCCCCTCCTTGTCAGTCAATCAATACGTAGAATAGAGCCTATAGCTGGAAGGTTTAAAAGAGCTTCAGAGAAGATTCCTTTTTTATTTTATTAATGAAGAAACCAAGGTCCTCTGAAGAGGTAAGCATTTTTCCACAATCGCCCAATGAGCCATGCTATGAGGTTTCCGGTCCAGCTGCCCTGTGTGGCCTCCTTGGCTTCTCCTAAACTCTTATTCACATAATTCAATAGGTTATCGCTTCATTAAGAGGCTATAGATTACCTAGTTATGTGATATAAAGCCACAACCCCAGTCTTCCACACAGATAAGCAACAGAAGAAAAAAAGATGGAAATGGAAATAGAACCAGAAAGAACAGTCATATTTCACCCTAGGGCAGGTTATGGCCAAATTGCCAGTGGAGGGAAAGAACTACAGATACTTTTTTTTTTTTTGTGAGGAAGATCATCCCTGAGCTAACATCCACGCCAATCCTCCTCTTTTTGCTGAGGAAGATCGGCCCTGAGCTAACATTTATTGCCAATCCTCCTTCTTTTTTTCCCTTTTTATCCCCAAAGCCCCTGTAGATAGCTGCATGTCATAGTTGCACATCCTTCTAGTTGCTGTATGTGGGATGCTGCCTCAGCATGGCTGGACAAGCGGTGCGTCGGTGCGTGCCCAGGATCTGAACCCGGGCCGCCAGCAGCGGAGCACACGTACCTAACCGCTAAGCCACAGGGCTGGCGCCTACAGATACTTTTTAGAGAAAAGTGAGGAATCTTTAGGACCATTCTCAGTAAGAGGGTAAAGCTCAAAGTGACATTCATATCAAAACTCGCTCAGTATTGCAGTTAGGGCCCCCCAAATTAGAAAAATAACTTCTTGCACAAGGCTGTGTCCCATAAGGAACTAATGACGTGCTGCACTTGTCAATGAAATGGAAAACTTCTATTTGGAAAAAAAGTCACAGAAAGGCAGTTATAGGCTATGCCTAGCTCTATGCAAGAGACTGTAGACTACAACAGAAAGATGATACTGCCAAAGTAATTTCCCAACTATTAGCTCATTTGATCCTCAAAATCATCCTGAGAGGTTGAGGCCCTCGTTTTTATAGGTGAAGAAATGAGGGATGAACCCCCAACCATTCATGAGTGCAGAGCAGAGACTGGAGCCCAGATTCCCCACTGTGAAGTCCACTGCTCTTTGCTCTATGCCTTGGCTGCCTCTAGAGGTAGAATAGGAGGAGGCTCCTGCCCTTTGGGTGTTTGGAATATTTCTACTTCTGACATTTTCCTGTCCGTGGCTACGGCAGAGCCTGCTACCACTCATGAGTATTCCTATTCTCCTCCTCTTCCTGGGCAAATAGGAATGCTAGGTTTTCTGGCGCTCCTTATATTGGCCACGGCTGTGTAATTAACTCTGGCCAATGCAGTGTGAGAGAAGAAGTGAATGTGCTATTTCCAAGCCTGGTCAACTGAAAATGTCCCACTTGAGGTCCTCAGTCTTTTTCATCTGCTAGCTAAATGGAGATGACTTTCTACAGATCTAGAGAAAGATTGATCCACCACAGAAGGAGCCTGGATTCCCGAATGACCTTGTGGAGCTGGGCCATCCTGACCCAAACTGCACTGGCCAGGGATGTGAGCAAGAAATAAACTTTTATTGTATTAAGCCACTGAGATATGGGGTATAATTACCTTAACTACTACCGCTGCTTCTGTCAGCAACAACCAAGAGAACAATACATTTGGGGAGGATATCTGGGAACTTCTGAGGGCTCAGCCTACAGAAGGGCGTTATAGACGTTCTCTGTAGATTCCCAAGTAGAGTCTCCACTTGTGTGGGGAAACCTAGCAGGCTGGTACGCGTTGTCGTAAAGCCCTTTCCACCTCTGCTCAAGGATTTCACTTCCCAAGGACTATCCTGCTAGTCCTCTTCAGCAACATTCCTAGTGAGAGCTGGCTTTGAGGAAAGGAACACCAGCCTCTCCTCACATAACTATGGGAGACCCCATAATATCCAAGTGAATCCCTCCTCCCAAACATTTTCTGTACAGAATACGTGTAAACCAACAAGACAAATAACAGCTTATCATCACTCTGCCAACAGCCAGTAACCCAAAAGTGAACCAATAATTTGTTACTGAATTTATCAAGACTTACACTAATAACCATGCTTCAAGATTTCACTTCCTAGCATCCCATCTGTCTTAGAAAAAAGAAGGAGCTATTTGGAGCACTACATAATTTTTTTATATTACAAAAGGGGGAAAATGGGCTGTCATAATAACCAAGCTTAGTAAAATTACCAGTAGTTAGTATTCTATAAAACATTTGGAGACATTTTTAAAGTCATACTTAAAAGGTATATTTTTTCATCTAAATGGATAGACCTACAGAGTGTAGAAAAAGGACAAGTGGTTGATTATATAGACATCTAATTCAGTCTCCCAAATCTGCTGTAGGCCACTCAACATACAATCATAGGAAATGTATCTCCCACATTATCTCCTGAGGAATGGATAAAAACACAAAAACATGCATGGACCATACCTACCTTATTTCAAAGTTTTAAATACACCTACAGAACACTTCTAAGGAATTAGAACCCATACAAACACAGAAGACTCTTATACTTACTGGGCTTCTTTTTCCTTCTTAGAAGTTAATTAATTTACTATAAAAATCTTCACTGTCAAATGAACTAGCAAATCACAGTATCAGAATCTGTTCTATACCAGAGGTTTTCATATTTGGCTGCACATTAAAAAGCATCTCAGGAGGGGCCAGCCCGGTGGCGTAGTGGTTGAGTTTGCATGCTCTGCTTTGGCGCGGCTTGGGGTTCATGGGTTCGGATCCTGGGCATGGAGCTACACACTGCTCATCAAGCCATGTTGTGGCGGTGTCCCACATACAAAATAGAGGAAGATTGGCACAGATGTTAGCTCAGGGACAATCTTCCTCACCAAAAAAAATAAATAAATAAAATCATCTCAGGAGATTTTAAAAATCCTGATGCCCAGGTCACACTCCAGATCAATTACATCACAATCTTTGTGAGTGGGACCCAAGTATTTTTGTTTGTTTGTTTTGATGAGGAAGATCGTCCCTGAGCTAACATCCGTTGCCGATCTTCCTCTTTTTACTGAGGAAGATTAGCCCTGAGATAACATCTATGCCCATCTTCCTCTACTTTGTGTATGGGATGCCACCACAGCATGGCTTGATGACCGGTGCATAGGTCTGTGCCTGGGATCCAAACCTGCAAACTCTGGG
Organism: Ceratotherium simum simum; assembly: GCF_057802395.1. NCBI lineage: Eukaryota > Metazoa > Chordata > Mammalia > Perissodactyla > Rhinocerotidae > Ceratotherium > Ceratotherium simum. Next base: position 120,275,010 of record NC_141940.1, read on the forward strand.
CCACCGAAGCAGAGCGCACAAACTTAACTGCTAGACCACTGGGCCGGTCCCTGGACCCAGGTATTTTTAAAGCTCCCCAGGTGATTGCCAAGTGCAGCCAAGGTTGAGAACTATTCTGTCTTTGACCACTTCTAGAGGCTAAAACCAAAGCACAGTTGACCCTTGCTTTTCCATTAATGCAAAGTCACCAAGGCAACTTTTTCTTCTACTGCAATATAGTAGCATGGTAATGTACAGCATTAGATCTTAATTCTCCCCTACTGAAAACTGGCTTACTTCAGACATAGCACTTCACCCTGACCATTTAGGAGACGGAGGGAGCTGATTTCACTAGTAGATTTCACAGTAGATACTAGGCTTAATACAACTCACCTCCATATTTTCCCATCTGCATTTCCCCCAATTCAGAATAATTTGAAATAATTGTGTCTCTTGAAAATTAGTAAAAGAACACTTTTAAATCAGCCAAGCAGTAGCTTTAGGCATTCTTCAAGAACATACTACAGCAGAATCAAATGTCTCCTGGTATTCAAAAATTTATGTTAAACTAATAGATAAACCCATTAGAGTCTTGTAGGAAAACAAACATACAGTAGCCTACACTTACATCTCATTTAATTCCAATCAACACCTGTTGTGGAGAGATGGATTTATCATCACATTTTATTTTTAGACATGTTAATAGAGGGCAGAATTGTAGTGTTTGTGGAAAGCAGCTGCAGTGTGAAATACCAGCTCCCCTCACGAACTGGGCGTGGAGAATGTCTTGAGCCCCCATGACAATACCTAACCCTCTGCTCTTCTCTGAACCTCAGGCTTCTAAATCCAACTGCCTAGGTAACACTGCCACTTGCATACCTAACAGGTATCTCAAACTTAACTCCTGATTCCCCTTTAGAAAGCTGTTCTTCTCAGTCTCAGGAAGTGGCCCTTTTCTCCTTTCAGTAACTCACGACAAAAGCTCCAGATCACCCCGACTCCTCATTCTTTCCCTCCACGTCCAAACTGCCAGGGAATTGTTGGTTCCACCCTCAACATACACCTGGAATCCCACCACTTCTCACTTCCATGGCTACTTGGTTTTGGCCTGAGCCAACATCATTTTGCTCCTGGGTCACTACGGTAGCTCCTCTCAGCTACTTCAAGCTTTGGCCAGAACCACCATCATCTCAAGCCACCATCATCTTGAGCCTAGGTCACGCAGGAGCTTCCCAAGTCGTTTCCCTGATGCTGCCCTTGCTCCCTTCTCTATTTTCAAAACAGAAGCCAGCATGGACCTTCAGTAAGAGATATCAATCCATGTCACTCCAATGCCAACCCTCCATTAGCTTTGCATTCCATTCAAAAGTCATAGTTAGTCCTTAAAATGCCTAACAAGGTCCTACACATCTGATGCCTCACCTCACCTTGATCTCATTGTTGTCACTTCCCCCCACACTCACTCCACTCCAGCCACACTTGTCTGCTTGCTAATCCATGCCAGACACACTCTCACCTCTCCTAAAGTCACCAACCATCCTGGCTTACTGGGACTGAGGGGTTTCCTAGGATGCAGGACCTTCAGTGCTAAATACCAGTAAAGTGCTGAGCAAACCAAGACATGTTGGTCACCCTACCTCTTCTGCTCCTTCAGAGGAGCGTTCTTTCATTGGCATTCTTCCTCCCTCACATTAGGTCTTAGCTCACTGCCTATATTTAAAATTGACTCCATTTTCCTCCCATCTATCTCTCTCCCATCTTATTGCTTCCTTTTCCTCAGAGCCCTATCATCATCTAATATGCTCTATATTTAGTTATTTATTTGGTTTCATTTCCTATTCCCTCCACTAGAAGGTAAGCCCATGAGAGCTCTTTTATTTACTGCTATATTCCCAGAATCTACGACAGTGCCTGGAACACAGTAGATACTCAGTAAATATTTGCTAAACGAAATAATTATTTATATTACATAATAATGTTCCAGGGACTATTTATGATTCAAAGATGACAATATTGTTTCAAGATGACAATACAGGATCAATGCTATTCCTTAATGATCTTAAGAACTATAATAAATAAGATTAGAAAAATGCATGGCACATACAAAATTTAGTGATTGTGAGAGAAAAAACTTGAAATTGGAGCCAAAGTCTACCTAGGAAAGATAGGCTGAAAATGGGCAGTTAGTGTGACATAAAATGCATTTTTCTCTTTGTCCTTACATTCATATGCATTAAAATCCATTTATAGTTCTGAAAAGCACATTGAGATTTTTTCCAAGCATGACATAAATTAATTATTATAACGTACCCACCAACATCCTAATGACATGAACAACTCATCTGAGGTGGAGGGGAGATGTTTAATACGTTTTATTGTCATTAAAGACTGGCAGTATATCAGGTATGAGGCACATCAGAAACCACAATCACGTCATTTCACCCACAACAGGTTTCATAAACAAATTTATATTATTGCAAGGAAATGATGGAGGACTCTGTTTTCTTCCCAAATAAATATCTCATTTTAAGAGGCAAATGTTTATTTCATGAAGATAATGGTAAAATTCCTAACAGCTTTCTTTTTTCCCCCTCTTATGAATGCTGGCTTTGAATTTACTTGCTGGATATATTTTGCCATCCAGAGTTTGAGGCTTATAAAATTCAGGGCACATGCTGCTCGTCAACCAGTATACCAAATCCCAGTGTAAAATATCAAACTCCTTCCACATCAGAGCATGACTAATTGCTACCCTGAGCCACCCAGTTCCCTTACTTCAGGGGTCCCTGGACTTGCCCACAGTTCCGCAGAGCAGACCATAACCTGATTCGCTACATACAAGTAGCAAAGGAAAGAATGCCAATCAACTCCCCATTCTGCTTGAAGTTGAGGCTCAAACAATCAAAGGCTAGCACTTCCCATCCCAGCCCTGTCTGAGCCCATCCAAAGGCACAGCCCCCGGTGAGAGGTGGAGATGAAGTTTTGTTAGGCTGCATCCATTAAATAAGTAAATGATTTAAGAGATGGCCCTTGTTCTGAATCCACTGGAAACCTTCCATGGAGGAGTATGCATTGGATGGATGATAATGTGTGGTCTGGGGATGTAAGCACCCAATCCTTTTAGCAGTTTTAGTTTTTAAAGGAAATGTATAAACTGACTTTACAGGTTTATACATCAGTCTCATGACCTAAGTCTGTTCAAGAGGAAGAAATTTGCTCTTGAAGAAATAACAAAATAAGGTTCCTAGACCTTCAAAGCTGAGGCCTAGACTCTGGACTGTGGCAATTTAACCGAGTTTTAGAGTATTACCCCATGAGGTCTCTTGAGTCCTTGTCAGACAGATCTCTACAAGGATCCAAATGCCCTAATATCTGTCCAAATGGAGAATACCTACAGAAACACACTGACAACCACAGCCGCATTTCATGAACCTCTGCCATGTTCCAAGGCACTGTCATCTTCATTCCTCACTACAGTCTCACAGGGAGGGGGCTATTATCTCCCTTTTACAGATACAGAAATAGGCTCAGCCAGAACAACTTACTTCCTCAAACCCTAAGTGTCATAGCTGCCATTTGAAGCCCAACGATTTATCTGACTCCAACACTACCATTACCATCACCAATAATATTGATAATGATGATAATGGTGACAAAGCTAACACTTATTGTTTATTATGTGCCAAACACTCTTCTAAGTGTTCACATGTATTAATAGCTCTTTTGATCCTCAAAACAACCCTATGAGTTAGATTTGACTTTCATTCCTATTTCTAGATGACTGAACAATCTCAAAGAGATTAAGTGACTTGTCTAAGGCCACACAGATGGTAAGAGGAAGCTCATGCTCTGAGCCAGACAGAAAATGGTTTAGGCTTTGTGGACCCCACAATCTGTCACAGATAGTCAACTCTGCCATTGTAGCCCAAGAGCAGTCATAGACATTACACAATGAATGGGCATGGCTGTGTTCCAATAAAACTTTATTTTCGAAAACAGGCAGGGGCTGGATTTGGCCCATGGGTTGGAGTATACTGGCTCCTATTCTAACCCACTATACTAAAATGCTTCCAGAAACTATTTAGAAGTGCAAATGTCATTCATATGAGCAGTGATTGATTGTTTTTGTGAGTTTTTTTTTACCACATGTTCTATCAAGTAAACTAAAAAATAAGTTATACTGCTATAATTTAAAGCAACAAAAATTTAATATTTCATAGTTATTATTAATTTTGTAATGGAAATTTTTTTTTTTGGTGAGAAAGATTGGCCCTGAGCTAACATCTGTTGCCAATCTTCCTCTTTTAGCTTGAGGAAGATTGTCCCTGAGCTAACATCCGTGCCAATCTTCCTCTATTTTGGATATGAGATGCTGCCACAGCATGGCTTGATGAACGATGTGTAGGTCCATGCCCAGGATCCAAACCCACGAACCCTGGGCCACCAAAGTAGAGCACGTGAACTTAACCACTATGCCACCTGGCTGGCCCCTGGAAATATTTTTAACATGTATATTGCTCTTGTGCTTTTGAATATATAAAATGAAAATCTCAATTTTACCACAAAAGAAAAAAAAGAACTGGGAATGGGGACTGAGTGTAGAGATGACCCAGAAATGGCAGAATGTTGATACTGTTGAAGCTGAGTGACATGAGGAATTGTTTTACTATTCTGTTTACTTTATGTATGTTCGAAATTTTCATAACAAAGAGTTAAAAATATGAAAGCTTTACTTATTGTTCACTACAATGTGCATGGTACCCTAAGTTCCTTGGAGTGCTCTAACTCTGTTTTCCTCCTGACTTCTTGTTGGATTAAGCTGTTCGTAGTTTTTTTAATCACCAAAATAATGTCGACCAGCCCTTTAGCTTCCAATAGCCTGTTCCTTAAATGTCAAGTCCTGGTGGTATGCACTTGGGCAGGAAAGATGCACTGATGGCATTTTAAGAGGATAAACGCAAATCACCAGCTTTTGAAGTGAGAGGTTCTAGGAAGCATCAAAACATTGTTGCCTTTTTATTTTTCCATAAATCAATAAAACCCAGACAATCAGACAGAATTGAGAGCTTTGTATATTTTGCATTCTATTCATGTCAGCTTTAATGATCTGAAATGCATTTTTAAGTAAGGCATCTTTTTTCTCCTCTGGGGGTGTGGGAGTGATGAGCAATCTGCTGTGGTCATGTCCAGGCTCAAAATCTCTATCCAGGTGATTATGTCCTCTGCAAGAAGCTCAGCTCTTTTCAGCAAATCTTTATTCAGCACCTACTATGCTCTAGAAACTACTATGTTGGGTACTGGGACATGCTTCCCTGCCCTCAGGGAACCTACTCTTGGGAGGAGACACACAGAGATTTCTGTTTACCATCATAAGTGCAAAGATAGAGAAAACGACAGGGTGTAAGTAGAGCCCAGAGGAAGACGATTTGGGGCAACCTAAAGGCATCTTAAGTAGAGAAACCTGAGTCACCTTGAAGGATAAGAAGAGTTTGCTACATGCAGAAAAGATAAAAAGGGCATCTAAGGAGAGGCACCAGTTTCAGCAAAGGCATAGAGAAGTGAAACAGCATGGCATATTGGAAGAACTAGCACTTTTTTTGTTACTAGAGCATAAAGTACAGAGAAGAGGATAGAACATGAGGCTGAAGAAGAGTCATGCAGAGAGAGGTCATTCACAGCCTTATATGCCACGCTAAGGAGCTTGGATTGGTATATTAAAGGGAGTAATTGATGAGTGAACAGGGAACAACTGCACCCAGTTAGCATTTCAGATAGAACATTCTGGTACCAGAAAGGTACTGTGGATAATGGATTTGAAGGAGGCAAGATTAATAAGTGAGACCAGCAAGAGCTACTGAAATAAAATCCAGTGAGGAATAAGAAGACAGAACTAGGCAGTGGACGGTCAGAAGCTGAGGGAGCTAGTTCAAAGTTATACAGAGGAGGTAACATTGGGAAAGAGCCAGAAGAATTGATGGTTATCACTAGTTTTTTGTTTTGGGTGACTGGGTGGTGTCATGTACTGTGAGAACATAGAAGGAAGAAAATTCTTAGGATGAAATTGGAGAAGCACCTTTTGGGAGAGGTTGAGGTTTACGTATTTGGGGTATTTGCGGTAGGTATTTGGACATATCATTCTGAAGTTCAGGTAAGAGATATGTAGACTTAGATTTTGGAGTCATCAACATACAGGTGCAGATGAAACCACTAAAGGATGACTTCAGGGAGGGAATGCATGTTGACTAAGAAGAACAAAAGGCCAAGGTCACAACCTGGGAACACCCAAGTCCAAGATGCTGATATGAGAAGAGCCTACAAGAGTGACAAAGAAGCAATAGTCAGAGATGGAAAGTGAATAGGAAAAACTCACTTCTCCTGTGTATTTCTCCTTTACGCTCACACTACTACCACACGCACAGCACTTCTGACACCAGATGTGTGGAGTTTTTTGCCCCACCAACCAATTCTCTGCAACACCAGCTGGGTGTCCTTCAATTTAACTCAATTCTGACACTATCTATCTGGAGATAGCATCATTCCCACAGGTTATGGGCTCAGTCCCACAGACTCTTCCCACTTCAAACGCTGATCCCAACCCCAAATTGTCACCTGTGCTTCTGATTGACTGGCTATAAATCGGAGGTTCCCATAACTCCCTCCTTGGGTTCAATTAACTTGCTAGAGTGGCTCACAGAATTGAGGAAAACAGTTTACTTACTGGATTACCAGTTTTTTATAAAACGATATAACTCAGGAACAGCCAGATGGAAGAGATGCATAGGGCAAGGTATGTGGGAAGGGGTGTGGAGCTTCCGCGCTCTCTCCAGGTTCACCACTCTCCCAGCACCTCCACGTGTTCACAAACTCAGAAGCTCCCCACACTTCTTACTTTTGAGATTTTTACGGAACCTTCATCATGTAGACAAGATCTATCGTTAACTCAATTTCCAGCCCCACTCTGGAGAACGAGGAGTAGAGCTGAAAGTCCCAAGTTTCTAATCATGGCTTAGTCTTTCTGGTGACCAGCCCCCATTCAGGAGCCCACCAAGAGTCACCTCATTAGAACAAAAGACATTCCTATCACCTAGGAAATTCCAAGGAATTTAGGAGCTTGGTGTCAGGAACTCAGGGCAGAGATCAATATACATACTTTCTACTATTTCACAGAAACCCAAGAGTTAGGTGGGGTCATAGAAATAAAATGAATTGAGCTGCAAAGAGAGCATCATCTGAGAAAAGAGATAATCCCTACTTTGCAGGGTTGTTGGGAGAGTTTGAGATAATAGGCATCAAGCACCTTGCCTAACGCCTGGCAAGTAGCAGGGATTCAGTACCTGGTAGCCACCATCCTCTACTTCCTCATCAACATTAAGACCCTGGAGAAGGTGAGAGCGGATGGGACCAGGAATCCAGAGGGAGGGGTAACTTCAAAAACAAAAGAGACACATTATCCTTGGAAACCGGAAGGAAGTATGAATGGAGGTTTTTCTAAGTAGAAAACATCACAAGAGTATAAACAACAATTACTGACATCTACTATGTCCCTGGCACAATGCAAGATAATTGTTTTCTCATGTACTCCTTAAAATAGTTCTTTAAGGTACATAAAGCAAGCATTAGGATTTTCTCTTTTTCAGGTGAAGAAATGACTCAGAGCATAAGTTCTTTTCCAAGGTCATACAGTTATTAAATAATAGAGTCAAGACGGGAACCCAGGTACATTTAACAACAACAAAAAAATCCCATGTTCTTTCAATACGTCTGGCAGATTAGAGGTCTCTCATTTAATCTTGTTTACCACAACACTTCTCATGGTCCAATAGGCAAAACAAGAACAGGAAAAAGTCAAAGCAAATGGAAGATTTATTCTGACTTCCATGAAGCTGGAAATGGCAAGATAATAAAATAACAAAAAAAGTCTTCAGCCTCAGGCATCATTACTTGGAAAATTAGTCAAGAACCAAAGCATTTTTTTTTTGAGGTGTTAGAAGGCCAAGGAACAAGTAAATCACATACCTAGAATTTGTAAGATGGTGAGAAACAAGAAAAAAAAAACAGGAATCACAAGTGTGATAAAACCTAAGATAACATTTTCAATCAAGAGACTGTCTTCATCCAGGTATATGGGCCTTGAGAGTTTGCAAGTAAAGGTCATAAAGCCAAATATTGGTGAAACAGAATGACATGTAAGCACCAAACAATTATAGCATAAAGAAAGTGAAAATGTTGGCAAGAGACACTACACCAGTAAAACCAAGTAAGAAACATCAACTCTGAACAGTCATTAAAATTTAAATAGGAAGCTGATGGTATTTCTAATGCTTGCAGGGAATATCTTTCCTGGGAAATATTTTTACAGTGTTATCACACCTCGGTCATTAAATAAATGAGAACATTGAGATAATAATTTGATTTCATCAATGGTAGTGGAACAAACATTTAGGGGGTTAGGAAGAATTGTGGAACAACGTACAATGCCAAAGTATACTGGTGTGCTATGAATGGGCTATAAGTGTGCAGAGATATTTAACTAGAGGAAGTGGCCTAGAAAAGCCTCTGGGTCTGTACCTTCTGCCACAAATAATCTCACCTATTTATTGGATTCTGCATTTGTCATGACATGAAAAGGTTGAGAAGCACTGACATACACACAAACAGAGGTGTTGCCATCGTGAATAGGACTTTATGAAGAGGCCACTTTTACAGGGCCGGCTTATGACTGTTTCCTGGTCAGAGGCCTTCGAGATCATCCCAACTACAAGGTTAATCAAGAACGCTCTGCCATGAGGGCCCAAGGCTTCAGTCACTCAGTCACACTTGACCAGGTTCAAACCTTGGCCTCACCCCACTAGGGGTGGGCAGCACAGGTTTTAGTTACCTGCTCATGGACCAAACTAGTTTACAGGAAGTGCTGGCTAGCTTCCTGGGGCATAGGTTCTAGTAGGGTCTACCTGGTGACACGCAGCTCCAGTCTACCATCTTACGTTCCACTCTTCTCTTCTGTTTGCGGGAAAGGGGACTGGCTGGGGCAGGGACATCCCTGCATGAAACATGAAAGTGTCTGAAATTTATGTTGCCAACACCCCCACGGATTTTGTCAGGAGCACTCCAGAGGTTTGGGTTAGAAATCCATAAAGGCCAACTGCCTCAGAAATCTCACATTTATTGCATGCCTACATTCCACTCTCTGAGGGCCTCCCAATAGGGTGATGGTCACGCACAAGCGACTGTAACTGGCCACCTGTCCTTGAGGTCGGCATCCAATCTCTAGATCTCGCCCGTGTGCCTGGCGACGTCAGGTTGCCGATCAGGCCATGGAAGATAGAACTTGGCTTTCAACCTCAGGAATCAAGTACCCAAAACACAAGAAATGCCCAGACCAGTACCACTGTGCTTGACTTTGCCCTGTTTCCAGCCCCCTGCATCTGTCTTCTCAAAATAAAGTTAACAGTACGACACCCATTTGCAGCATGGCCACTTGGATGGACACCGAAGAAGAGAGAGGCTCCTTTCCTCCATCTCCAAACCTGTTACATTGATGAATGAGCATTCAATTACATGGCCAAATTCTCCCTTCAACTACACTGGGGAATAATACTTCATTTTGAATACCTAAATATTGCAATTTTTGAAACTTACAAAATACTTAAAAATAAGCAGAGCTGGAATAATTATATATTTGTTGAATATTTGAATTCTTTAAAGAAAGGCCTGCACATAACAGAAACTCAATTGAACTGAATTGATATTCCAGAAGCACAGTGCTTCATAAAATATTTTCCCCACTCTAATGACAGAGATAATACAGCGGTTGATCAGGCATGGCCTGTAATTTGACAATATTTCTTCCTCAAGATTCTGACCATGAAATTGCCCTCTATCCTTCTCGTACCACCCACACACAGGGTTCTCTCGGCAGATATGGCTTGGGCCCAGAAAACCTCAACCTTTCCCCTTTTGCAAGTTGAGCAGAAAATTCTGACAATTCTCCTTTGTTCTGCTGCCTTGTGCTTGGAGTGCCATCACCCATCCCAGACACTCCTCTTTTTGTGATCTGCATGATGATTACCCAAAATTGTATCCCTAGTCCCGATTTCTTTTCTGAACTCAAGACTCAATGGTGGATGGAATAAAAGTTACTTAAGATCAAAATTGTTGCTACTTCTGCCATATTTTATTTAAAGGTGAAATTAAGAGCTTTTCTGCTCCCATCCCAGGAGGGAAAAGGCTGAATCTCAATGCTTCTGGCAGTTCTGGGCTGTAGAAGGGCAGGGCCTGGATCTCAGTGTAGGAAAAGATACTAATGAGACTTGGGAAAGGTAAGAGTGGGAACTATGAGGAGATAAAGTCCTGTGCTGTAAGGAGTGAGGAGAACAGACTTTCCCAGAAGAGCCTGCAGGAAGGATCCAGAAAACAGTGAAAGAAAGGGTCTTGAAAAAGAAAGAAGATGGCTGAACAATCTGGTGGACAGGCGGAAAAACAAGGAGGCTGGAAAACAATCAATCTAATGTTAACCCTCCAGTTCCCCAGGACTTCAAGTTTGCTAAATAAATGCCTTGTGTAAATGACTGTTGTTAACGCTATCAATAAAATGGGGCTCTGTTCCACACTTTGGAGAGAAAGACAGCACATGAGAACAAGGAGACAATCAGTCTACTAAACAAATTCAGTGGAAGCAGAAATTCAGACTGAGATGAGCAGAAAATAATTTGCACGCCTGCCTCCCTACCACCAGCCCTGCCATCAAGAACCCCAGAGCCTGGGAGGGCTGTAGGCCTTCCACCCTGTGTTGACTAGGGTTCCACACAATTTCATTTGAATCCCAAAGCAAGTTGCCTCAGCTGCCCTCTGGATTATACCAATATATTCATCGGCCCATTTGACATATTTACCTGGATGCCCTACAAATAGCTTGTAATCAGTCTCAGAACTAAACTAATGGTTTTGTCCCCAAGTCTGTCCATTTTCTATCTTGGCAAAAGGCACCAATATCTACCTAGGTGCTTGTCTTGGCCTCTGGGCTAGCCTTTTACTCCTCACATCCTATTAGTCATCAAGTCCTGTCGATTCTAACACTTTGTTTCTCTACTTTCTCTACTTCTTCTCCTCCAATGCCCAAATCACTGCAGTAGCCTACAAACTGGCTCTCTGGAGCCACTCTTGCCTTTGTCCAATCTAATTTTTACCAAGAATACTGCACCACCATATTTTCTATACAAAAAAATTATATTCTGACTCTGGGCTCCATACCATGGAACGGATGGGGAACCTGGACTTATTCCTTCATGGTTACCCTCCCTTTCTGGAGAAAGGAAAAAGAAAAAAATAAAACTTATTTACAGGCTCTCCTGATAATAGTCTTTTGTTCCTGGAGTACACTCCTTAGCTGTCATCTCTAGTAGAAAATCATATGTTTTGTTTACTGGAAAATATCTTTTCTTTCAACCCATCCTTGAGAATTGGTTTTTATGGATATATAATTATTGGTGTGGAGTCCCTCCCTCATTCTCTCCTTCCCTTCTCTCTCTCTCCCAGCACTTTGAAGATATTATTACACTACGTGCACACATATTCTAATTACTTTAACTAAAAATATACTTGGAATAATTCTGTCCATTTGAAAAAATATAATCTTCATTTTTATAAGAGAAGTAGCATCAATAATTAATATCCATTGCTTTTAGTAGAGGGTAATGACATTATGCGTGGTATATTTGACTTCAAGACACAGCTTCTTAACCAGACTCACAGAAATCACAAGGGTATAAAATACATGACACTTTAAAAATATCTTATTAAGAACATTGATTATATTTCAACTATAAGTACCACAAATGATTACAAAAATTAAAATGAAATATTCATAGAAGTCAAGGATAGTCATATCTTACCCAAAGCTTTCTATAACATCTTTGATAAGTGGAAAACACCTCTAGTGATGGACAACTCACTCAGTGTTTACAGCTGAGCTGTAAGAACGTGCATCCTATGGTTAACTCAATGAAGTTTTCGTCCTCCAATCTTTGTTCTACCTTCTAGAAGTCCCAGGAAGAATCCTACACCTTCATCCAGGTTTCAACCCTCCGAGGGATCACAACCCTCCCAGTTCTTGAAGAACATTCCTACATTCCTGCACGTCTTGCTTATATTTGCACCTTGCCTCAAACCAACAAACAAAAAGTAAAGACCCCTTATTTATATGACATTATTTTGTGTCTTTCCCCATGCAACTGTTCTGTCCTCTGGATGTTCTCACAGATAGCTGAAATCTCCCAGACGTGGCGGCCTGCACTCTTCAGGAAACTCAAATATAATTTGAAATCCTTTATATATTATTCAAAGTTCTACCTCTAAACAGATTTCGAACCCTTGACCTTCCCACCTAAACCAGTGAAGTACAGTCACTTTCACTCTGTTATACATTAAAGACTTGAGTCACACATGTCCTCCAACATCAGTCTGACCAGGTGAGACCTCTATGGTTTGATATATTGAACACACCTGAGATTTTTCCTCCCAGTACATATGGTTTTCCATATGTCTGATCTTAATTTCTTTGGAAGTAATTAACACATATATGAATGTAATCATATGTAGATTTATGCACATGACCTTCACATTTTTCATGTGACATTTTCAAATTCACAGATTCAAGAGCTTCTGAGAACACCATCATCTAAAATCTCTTTCATTTCCTCCAGATAAGGTAGAAGAATCAATTAAAGAGATTGGAATCATTTACAATGAAGAAAGAATCTCATTTAATAAAATATTATTATGGTTTATGGCATTCAAAGAATGGTTGGAGAACATCCTCTTACCATGCTCTTCCTTCTTCCGTTATCTTACACCTCTTTCCTTAATAACAGACCATCTCTGAGCCTGCCCTGATGGCCTAGTGGTTAAAGTTCGGTGCTCTCACCACTTCAGTGGCCCGGGTTTGCTTCCCAGTCACAGAACCACAACACCACCACAACCACCACACTGTCAGTTGCCATGCTGTGGTGGCAGCTCACATAGAAGAACTAGAAGGACTTACCACTAGGATACACAACCATGCACTGGGGCTTTGGGGAAGAAAAAATAGGGGGTGAAGATTGGCAACAGATGTTAGCTCAGAGCTCAAGGCAACTCTTTCCCTGCAAAAAAAATAAATAAATAATAATAATAGACTATGTGTGATCTTTAAAAATCTCATGGTCATTTTTATACTTGGAATTCAATGTGCTCACTGGTTCAAGCAAACATATTCCCAAAATGTTGGACCACTAGATGCCTAGAGGCTGTGTGTACCCTGGATAAAGCAGTGCCCTGCTAGTCCAGAGCGCTGGGTCCTGGTCACAGACCACAGTAAACTGCACAACTTAACACACAGTCACTTAACTTTTTCTGAGCCCATCTCCTTCCCTACAAAATGGAGACACATATTGCTCCTTTGTCTCATAAAGCTTCTCTGAGTTGTGCTATAAACCATTACCTAGACATATGGACACCTTTGAATCTTAGGAGCAGGATTTTCTATAAAGCTAACATTTATTGAGGGTTTATTATGTGCCATGAACAGATGTTTTTAACCATAATTTCTTTTAAGCTTCACAGGTCAGCCGCTTTGCCTAATATTCCACAGCTATCAAAGGAAAAGCAGGGAGTGGAACCAAGGTTTCTGAGTCTAGAGCTTCTGCTCTTAACCATTATGCAGCACAGCCACCCGCAACTTGGAAGTGTTGGTGTCAACGCTCGATAGCTCTCCTTTCTCCCCCAAATATATATGCTGACCTGTTGTCTTAGTCCAGGTTCTCCAGAAACAAACACTGAAACGAGGGCTTGTGTGCAAGTGGCCACAAAGGCAGTACCCCCTGGGACCACTTGGTGAGGGGGAGGGGAAGCAGCACAGGGAAGGGGAGAAGGCTGGACTCCCAGGAAATGTCTCCTACAGGATAACTTCAGCCTGCTTCCCACAGGGGACTCTGGAGTGTGAGTTATACCTCAGAGTTGTCTTGACCTGAACCAAATGATTTGGGCTTTTGTGTTCCAGCACCAGCCAGTCGTTGATCAAGAGCTACGTGTTGGTGTGTAGGGGGTGGGGGCAGGGGCATAAACTCCCAGGTACTTTCAGCTTTCTATTCAATCAAGCAAAGTGGGTTCAAAATAGGTTCTAGTAGTCAAGGGAAATCACCAAGAAAGGGTTAAAGGAAGGCACAAACACAGTATAAAGGATATGAAGGGATCCAGGCCAGACCCTGACATCATCTGCCCTACCTGGGAACCACAGACCATCTGCCCGACTTCTCTGTGGATGACACCTGCTCTTTGCTCTTTGATCAATTGGCTCTCCTAAGTCTTCAAGGGAACTGGCTGAGACTGTGACTCATTAAAAGGCATTTTTGAACATCAGGCAATTTTACCCAATCTTAAATTCCACTTGAAATGTTTGGAATTGTTATTCTTTTCATGGCAGAGCAGTGCTCACAGTGAGGCTAGTTTTAAACAGGGGAACAACAGAACTCCAGGTGGGTGCTTTGGTGTCCTGGCCAGAAGACAACAGGAGGGTACGCCCTGAGCCTGGCTGTACTCTCCGGGAGCAAAAGGCTCTCCTCCAGTAGGGGCTAACAGGAGCAAGGGAATAGAAGGGCAGAGGTCAAGGGGCTCTTGGCCAACAGAGCTCTAATGGGATGCCCGACCTGAGGCATCAACTAGACATAGCAGGCACTTTCTGGGTTCTCCATCTGCAATTCCACAATCCCCACACAAGGGGCGCTGCGCGCATCCAACCTGCCAGTTATGACCATTCGGTTGAGGATTAGGGGAGCAGAAGCTTCTATTTTTTTAGTATTGATCTCTCATTTTAATAGCAGTTCTATGCTAAATTAAAAAATTTGACAACATAAGGTCACTAAATTAACTTAAGTGATTTTAATTTTCACTGTACTTTAGTGAAATCTTTATTTTCTTTCCCTAGGGTAGTCAATTTGACTGAGATACAGAAACTATCCACTTAGGATATTTCCATATCATGCTTTGTCCTATGAAGTTAATTCTATAATATGCACCAATTTCCCCAAAGGTCTGTTACCTTTCCAGTGTGCATCAGCAGTGAATTTTACCAAAGAAACGTCTGGTCAAACCTGGAAATTCTGATTTTATAGTGAAGTAGTTGAATACGATATTTTGAAGAAAAGTTCCTTAAAAATTCATAAGATGTTATAACCTACTCATCAGAAGTTTAGACATATTTGGTGAATGCATTAGTCTATTTTGCTGTGAAAATAATCATTGCCAAATGAAAATGTTAAGAAAAACAACTCTCAAACTTCATTTAGGGATGGCAGAGAACACGGTTAAATGCTCAGTTATAACTCGTCCTACAGACAAGTAGTTTCCAGTTGGTATCACAGTGTGTTCCTGGAAGTTAAGTCACCAAGCAAACTTCACTGGCAGAATAATATCACAAGGGACCTTCAGTGCACCAAAAAAAAAAAAAGAAAAAAAAATACTTTTATGCCTTTTGTGTGTAGTATATCCAAAATTTTGAGCAGAAGGATATATTCATATATATAATAATGAATCATTAAAACCAATACAAAATACGTTTAAATATGTATACTCTATCCAATAAAAATTATATTCTAAACTAAGTCCTACAAAACGAGCAGACCAATTACACAAGGGGCTCTGAGTATCAATACCCATCACACACATAACTGCAAAATGCAGCCTGACAAGGTTGGGGTTTTTTGTCCTAAAACTAACATATCCATTTTAACCAACATCAAATAACTCATTAAATAACTTTTTTGTCTTCTGATAATTTTAAAAAGTTTTTGAGGGAATGATTTGGATGGCTTAAGTCTCTGTAAAAACTGCCCAAATGGTCTTCTGTCTCTCTCAATCCATCTCCGGTTACCAAGCAGACACTTTCAAACGTATCCCACTTTCCATAGAGGGCCACTAAACAGAGAAAACAGTCAATATTTGGCATGTTGGCAATGATGATGGTGGCGTTTCTTGCCCCAGAAAGCATGATTACATAGGAAGTAGACCTTTCTCCCCTTTCCCCTCCACTCAGCAGCGCCAACACACCAATGCCCCACAATGGCCCCAGGAAACAGGAGCTCCTCTTCTTGGGTTATCCTTCCAGCTCTTCACTGTCGGCCAGCCCTGCCCACACTTCTCCAGTCAATCTCTGCTACCCTACTAAATATGACTGCTGAAATTAACACCACCTTTTCTCTATGGAACCTAGTCAGAACTGTGACCTTCACAAAAACCAAGGTCCAGGCATCCATGCTTCCCTCTACCTTCTCCATAGTTTCCCGACAAAATTTAACACCACAAGGGATCTATGGTGCACCCCCCCAAAATGCATTTTATGCCTTTCATGCCTCTTATATTCAAGATTTGAACAGAAGAATATATTCAAATAGAGAGAGCATCATATGACATAAAACAGAGTGCATGCAGTCATCAAAATCAAATACATAATGATTCTACAACATGCCCGCAATCTTGTATGCATAAAAATACTATGACTACTATGATTTCAATGTGTTTCTTTTCTTTATATATATATATATAACCAGAAAAAAAAGACTAAGAGGACAGACACTAAAATGTCACCAATGGTTATGACTGAGCAGTGGAATTATGAGTAATTTGCTTTATTCGTTGTTGTTTTACATTGTTTCCAAATTTGCTACAGTATAATTATAAAAAGTAAATTTTAAAAAATAATTTCATAGCTGTTAACACGACTCAACAACTTTTCTCTTTTCTCTTAACACACATGACTCAACAACTTTTTCCCAGTATTTGGAAGTTTGCTAACATGTTACAGAATCCCTTAACATTTTCCTGGGAAACCAAGAAATCAATTAACAGGATAGTCGATTGGACTCCGCAAGGACTATCAGAGTACCTCTTGGGCAAACGGCTTAGGCAAGAGCATATCTGAGAATGTCATCATCTTCTGTAAGAGGAGTATGAGGAAGAGCTTGGTCTTGCTTTTGTTTGCAGTAAGTGAGGCTTCAAACTGGAAAGAGATGCCTATATAGAAAATTACTGAGTGTCAGCAACCGGAATTATTACACTTTGTATAACCCCCTCCCTTAAACTACAGTAAAGCTCAAACTGACATGTGTCAGTTTCTTGGAATTTCTTTCACCTCTTTTACACTCTTTTTTGTGACTTGCAAAGAACAACATATGGTATAAAAGAAGATGTCTTTCTATGCCAAGTGGGACGCAGAGAAGGAAGAATATTAGCGATCAGTTGAGTCAATTGGGGAGCACCTAGGACTTTCTTGACATTTCGAAATACCTTGAACACTAGGCTAAGATCCAAGAGACCTGAATGGCATTCCTGCTTGTTGTACCAAGCTGTCTGGCCCTGTTAAAATTACATTATCTCCCTGAGTCTCAATTTCCTCTTCCATAACTTTAGTGGAAGGTAAGCTAAAATTGCTGTAAATCTCAAAAAAGACCAAGTGACAAATAGTAAAGCTATAGATGGTTTCTTATTTTTTACTGATTAGACATTTAGTTTAACAAACTCCTCTTTTAAAATGCAGATGTGTCTGAGGTCAGCCCGTGAGACATTTTTGCCTAGTGTGAACCTCTTTAAACAGGTGAGAAATCACACCTTTCCTCTGTGAGAGTCACACCTTAGGGGCAGAGAGTAAGGACTTCTCTCACCCAGAGAGCATGGGTGCTGCAGAGGAGGGCACTTGAGGATGGGTTACGGGTGTGATGAGTTCAGAACTCCAGAAGGTAGCATGGAGCACCCAGCAATTGGAACCCACTAGAGCATAAGTTCTCAACTGAGAGGCATTTTGTTCCTCTCCCCCAGGGGACATCTGACAATGTCTGGACATTTTTAGTCACCTTAACTGGGGAGAGGATGCCACTGACATCTAGTAGGTAGAAGCCCTGGGTACTGCCAAACACCCTCCAATGCACAAGAGAGCCCCCACAACAAAGAGCTCCCCTGCCCTAAATGTCAATAGTGCTGAGGTTGAGACCTTCTGCTCTAGAGATAAGAAAGTGGGGTAAAGAGTGAGGCAAGAAAACTCAAGACAAATCTCACCTACTCTGTGTGTCCCCTTAAGAGAGCAGTTGGCACAAACTGCTGGTCCATTAGACCAAAAAAATCTTCTCCTAGGCTCATTAGTTGCCAACACTTCTAGTTTTAAATCATATACTTAGGTTGATAGAAATCTGGTTTCTGAATTTTTCATCTCCTCCTTTTTAAATTATAAGAACCCAATCTCTATGGCCATCACATTAATGGAAAGTGAGACCTTAATTTTAAGGAGTCCAGGAAAGATTATACTAAAATGTGCTAAAAAAATGCTAAACTGGTTCAAGAATCTCATGCAATATGTATCTCCTTTTGTCTGCACTATTTCTCATCAGTAGAAAAAAATTACCATAAGAATTATGCAAAGAAAAAATATGGCTTTTTCCTATGACTCTAGGTAGTTTAATAGCATTATCAGAGAACATGAAAACTATATCCTTAAAAATAACCTCACAGTTAGTCTCACTCCAATTCCAAGGAATTGAACACCAAAAAGCCCAGGGAAATTAACAGGCTTGTCCTGGAATTCACAGTGGCTCCATGGCAGGTCACTGCACCCTGGACCATCAATGAAGAAATGATGCTAAGGGCTGAATAATCCTACAAGTATTTTTCTACCACTTTAGCATTTTGTCTGCTAAGAGCACAGAAATGTCTGCTAAGACCTTTACATATCAGAAGATGGTGGGAAATTGAAACTCTTCATTTCAGTCAAGTGAATGCAGTCAGCTTTCAGAAACAGGAGGAGAGATCATCTCATTTTGATGCAATGTGAACCAAGACTTCTTTGGCTTTTAACAGAGCAGCAATCAGACTGTGAAGCCTTCTTTTCAGAACCCCCGTGGGGTCCGAGGTTCAGTAATTCTGAGGAAATGAATCACCAAAAGCAGTGGTGAGCTGTCAAAACATCTGTTTGTAAAGCCCAAGGGGGGAAGAACAATACTGACATCTCTGGCTGGATCAGAAGGCACGGAAACTGAATTTCAGTGCAGGCAACTCCATGGCAATCCATCCATGGTGATTGTATTTGGACATCCTCTGTGAGACTGAGCCAAGGACCCGGGGAAAGGAAAAATGAGTACATGACCAAGAAGAGATTGGGAAAAGAGACTGAGAGGGTTACGTCAATTATCATAACTGCTCTGGAGGAGTACACAGTAAATATTTTGGGGTTGACAAAGGACTTGCTGGCACTTCTCAACCCTTGGGTTTTCTTTCTCTTGATGAGAAGTTTCTGGGCTGAACAAGCCACAGGGCAGGCCACAGACAGTTGTTTTGTGAAGAAAGAATGCCAATCCACTGCTTCCCTGCTTGCCTTAGCATCTCAGGCACGGGTGCTTTAAAAGGAAGGCAAGGGGGCGGGCCCGGTGACATAGTAGTTAAGTTTGTGCACTCTGCTTTGGCAGACTGGGGTTCGTGGGTTCAGATCCCGGACGCAGATCTACAGACCACTCAGCAAGCCATGCTGTGGCGGCATCCCACATACAAAATAGAGGAAGATTGGCACAGACGTGAGCTCAGGGACAATTTTTCTCAAGCAAAAAGAGTAAGACTGGCAACAGATGTTAGCTCAGGGCCAATCTTCCTCACCAAAAAAAGACCAAATAAATAAAATAAAATAAAAAGGAAGGCAGGGCCAGATGAAAGGGCGGTTCAACCAGGAACCACCACCCTCTGCACATAAGTGCCTTTACCTGTCTTCCAGGCAGGCCCACCCTCAACCTTTGTGAGTCTGGGCAAGAACATGAATGGAGGCTCACATACTATACGTCTAAATACATAAAAGTTCCAAATCAAGCTAATAATCTGCTAAATCAAATACATGTTTTATCCCCCTAATTTGACAAATGTACTCTCATAACAACACGCAAGGCAGTTTCAAAGGTCCCCTGGGGGAGAGGAGCAAAATCCCTGCCAGGTGAGAACTTCTGCTCCTTCCCTTTGGGCCCAGTTTTCATCAGAGTTCCACCATACAATGTGGCATCAAGGAGACAGCACCCAGGGGTGCCACAGACCCCCCCCCACTCGTGCTCAGGCCCATGCTAGAAGCCCATGCACCTCAGCTGTCTGCCTTCCCTTTGTGAACAGCCTCACTTGGCCATCTTTGATGGGTCTTACCCTTAGGAGCCTGGAAACAGGCTCAGGAATGTTGGGACAAGGAATTCCAGGGTCCCAGGTACCCAGCACATGGTCTAGAACAACAGCTGGTAAATTTTTCCTGTAAAGAGCAAACGTTTTGAGGAAATATTTTAGGCTTTACAGGCTATAATAGCTCTGCCACAGCTACTTACCTCTGCCATTATGCAGGTAAACAGTCATCGATAATGTATAAATGAAAGAGTGTGGCTGTGTTCCAAAAAAAAAAACCCTTTATTTGCAAACATAGGCTGTGGGCCAGAGGCCATTGCTTGCTGTTGCCGAGTCTAGAAGGCAGGTGCATGTGGATTCAGGAGGACACATCCCCTTGGTCCTGCAAATTCCCTGAACCATGGGAAGAGGCATGCCTGGAGGAGAACTTAAGCGGGCCCTCCAGAACTGTCCAATATGGGAGCCACCAGCCATATGCGACAACTGAGCACTTGAAATGTGGTGGCTGATCCAAACTGAGATTGCTATATGAGCAAAATACTCACAAGATTTCAAAAACTTAATACAAAAAAATGCAAAATATCTCATTAATAATTTTATATTGATTAGATAATGAAATGATATTTGGAATACATTGAGTAAAATAAAATGTTATTAAAATTAATTCTATCCAGGGTCAGCCACCCTGGTGGCCTAGTGGTTAAGTTTGGTGTGCTCCACTTTGGTGCCCCGGGTTCGGTTCCCAGGCACGGACCTACATCACCCATCTGTCAGTGGCTGGGCTGTCATGGTGGCTCACACACGGGAAAAAAAAGAGGAAGATTGGCAGCAGATGTTAGCTCAGGGCGAATCTTCCTCAGCAAAAAAAAAAAAAAAAATTCCATCTGTTCTTTTTACGTTTTTAATGTGGCTACAAAAAGCTTCAACTTACACATGTGGATCACACTTGTGGATCACAATATATTTCTATTGGACAGTGCTGTTCTAGGGTGTGGGGCCCCTGCACTGCTGCCATGTCCAGAGCGAGAAGGCACGGCTCGACTGGATTTCCGCCCCACTCTTACGCCCCCCGCTCTGCCCTCATCTGACAACAAAATGTGTAACAATACACAGGTGCTCCAATAAATCAGAACTAGGGTACCAGTTAACTCAGCTGTCCACAGTGAATTCCTTCCTTAACTGGCAAAACGAAAATTTCTCTCACTGCCTAAAGAGAAGGAAGACCTCAAGTGGAAAAAAGAGAACCCTACTCTCACCCACTAAATGGTGGAGGAGTGACCTGCTCTGAAGGAGCATATACTTATCTCTTGGGGCCCTGAAGGGAGGGGGAACTACCCCTCCCCCAGCCACGGGGATTAAGCAAGGGACACTTACTGAACTGGACAGCAGCATCCTCCGGGCCAGGCCAAATTCTGACTGCCAGCCAGCCGACCCAACCACATGCAGCTTCAGGGGACACTTCCTTTCTTTGAAAAAATAAATGCAGGATGCAACAACAACAACAACAACAAAAGAACAAGTCTCCGAGGACACGGACAACTGTTTCTGCCTGCTGCTCACTCTAGTATCAGGAACGTGGGTCCAGGATGGCCGCACAACTACTGGAATAAATGCTTATCTTGCCTCACCTTCCCACGCGCTCCTAGAGAAAAGGTTCCATCAACAAAATAACCTAGGTGTATTTCCTCGTCTGAAGAACTTTAGTAAGCTATACAGTGAAAAGAAAAGCTGCAATTTTGTGAATACAAACAGCCTTATAGAGAGTCCCTGATTCTTCCTTCCAAATACCTGCTGTAACAACTTGCAGGATGTTTGTACTCCGAAGCCGCTCCACTGAAAAGCTGCCATAATTAACTTGCACACATATGTATACATACTCACTAACGCATTGGTCAAATGTTAAATAATTTGGTAATTTTTGTTGTATATGCTTTGTGTTATGCAGAAATCCATTGTGGATTGTTACAGAGTATTTTAGTGATATTTGGGGGAAATAATTTGGAGTTTTTGGATGAGTTGGGAAAGCATTATTATTTTTCCTTTTTAAAATAAAGTAACATGGACTCCTTGTATCTAAACTCACCGTTCAACACATTTTTCAGAACAGGTCAGTTTGAAAAGGATGAAATGAATAAGATAACAGGTTTGGTGAGCAGAGATACCCATTAATTTCATTAGAAATGAGACGATCATTTATTTTATTAGAAATGTATAGTTATTTGGAGAATAATGGGCTAGCCATGTGGACCGATACATTAAATCTTCTTAATTACAAGCTGGAAAATAGTAATTGGTTTAAAATATACATATGTTCACACTGAACTTCAGTCACAATCTCTGTGTCAGGTAAGAGCCTTAAAGGGGAGGGAGCACCTACTGAAAGGTTAGAGGCAATGAAGTCTGTGAGAGGAGGCCTTCGAGTGCCTGAAGAGTCCTAGAAATCTCTTTTTCTTCTTTCTCTCTACCTACTGGCCCCTGATGAGCAATTCTGAGTGCACCTCAAGATGTCTTGCACTCACCAGAGCAGCAGCCCCAGTCAGAGGTCAGGTTCCCTGTGACGGCAGTAGAGAGATAGCTCTACTCAGAAGCTGGAAGTGCACTCTCACTGCAAAATCTCAAATATTGGGGTTTGGCAGCATCACTTTGATATGTATAAGTTACAAAGCTGTAAACGACAAACAAGGTACATTTGCTGCTTCTGTGCGGGACTGAGGCTGCCCTGGCACCTCCATGGTGGGTCCACAGTCATTCTAGAAATAAGGATAACAGAACTCTGCTGGGCAGCGGGAGGGCTGTGCCCATGGCTCTCAACCCTGGCTTGTGCACTGGGTGCATCTGGGGACCTTCAAAAACATACCACAGCCTGGGGCCCATGCTCAGAGATTCTAGGATAACTGGCCTGGAGTACAGCCTGGGCACTGGAATTATTTTAAAGCTCCCCAGGTGATTCCAACGTGCAGCACTGCTGGGATAATATTCAAGGAAGAAGAGGCAATAAATCATGAATGATAACCTTTCAATGCACAGCCAACTCCCTGATAGGACACCTGCCCAAAGGGAAGGAGCCGGGAACTCAGTGACTAGGATCGGATACCTAGTGGGCTTAAGCTTTGCTCATAACTGGAGTATTGGGAGTGGTCTGGGCTCACTCAGCCTAGAAGAATCATCCAACTCAGGGATTCTCAACCTTGGCACCAGACTTTGCAATTTTAGGCCGGATCATTCTTTGTGGTGGAAGGTGTCCTGTGCACTGTAGGAGGTTTACTAGCATCTCTAGATACCACCTCCCCCACCTGCCCCATCATGATACCCAAAATGTCTCTGGGGACAAAATTACTCTCAGGTGAGAATCTCTGAACTAGATGGAAGCTATATACAGCACAGGATCCCTTAGTTTCAGTCCCCAGAGCATCAGAAGCAGGAATCAGAAAAGGGAGGCCCTGCCCATAGCTGTCCAGACTTTTTTATGAATATATAGAGTGCTTGGCAGACTTGGGCCCTGTTGGGGGACTTGGGCCGAGGTGTTTGCAGGAGGCTGAAAGACCTGCAGTAGCACATGTGGACCAAAGGAAGTCCAGGCTGGAATGGCCTGAGACAATATAAATTACACAAAGGAACCGAAAGTTAAAGCAGTAACATGACATGCGCAAAGGCCTTATCTAGGCAAGATTGAGGTGCTAGTCCAAATGCACCTCCACTTGCCACTTTCCATGCAATTGTGACTTTTCCAAGCCCCTCCGAGAACTCTCCTAGACCCAATGTTGATGGCACAAAAGTGACCCACTTGGACAAGGGCTGAGTCAGTCCTATTCTAATTTGAGTCCGCAACAGGTAAATCTCCTGAATGTAATAAGTCAAACACCAATTCTATAGACTGCCTTTGGTGTACTGATAAGTGTTTGTAATTTCTCTGGTTGCCAGCTTTTTAAAAGTTATTCTTGATGTCAGAAAATTCCCAGGAACCCAGAGAAAATCAAGAATCCCATTGGGTTTTATTATGAAAGTCCTCCCTTCAGAAATATAAAAATCTCTGATTGCTGTATTCGTGTTGTCTCTTTCTTCTGTCTTGAAAGAAAAATCTGGCTGATCACAATCTTTGAATTTATCGGAGCTTCTAACTCTCACATGAAACTTATACTCCAATGAAACATTACCCTTTGGGAAGGTGCCCATTTGACAATAACTCACAAACATCACCAGGTGCAATCAGACCAAAAAGAAAGATGACAAGATCCAGAAAAATAAAACATCGCTTTGATCGATATTTCAAACACCTATTGCATGACTAGTTCAGTAAATACACAAATGAGCCTGTCAAACCCAACTCAATTATCGGACACCCCTGCTGTTTTCATCACATTGCTCATCTTGATCTAAAAAAAACAAAAGCTAAAAACAAAAAGCAAACAACCTGTCTTTCATTGTGTGACTGTGCACATTGAGGAAATAAAGTGTGATGAGGTGAAATAATGGCAGCACGGAGACGGGAATAAAAGAGCTCATGCATTTATAGAACTTAAAATCTGGTGAAGTCAGAGTTAAGGCCAGGGCTCAAGGGTGAGTCTAGAAAAATAAATTTCTCGTATAAAACGGCAGACATTGACTACTGTCCACGAGCATCTGTGCTCCCTCATCCACAGCACTTTGCTAGACTGCATTTACCACCTCCCTTGCAGGGACTGGGGACACATGTTCACGTTCTGGCCAGTTGTGTAGGCAGAGTCATGTATTAGCCTTCTCCTGAAACCTCTTGTGTGGAACGCCAGGTTCACTCTCTCTTCCCTCTCCAGTGGGGTACTGTGACACCCTATAAGGTGGTCAAGCCTCTAGATCAGGGGTTGCCAAACTTTTTCTGTAAAGGGCAGATAGAAAATATTTAGACTTTGCAGGCCACACGGTCTCCGTCACAACCACTCAACCCTGCCTGCTCTTGTAGCGTGAAGGCAGACATAGACCATAAGTAAACAAATGAGCATGGCTGTGTGCCAATCAAACTACGGATGGTAGACACAGAAACGTGAATTGCATCTAATTTTCATGTGTCACAAAATATTATTCTTTTTGTTATTTTTAAGCCATTTAAACATTGGATCAATGTAAATACCATGTTTAGCCCATAGGCCATAATTTGCCCCCGCTAGACTGAAAGATCCTGGGCCCCCGTATGATTGTGTACAGAAGAAACTCTTTCCCCAACCCCTCTCCCCAGTGGACAATGACATGAGTGAGAAATAAGTTTCATTGTGTTAAGTCTCTGAGTTTGTTACACCAGTTGGAATAGCCTGACTAATACATAAGTAACTGCAGAATCTTGACCATCATGAAAAGAACAGATATCATACAAACCATTTCAGAAATGAATAAAGGGTTTCCTTGGAGAAACACTAACGCTCCCATCTGGGTCCTTGTGACAAGCTTCAGCATCAAATTTCCCTGAAGTTAAAGACTTATTTATAATTTTTAAGCAGGCAGTTTGTTTTTTTCTTCCCCTGCCTCCTCCTCTCACCCTTTCTAACATTTGCCAAGGATAATCTGGTGGGATAACTCCTCAAGTGTTTTTGAGACAAATCCTGCCAGTGACCAATTTCTAAACGGATACCTGAGAACAGAAGTGGTATTTGTCTTAAAGAAAGAAGGTACAATTTCTTTCTTGGCAAGGGTGTCATTTCAACTTAATGTGATGAATTGATAGCACTAATAATTCATATACAATGACATATACAAATAAGTCATTTTCTTATTTGCAGATGGAACTACAAAATTACCATTTCATGTAATTCAGAAAATACTGTTCCTAAAGTATTATTATTCTACTTTCTAAAGAATACTCCAAACAGACACTGTAATTAAGCCCTCTAACATTCCTCATTTTATAGATTTTATAACTGCATTGCTAATTATAAAGGGAGTATTTAAGGACAGTTAAAAGTGTATAGAAAAGATTAATAAAAATATTTATAGTCAGTTTGAAGGTTATTAGACTACATATCTCACAGCATACACATAGTTTTTTCAAGAATTCTTTTTTGAAAATTTTAATGACTTTTTATTATATTGAATTTTTAAACATGTAAACTTTTTATATTTGAGATGTAAAGAGATATGAAACTAACTTTAGGATGACAAAGTACAAATTTGTCATGACTGAATAATGATTACACTTTTTAATTACATATTGTGACAGATAATAGTGATACAAACTTTTTCAGAAAAATTTTATCAATTGTTTATAACAGACTATAAATCACTTTTTCAAAGGCCTAACCTTGTACTGCCAGTGAAGGTAAGCTTTTTTTTTTTTTGTAAAGGGCCAGATAGTAAATATTTTTGGCTTTGTGGGCCGTTCTATCTCTGTGGCAACGATTCACCTCTGCCGTTGCAGGGTAAAAGCAGTCACAGACAATGTGTAAACGAGGGCCTGTGGCTGTGATCCAATAAAACTTTATTTACAAAAACAGGCCCCTGTCCTTGCTATAGTTTGGCAATTCCTGTTGAACTGTTGAACTGTTTCCCAGTGGCAACATAAAAGAGTATATTAAAAAAGTAATTGCCACGGGAGCCAGCCTGGTGGCGTGGCGGTTAAGTTCGCATGCTCCGCTTCTGGGGCCCGGGGTTCGCCGGTTCAGATCCTGGGCAGGGACTTAGTCACCACTCATCAGGCCATGCTGAGGCGGTGTCGCACATAGAGCAACTAGAAGGATGTACAACTATGACATGCAACTATCTACTGGGGCTTTGGGGAGAAAAAAGGAAAAAAGGAAGATTGGCAACAGATGTTAGCTCAGGGCCGATCCTCCTCCCCCCCCCCCAAAAAAAAAGCAATTGCGTCACCTCTTAAACCACTGGTATTTAGGAATAAAATTCCAAGGACTATAATTATTAGAAAATATATAATGATATACTTTAATTTCCTTACCAGTTTCCAGAAATTTTGTGTCAAGTCCCTACCCCTCTCCAAAAATGGACTTTCAAAAAGATTTTTAAAAAACATGAGGATAGGTTTTCTTTCTTAATTTTAATTTTAAGATTAAATGATGTTGATTCAACTATCAATTTACAGGAACTACAAAGAACAAAGAAACCTGTTAAGCCCTACCATGGAAATGAAATCAGCAAAATCCAGACTGAGTAGAAATTCTACAGGATAAATGACCCAGTTTCTTCAAAAAATCATTATAAGAAAAAGAGGGAGAGAGAGAGAGATAGGGGGAACCTATAGATTAAAAGAAACTTAAGAGACCCATTGATCACCTGTAATGTGAAGACCTTATTTGGATTCTAATAAAAATAAACAAATTACAAAAAAAGCTGTGAGACAATTGGAAATTTGAACACTAAATGCATAGCTGATATTCAATAATTGTTAATATTTAGGTGCAATTAAAAAAAATGAGGATTTTTGAGAATGAACTAAATCTGGGTAAATAAAAACCTTTGGAGCAAATAGCAAGGAGACAGGGGTAGTAGGAAATATTTTAATGAAGAATTTTCCAGAAGTTCTCAGGGTTCTAAATATAGCCTCTCTTTCTAAATTTATGGTCAGTTATGAAAGTCTTCTAATACAAAAGTAAATAAAATATGTTGGCACCAAGAATTGAAATAGAATTTAATTGCCAATGTTTTAATAAATCTTCCTCCCCATGAATATGAAAGATATTTGTTCAAATGCTAAGAGCACTCCTAAAACAGACCACGTCTGATTGCCAACATGAAATATGGTATGAAATGATCCTTTTCTGGCAGACATTTCACTCAATATCTGAACATGCTAAATCATCTATTTTCTGATACAGCTGCAAAAGAAACACGAAAAAGATTATGTGCAATAAAACATAGACGTATACATTGTAACAATGATGCAAAAATGTATTTCTTGGATGTAAAGACAAACTTTCAAAAATAATTTTTATTCTATCAAACAGAGTCTATTTTTTGTGTGTGTGTGACGAATATTAGTCCTGAGCTAACATCCGATGCCAATCCCACTTTTCTTGTTGAGGAAGATTGGCCCTGGGCTAACATCCGTGCCCATCTTCCTCTACTTTATATGGGATGCAGCCACAGCATGGCTTGACAAGCGGTGCGTCAGTCCACGCCTGGGATCCGAACCTGCAAACCCCAGGCCACCAAAGCCCAGTGTGCACTCATCCGCTACGCCAACAGGCCGGCCGCAAACAGAGTCTATTATTACCAGAAGAAAAAGTATTCATAAGAAACTAATATATACTAATTTTAGGAAATAAATTTAAACCCTTGTTTTTCTTTTGTGTAGATCAAAGTTTCTCAACCTCTGCATTATTGACATTTGGGGCCAGATAATTCTTTGTTGTGGGGGCTGTCCTGTGCACTGCAGGATGTTTACCAACATCACTGGCCCTTACTTTCTAGATGCCAGTGGCAACACCCTCGCCAGTTGTGACAACCCAAAAATGTCTCCAGAACTGGCCAAGTGTCCTCTGGCGGCAAAATCATCCCCAGCTGAGAATGACTAGCGTAGATCATTTCATGTTCTAATATCCAAGGGAAATTAATATCCATCAACACTGCAATATGTTAGGACCTGCAGGCTTACAGAAATCAATGATATTTCCTAAGTCCTGAATATAAGAAGATATTGGTCTTTAGATTTCTAATTTATACCTAAGCTTGTTGTTAAACATTCTTTCTGATCAGATTCTTGGTGCATATTTAATTTCGGGGTTATTTCAGGCTTCAGCAGTACCATTCAGTGAAAACCAAAAATCCCTCAAATACGTGGATTTCTCTTTGCCAAATATTCTAATCATTTACAGAGAAACATGTGACAGCAAGACAAGGACAGAGCGTCTTAATGCATTTTTGGAAAAAAAAAATCCTCATAAATTGCCCAAGAAGGTGACTGAAAATGCTCCTTTTCTTTTCCTTTTTTTTTTCATTTCTTAAAAAATATTTGGCAGTGGGCCCAGTGGCGTCGTGGTTAAGTTCCTGTGTTCCACTTCTGCAGCCCAGGGTACACAGGTTGGGATCCCGGGCACGGAACTGGGCACCACTCATCAAGCCATGCTGTGGCAGGTGTCCCACATATAAAATGGAGGAAGATGGGCACGAATGTTAGCCCAGGGCTAATCTTCCTCACCAAAAAGAGGAGGACTGGCAATAGATGTTAGCTCAGGGCTGATCTTCCTCACCAAAAATATATATATATATTTGTCCAAGATTCATGATTTAAATGTAAAGCACTTATTTCTACTTTTCCAATGAAATAATTTGTGAGGGTTTTTTTGCCTAATTTCCAAATGTAGAAATTACTTTTATGTTATCTCTCCTCTTTCATTTCTACTTGCTTCTAATTTCTTTTTTTAAAAAACTTCGTTTTTTTCTTAACTTCACAATAACACTTTTGTATCATGATTATAAAATTATATATACATTTGGAATGTGGATACCTGGTTGTGTCTTGCTTGTATCATTCTTTAGAATGTAACCATATTTTAAAAATATCTTTACTAAACATTTAAATAAAATAATTTTTGAAATATACGTACACCTCTACTCTTAGTGCTTTTCTGATGCCAAATTTTTTCTTCTTGTTTGTGTTTTTTCTGCTAAAATGCCATGTTCTTTCTATGATTCTACTCTGACTTTCAAATACATGTATTGAGAAATGGCTCTAGATAAAATACAATACTGGATAAAAAGTACATTACTTAATACTGGATATAAAATATTATACTGACATCTAATCACTGCCCTTTAATTTACACTTACTTTCATAATTACTGATAGGTAATCTTCTAAAGCAGCTTAATCGTACTAATTACCTCATTAGTTATGCATACCCAAAAAACTAGTTTTTTCATTTTTTCTGTTATTGAGAAAGCATGATTTGATATCTAAAAAAATATGTTCCTTATTTGATGGTCAGTTCAAGGCCAAATTACCCCAAATCTTCAATAACTCTGGCCTCTTTTGTGGTATGATCAGACACAGAGGAAGGCCTCTCTGCCCACAAGAAGGGCACGGGGAAAGTCAACTGCTACTAACTACAGTTAAATTTAAGTTTGTAAAAGGAGAGAACATTTCATCCTCTCCCTTCTCCTTGCTTTACCCTAACTTGTCCTTGAGGTCAGCACATATTATTTCGTGCTCAAAGCCATTACCACCCACATCTTCCCCAGAGGGGATGTGCAATGCCCGCACACTTGGGCTTTCAGTGCTCACCACCGATGAGCTCACTGAATTCCACCCTCTGATGCTCCACCCTCTTCCCAGCTCCCAGTGCAGGCCAGGGTAGCATCTGCAGACACGATGGCAATATGGGGGCGTTAAAAGAACCCATTTAAAATCACCTAGGTGTTATTAAGCTTCGTGTTTAGCACAGAGGGAGCACACAAATGAGGAATAAATGAATCAATGAATCACAAACAAACAAGTGATCAAAATCAAATAACACCAGGGCAAGCCATTCTGCAGACGACAGTTCAAGAATAGAAGTGAGTTCCCAGGAGTTTGATTAAAACTAAATGTAGAGGCTGGTTTTACTCTAGGTTTCCATCTCCTCCCCAGTAGTGTTGAATGCCTTAACAAGTCGTTAGCATGTTTTCTTTTTTTCCAGCTTTGCAATTTGTAACATTGCTGCCCATTGCTTTGTCTGGTTTTCTAACACCCAATCCCTCTGCTCTTAAAAGTGATATATATATAATTGCATTTTAAATGAAAGTGAATTTATTTTAATTTTGTTTTGGATATTTCCTAACACCCCTGGAGATGGCTGACAGCGTCCCAGGATGCTGCAAATCAGAGTTGCCAGAAAGTGCTGCTCGGTAGAATCATCTCTCAGTGGTATTTATGCACCCTTCTGCTCAAGCCAGGGCAAATGCTCACCGACCTGCCGCATAACTTGTCTTTAACACCGGGTCATTTCTCGCCTTTAGGATTGTCTTTAGCTCATCTTGTAATTAATCTGTACTTCGGAGGTTCTAATGAAAGTTTTATATTGTAAAATGCGAACACAGCAATCTATCCTTAGCACAGCACTCACACTCTCTATCACTTGCAACATACACATACACACTCACACACACACAACCTCACACTCAGCCCTTGTGTTAAAAGGAAGCCCTCTGCCTAGCTTGGCTGGCCACACAGTCAACCAATCCATTCTTACTCATGCTAATTCTTTTGCTGAACCCAATAGGGTCATTTACAAACTTAAAGAAGGAAGGCGCATCATGTGCAGCAGCCAGCTAAGAAATAAATTCAAATTTCATTTCCCAGTGGATTATACAGAAGGAAAGGCAGAAGACATCCACTTGGAAGAGGCAATTTAATTCATCAAATATTTGAAAAACTGCTATGTATAAAGATGGTTTAAGCCACGTGGCAATACAAAATGAATAAAGCACAAGTCCTGCCTTCAAGAAGTATCTCTGCCTTGTTTACATGGCCCACAGTTGTCTGCCTCCATTTCCAAATCTACCCCTGATCCCGGTCCTCTCCACCCAGCTCCAGCCACTGCCTGCCTTCCATGGAAGCTTCAGTAACTGCTTACAGCTGCATGCCACCAACTGCACACACTTGCACCTGGCCTTCCCATTCGGCAACTTCCCTGTTCACTCCAACTCATCGCAGTGACCTCTGTACCCCTGAGTCCCGAATCACAGTAGTTTTAATTAATGGTTTTTGAAAGAATGAAAGAAAATAATCTCATGGTGGGGCACAGTTAGTACTGAGATTATTAAAAAAAGACCAAAAAGGAGTTCCAAAAAGTTCTTGATTCAAACTTAGCTCCCCAAATATGTAGAGTTGCCAAGTAAAATACAGGATGCTCAGTTAATTTTGAATTTCAGATAAACGATGAATTTTTTTAGTATAAATATGTCCCAAATACTGCATGGGACATATTTCTACTTAAAACAAATTATTCATTATTTACCTGCAATTCAAATTTAGCTCGGCATCCTGTATTTTTATTTGTTAAATCTGGCAATCCTACAAATATACCATTTTGAGATTCCTTTGGGTTAAGGTATCTCACTTTTTAACTAAAAATAGTCTCTAGGATGGTCACATCCTCATGTCAATTTTAAACAGTCCTCACCCAGCATTAATGGCCTCAGAAAACTGAATTTGCAAACAGGGAACAAGAATGTAGAGTGGGAGAATTTAGAGCTTGAAACATTTGTATCTTTAGTATTGGGTAAGGCTACATAGAATTTAGGATTATAAAACACATTCAGGAAGTAAAAATGGGCCACCAAAAGTAAAGAAAAGAAATAGGAGGGCCGGCCCCGTGGCTTAGCGGTTAAGTGTGCGCGCTCCGCTACTGGCGCCCGGGGTTCGGATCCCGGGCGTGCACCGACGCACCGCTTCTCCAGCCATGCTGAGGCCGCGTTCCACATACAGCAACTAGAAGGATGTGCAGCTATGACATACAACTATCTACTGGGGCTTTGGGGGAAAAAAATAAATAAATAAAATTATTAAAAAAAAAAAAAAAAAAAGAAAAGAAATAGGAGAGGCTGAGAAACAATGGGGAATTTTGATGGGGTTCCTGGTGGTGGCTGGGGTCCTGTTGAATATGATTTCTGGGTTTATGCTCTCTCTCTGCATCATGACTTACTGAATTACTTCTTTCTGAAGGAAACCTGCACTTAACCTCACACAGTATATGAGTGGCCTATGCACTTGCTTATACTTCCTACTTCCTACTACGTTAGCTCCCTAAGGGCAAGGAATCTCTTATTTATTCTTATGTCCCAGAGCCCAGCTCATCCCTGATTATATGGTGGGTAAGCATAAATATTTGCTCCCTCTTGTGGCTGACTGAGTTGGTATGTCTGGATTTAACTGAAAGGCTGCATAATTCAGCATAATCTAGTTCACAGATCATTCCAACATTGTTCCCTCGCTGCCCCAACCATACCCGACACTGGCGTTTGCCAATCTAACCTCTCTAGGCAAGCCCAGTGTGTTGCACTGGGTATCAAATAAAGCATCAGGGAGAAGAAGGAAAGAGAAGCAGAAAGAAGACAAAACATGGCAGATCTTCTACTCCTGTGTGACCTTTTCCAACGAGTTCTTTTCTCACTTCTCTCTCTCCTTCTTTGACTTAGGCCAGGTTCTTATGGGTGACCATACATCTCTGTTTGCTTGGGACAGTTCTGGCTTGTCTGTTGTCCCGGAGTAATTATTAATAGTTCCTCCTTTCACTCTCAGAAGCACCCTGATTTGAATGGTCATCCTACCTACTCAGAACACTCTAGAACTCATTTTAACTAGGGAGGTGGTATGGAAATACCCAATAGAGCACACAAACATTTGTCCTCAGAATAGTCATGATAAAGATACCCCAGCTAATCAGTGCTTCTCTTCTGCTCTACTCAAGAACGAGAAACTAGAAAAACAGACTCATAAGGTGGAAAGCACTAGGATTTTTAATCTCATCTGTAGGTTCCCAATCATGGTGAAAAGACTAGCTGCACATAAGACTCACCCAGGCTCCAGGAAGTTTCAAAAACACACAGAATCATAGTATTCCTCCCTCCCTAGGAGGTTCTTATCTAGCAAATCTGGGTAGGGCCAAGAAATCTGTATTTTTTTAAACTTCACCCAAGTGAGTCTTTGGTGCAAGTGACTGGCAACTACTAATCTCATCTAATCACTTAACCTCTGGTTGTAAGGGGCTAGAGGTCTAGAAGTTGAGCCACACGGGAGCCCTCTTGTGTAAGCCTGAGCCCAGCAGGTTGTTCACCAATGCTTCATTGGAGGGCAGGGAAAAAGGAACTACTAAGCTAAGAGGAAACATACTATTGGGGGAATAGCCAAGCCACGCGCTAGCTGCTTTACAAGCATTGCATCATTGAATCCTTTCACAATGAGGAGGCTGACACTAAATTAATCAACCTGCTCAAAGTTGTATATCCAACAGAGGCACTCAGATCTAGATTCAAGCTGACTTCAGAGCTTGAATATATCCACTATATTCTCTATGTACAAAATATTTATTTGAATTAGAAATTTTTTAATGGTACTTTGTAGTTAGGCCTAGAAAAAAACAAAAAACAAAAATAGAGGGAAGAGTGAAGGTTTGAGACAACTCATTGAATCAGTAGTTTTATGCAGAATAAAAGAAGTAACTAGAAATTGTAGGTAAATAACAGGATGCAAATAGGGAAGATTTGTTTATGTCTTGAATTTTATGTCTTAGTTTATGTCTTGAGGGCATCCGTTTACCGTGCTGGCCTTTCCCTGGGGCAGACCAGCCCCTTTGAAACCATACACTCCTACCAGCCAGTCTCACCATACTTGTTAGTCTTCCTTATAAAAGACTTTGTTGCTCTCCATATCTTGATTTAAAAAGGTTCAATTTACTGTGTAGAATACAATGGATGGGTGGGGGAATGGCTAGATCTGACTTCCAAGACTTATTGTTGATTTAGCTCAAAAACAAGATGGAGATCCTGTGACAATAGTGATGTGCTTCCTGCTTAAATGCCAAAGGTAGTCTGAATAATTTAGGTCTCAGTTTGCCAGCGTTCAGCCCCTTATACACTTTATGGGCGTGATGGCTGGCATAGTCATTTTTGGAGACTTGAATGTCAGGAGAGTAATGGCAAGATCAAAACTTTACTCACAGCCAGTCGGGTTGGAAAGGATCACTTCCCCATGGGCCACTTCTCAAGTGATAACAATGTGAACATGAGAGGAAAACAGCTGTTCAGATTCATCTGCAGACATAATTTAATCCTATTGAATTGCAGTATTTGGGGCAGAGCCAACGGGCCAGGGATAACCTTTGGGTAAACAGGCAGCAGCAGGAGGAAGAAGGCATGGAATGCTTACAAAACAACAGTAATTAGAAAGGGAGAAAAAGGACTTGGATGATAAATTTTCAGTGGAGGGGAAAGTACACATTTAAAGGGAGTCAAGAGAAATGAATGCAGCAGAAAGGTGAGAGAAGAAGAATGTTATTGAATTTTGCAAAATGGTTTCTTGTGACCTTCAAGAGAGATGCTATGGAAAAATCTCAGGATATAGGGCAAATGCTGAGAATTAAGGAAGGAAATAAAGTAGAGAAATGGAAACAGCTGCCCTCATAAGGTTTCAGGAAAGAAGTGAAGGAGAGAATATGTGTAGCTCAAGGGAGGAACAAAGCAGAACCAAAACCATTTCAAGATGGGTAAGATCAATGTATGATTGAAGCCTGAGAGAAAGGCCAACAGAGAGGGAGAGTCAAGATAAACCTGAGGAACAGGGCAATGGAAAGGAAGAGAAAACCATTCAATTAAGGATGAGGGAAAAAAGAAATATGTAGGGATAGAGGATGCAGGGAGACCCACATGGAGCTCAGCCAAGGGGTAGCATGGGAAAGATTTTAGATGTGGAGAAGGGAAGAAATGAAGGGCAAGAAATGAACACATCAAGATCATATATTATATGCCAGGAACTATACTAGGTCCTTGATAGCTGATGTTTTATTTAATGCACATAACACCCTATAACATAAGTGTACTCCTCTTTGCAAAAGAGAAAACTGAGGCTCATAGATATTAAATAAATTTCCATGGTGGATCCAGGGTTGAAAGAAAAACCTCCCTAATCTCCCTGACTTAAATGTATGATGAAACAGAAAAAGGAAAGCTGTTACTGGGGAGAAAAAAAATTGTCCACATCACAATTTCAGCCACTGTGAAATTTATCACAATATCCACTGTGACTATATGATAATTCCTGCCAGAATACCTCCTACCAATTCCACCAACTTGGTTTTATCTCACTTCTTGTTGTTCTTTTTTAAGAGATAACTACAAAAGGAGAAGCTGTCACATATAAAATTTGATATATGATCTATGCATACAAGAGATAAAAAACTAACTTATCTTCCACTTAACATAATGAAAAACATTCAATAAATCCTCCAATTGACTCAGCCTTCTAAAGATGAAAACCAAGGCCGCTCTCCAATTCTTAACTTCATTGTCAATATTTTACCTGGCAACAAAGACAAAGTTATAAAAACCCCACACGGACCCAAGAAGAAGACATTCTTATCCAACGGTCACCAACCTTGTGTCCCACGGCAACAAGAAATTCACAGATGGCTGTTTATAAGCAGGTTTTAATATTTCATAAATCTGTTGAAAATTGGCAATCTACCCTTAATAAGGCTGCTCAAGCTCAATGAAATGCCAAGCACGTGTGCCTTTCACCAGAAGCATATCAACTCAATATGGTAACTGTGGCTTATTAAAAGCTTGGATTAACTACTAATGTCAATATCAGAAACTCTAGATCATGTCTAGTGGAAGAGATCTTCTTATTGGTGAAGAATACAACGAAGCACCAGGATTGAAAGATTTTAAGTTTGTAACTGACCTGAAATACAAGCAACAAGTGAAACAACAGGTATCACTGAAAAGCTCTTAAAGAATCTGAAGGATTCCCTTATGATTTATTAGTACTTCAATTGTGACAGTGATGTCATAACATTACTATAAAACATTTTCCACAACGTGTTCTCCCAAACATTCGTTCCATGAGAATTTCATGAATGTTATGCAAAAACAGGATTCTGTGATCCTGTGAGTTGAGCAAAGGTTGGTTTAAACAAAGTTCAAGAACATTCTAAAGGGCAGGACAACTAAGAGTCTTTAATATGTTATTGTGAAGTATGAATCCCTAAAGGGGGGTTACGATATTCAGCATTTTCTAAATGTATTTGGCCAAAGGTTTTCTCTTTTGTAAGGTATCTGAAGTGACATCCTGGGGTTCCCCAAAACATGCTTTGGGAGCATTGAAATGTGCAATTGATAACTACATATCAATGATAAAATCTGGATCAGAAACAGAAAATTAGTGAACATTGGTAAATCAATTAGATTGTGTCTTACCACTTCATGATTATTGTTTATGTTTTCTTACCAAATTTTCATTTCTATACCTACACACCGTAGAAACAGTATTTTAAATCAGGAGTAGCAGAAGCCATTCTCATATCTAACCCATGTTCTATTGGATCTCACTTTCCTCCAACTATTGAGGAGCCCACAGTTCCTTAGAGAGCTGCCTCCAATTACTTCTAGTAGCCCTCAACAAGTGCCTTGAATAAACCCTGTTAGCCTCTATGCAGTATCCACCATGTATCCCTCTCTTGCCTGCACATCTGTGTGGAGGGCCCTCCTCAGTGCCTCCAGTGGCCGTGAAGGAGCTGCTTCCCACATTGTTCCACTGATGAACCACCAGGCACCCCTGATGCGACCATCAGGTGCCACCATCAGGTACCACCACCTCCAGAATCACCATGAGACCAGTGCCATGAAATACCTGTACACACTGTCCTTGAGATGCCATGTGTGCTTGTGAGTCTTCAATGTGCCATAGCTACTCTCTTTCTCTTTATGTTACATTTTGTCACACAGGACACCAAAGCAATGTTTCTTTGCATCCTTCCCTATCTTTCAATATAAACATAGCTTTTAGATTTTACTGTCAGAAGTCAACTCTCCATGGATCTTTCCTATTTCTATGCATCCTTCCAACAGAGGCCCTGACTGTCTTTGCTCTGGACTAACTTTTCAAAGATGTTTGTACAGGGAATAGACTTCTAAGATATAGTGTCTCCCTCCCTCCCAAGCCGAGGGCAGATTTGCTTGCAGCCTGGGAAGACAGAGATAGTGCCACCCTTTGAAGCAAAAAGTATAGGTTATTACTGCCCATCATAGGAGATTTGGGTTCTCTAAGCTCAGAGTTCCTTTCCTGTAATGGAAAGCACTGCATGCCTGGCATCCATCTGGTCCTCTTCATTTTGCCCTGTGGAAACTGGGGCTCAGGGGATTGACACAAACGCTGATACTGTGGGTACTGCTTTGCTGTGAGTAATAAACAGTCTTTTGTCTCTGTCACAGGCATCATGTCTTCTGTCAGTATCCATGCAACTGTGGCAGGCTACCTTGTTAGCTTGCAATTAAGGAAAAACATCTCACACCGTTCACAGATCTTGACATTTATATTTAGGGACCTGCTGTATGGAATTAAGATCTCAATGCAGATTATGGAACTAAACTAGAAAAAAATCCAAGTGATATTCATGACTTTATGCTTAAGTGTCCCTCCTCAGGAAGACTGAGACTTTGACATTGAGTCAAGTTTGTCTTTAGGATGAATCTTCCCCCAATCCCCTGGAAGTCCTAAGTTTCCTATGATTAAAAGAAAATAAACACAACAACAACAAATGGGTGAGACTTCCTGAGTTCTTGTGCCAGGCACAATTTTTTCATTTAAAGCTTAACAACAACCAGAGGAGGTAGTTACCATCATTCCAATCCAGGCAGGCTGATGCCATAGGCAATGCAGTGGATCCACCATTCCACATGGGCTGAACCCCAGGAGGGCACAGCATGTAGGCCCAAACAGGTTTCATCTTCATTTTTCTTCATTCCTTCCACTTACTTAATTATACTATACTTCATTGTTCATATCTTTAAAAGGGAACTTGTTTGTGAAATGCTATGAATTTCTAGAAAACTTATTCCAAGGGAGAGTGAGGCTCTTCCTTGTCCAAATGCCTTCAGGTCACACTACTCCAGAGAATTCCACCCATTAAAATTGTTGGTAGCTCTGTATAAAAGAAGCAGAGCTGTAATCACAATGCTCCATCTGAGGTGTGTATTTTTTGTTATTGTTCCATTTTCAGTGAAGATATGGACATCAAAAATGAGAAGGGCAGGAAAGACTTTCCATTTGTGCCTGGAATTACATTAGGTTTTCAGAGCACTCAGAGCCCTTAGAGAAAGTTGCTATTGATTAAGTATTAGCTTCACTCTGTTATGTAAAGTGCCATCAGGATGACCATCTATCTTTCTTTAGTTTTGGTTAAACAACTTTGGACCAATTTATGATGAATAGTGAAACAGTTCTTCCCTCATCTTATTTGCTATAATCGCTCCTTCTATTTCGTCTTCCCTTGGGTACATTAGCACTCACCTATACACACACCCTTACTGTTAATAAAAAAGATTTATGAGCAAGTAAGATTTTATTCCTTCCATCAAATATTTACTTAAGGAGGTTTTATTGCATAAAGTACTATCCTTATTCAGCATGCAAGTAGATTTATCTTTTTAAACTCATTTCCTATTTCTCCATACTTCAAATCTTAGTCTGTTGTGGGGATTTTATTTAGCACAGGAATTTTGATTTAGCGTATTGTTTATTTCGTGCATAGGATCTTTAAGAAAGGAGAAGTGTTAGACTATTACCGTTAGACGCTTAGAAACTGGCACAGCTGCTTCTCAAGATGTAGAGAAAGAATGGCTTATTCAAAGACTATCTTTGGTACAACAGGGCCTATACAAATTGCAAAGGGGCATTTCCTAACTGGTACAAGTTTAGAAAACAAAGAGGTGATACATATTAAAATCCATAAAAAAAAGTTATGTCCTTTCTCCCAGTAATATTATTCATAGATATTCATTGTAGGAAAATAATTCCAAGGAAAATAAAAACTCTCTGAACAGAGGAGCAACACTGAAAGACTGGACGTAAGAGCACAAAATCATAGCCAAACTAAACGTCTCACAAAAGGCACATGCAGTCCCCTGCTTACCAAGAGAGACTTCTAGATAAAGATCAGAAGGAAACACAAGAAAGGAAACTATATTGCTGTCAGGATGGTACGATATAATTCTCGTCTTAAATCTCTATGGTTGCAAAACTGCTTTAGCAGCAAAATTTATTATAAAAAAGGAAATATCTTACCTGAAATTCTCCCTCTTTTTCTTCTTTTTACCTTTCTGAATTCTTTTAGTTTAAAATACCCAAGTTAAGCTCCACATTTATGACATACTTTTGATCTGTACTTCTTTTGACTCCATATCAATTTCCTAACCAATAGTTCTCAACTAGGGACAATTTTGTCCCCCAGGCAACACTTGGCAATATCTAGAGACATTTTTGGTTGTCATGACAGAGGGCGTGCTACTGCTATCTACAAGATAGAAGCCAGGGACGCTTCTAAATATCCTACAATACTCAGGACAGTTCCCCACAACCAAGAATGATCCAAAATGTCAATAGTACCAAGGCTGATAGGCCCTGCACTAAACCACACAATTATGTAACGTTTTAAAATATTTTGCAAAATAAATAAATGAAAATGAGCAAAAGATTTGAAAAGACACTCAACCAAAGAAGATACATGAATGGCAAATAAGCATATGAAAAGATGCTCAGCATCATTAGTCATCAGGGAAATGCAAATTACACTACAATGAAAAATCACTTCATACCTACTAGAACGGCTATTATCAAGAAGATAATGACAGGGGCCGGCCCGGTGGCGCAAGCTGTTAAGCGCGCGCACTCCGCTTCGGCGGCCCTGGCTTCGCAGGTTCAGATCCTGGGTGCGCACCGATGCACCGCTTGTCAAGCCATGCTGTGGTGCCATCGGAAGATGGGTATGGATGTTAGCTCAGGGCCAATCTTCCTCAGCAAAAAAAAAAAAAAAAGGAGGAGGATTGGCATTGGATGTTAGCCCAGGGATGATCTTCCTCACACACACACACAAAAAAAGAAGATAATGACAAAGGCTCTCAAGGATATGGAGAAACTAGAACTCTCAAACACAACTGGTAGAAATGTAAAATGGTACAATTACTTTGGAAAACAGTTTATCAGTTTCTTAAAACATTAAACATACAATTCCTATATGACGCAGCAATTCCACTTCCAGTTATTTACCCACAAGAAATAAAAATGTATGTCTATACAAAGAGTTCTAGGCACATGTACATAGCAACTTCATTCCTAATAGCTAATCACTAGAAACAATCCAGATACCTAATATCTAGTGAAAGGATAAACAAATGTAGTATAGCCCTACAATGGAATACTATTAAGCAATAAAAAAGAACAAACTACTTGAATGTGAAACAACATAGCTGAACATCAAGTGTTTAATGAATAAGTCTAAGTGTTTCA
This sequence comes from Ceratotherium simum simum, assembly GCF_057802395.1. Lineage (NCBI taxonomy): Eukaryota > Metazoa > Chordata > Mammalia > Perissodactyla > Rhinocerotidae > Ceratotherium > Ceratotherium simum. Next base: position 120,316,110 of record NC_141940.1, read on the forward strand.
CAAAAAGTAGACAACTATCCATCTCAAATGTCAAAGAGCTATGGTTAAGAAGGAAAGTAAAGTGGAAAACTTCATCTTGTGATCTAAAAAAAGACACATCCAGTACATACCTGGACATTCTTCAGAAGCCCAGGGATTAATGCTCATTCCCATGAAATTGATACAGTGTTCAGGGCATGTTTGAAAAACAAATTGTCCCTAGAAGTTCACATTCTTTTCATCTTGCTCCAAATTACTAGCCATCCACAACTCCATATAATAGCACTCAAGAAATTATTAATATAAATATGTAGCTATTTGGAAATGAATTTAGTTTCTAAAGAAAAAGAATAATTAAGTTAGAAAGCATATAAATTTTTATTTAATCTGCCACACCCATAGAAAAGCATAGATAGTGTCATCATTTGGACCATAAGATAATTTTAGGTTAAAATCTCAACTGTATTGGAGAATATATTACATGTTAACCACACTGACTCACTTCCTGGGAACAATGGAGGAAGACATTTCCTAGTACCCCTTGCAGTTAGGCTAGGCTCTATGTCAGTGTTCTGGCCAATGGAATGTGGTGGGAAGAGATATAAGGCGAACTCAAGAGATATAAACCCGAACTCAAAAAAATCCTGCATGCTAGTTACACTTACTGGGGATGGGGATGGGTAAAGACTAGGAAAGGACACAAAAGGTTTTTTCATATGTTCTGTTTCTTGATCTGCATGCTGGTTACAAGAGTGTGCTCAGCTGTAAAAATTCATTGAGCTGCACACTCATGATTGTGCATATCTCTGTACACTTGTTATACTTCAATAACAAGTCTATCAAGTGTGATTTTACAACCCTCTTCCCCTTCTATGGCTACTTCGTACACCACATGTTTCTGATGACAGAGTTGTGAGATAGAAGCAGCCCCTTGTAGAATGCCAATCATGGGGTTGGTTAGTTACTGCAGCATAACCTAACACGCTAACATCATCTACTTTGTAATAGTTTTCCTAAATAGGGGGCACAGTACCAAGGAATAACTAATAATGTTTGTACTAGCAGCCTTCAAGATCCAATTATAAAGCTTTAAGACAGTACTTTTTAAACTATGGTGTATGGACCATTATATCAGAAGCACCTGGGATGTTTGATTAAAATACAGATATTCCACAGCAGAATTTCTAGGAAGGATAAAATAGGAAGCTGAATTTTTCCCATGAATTCCCCAGGTGATTCTTAAGCATAATAAAATTTGAGAACTATTATTATAGTGTGATGACAAAAGTCACAATAGCTGACAAATACTAAACTCTTGTTTTAATACCCTCAGGTAAGGGTATTAAAAATACATACAAAGGTTTAGCCTTTGTCTCAGTGGATTAAGGCATGGGAGTCTGCTCCTCCTTATTATAGAGTCATAGAAAAAAGCTCTTGACTGAGCACAGGAGAACTAGATTCTAATTGTAGTTCTACTGTAATTCAACGTATAACCCAAGCCAGGTCATCCAAATTATTGTAGCTTCAGTTTCTTCATCTGCAAAATTTGAAGAGTTGGCCTAGGATCTACGGTTTCAAAACATTTTACTAAGAACTCATCATAAAGCAAATCTTATGTGTAAGGCAGTACACAGAAAACAAAAGCATAGCTGTTCAGGTTGGAAGAAGAGAGGGAGCATACACTGATACACCCCCTACTGCAATCGCCCCTGAGGGTGCCCCATAGAACCCACAGAACCACTGAACCTGGAGCAGAGTCCAAAAACCCTGGTCTAGCTCATCTCTTAGTTTGCTTATACCTTCTTCAAGTTTTGACAGTCATGATTATCATCCTCAAAATCCTCTAATGTCAACTCTACCATTTTGCTATTTTTACAGTTCACTTATTTGCTCTACTCCCATTTGGGGAAGAGGACGGGTTATGGTAGAAATAGAGAAAAACAAATTCAATAGAAATCTATTAACCCTGATTATGAATTCTATAAACTACCATATCTAAGTTCTCAGACAATTTTGTATTCTTTGACTAGACAGATTTCTACCCTTCTTTGAGTACAGGTGACCCCGATTTTGCAGAGCAGTTCATAGGTGATAGCCCCTCCTTCTCATCACCTTGGCCTATATGGAGACTCCTATCAACACAGTCTGCAGATCTCTACACTACCTAATATTCTATTATTACAGTCAAGGAGTTTCACTACTACAACCATTTTTGAAAGTCATTGGAAATCTTTTCACAAATTTCTTTTAACCAAATATCATCATACATTAATAGGATGATATTACTCTTAATTGCTTTTTCTAAAGAGTTCATCTCATAGATTCAGAAATTCTTGTCTGGACCTCTTATTTTTTCTCATCAATTCTTTTGAGATGTTTCAAAAAATTAAGGATGTTAATGAAAACTTATGACTAAAATCCTTTTTTAGAGTTTATTTCTCAGGTCCAATCAGAGAAGTACCAAAATGAAGAGGTATCTTAGTTTCTCCTGACACCTTATATTGACTAAATACATAATTCAGTGTAAAGTTAAATATATTTCTACTAAAATTTGCCATGTGATTGATTCACTGTATTATTTGACATCTAAATGGAAAAAGAAATCTAAAAATTAGTTGAAGTGGTAACATATGCTTTGGGCCAGCAAACTTTTTCCGTAAAAGTCCAGAGAGTAAATATTTCGCTTGCAGACCATACGATCTCTCACAACTACCCAATTCTGTCACTGTAGTGTGAAAGTAGCCAGAGACAACATGTAAATGAATGGACATGACTGAGTTCCACAAAAACTTTATTTACAAAAACAGGTGGAGGCTTGGATTTGGCCCGCACACCATAGTTTGCTGACCCCTGACTTAGATGGAAAACTTCATAAGGGGGGGAAAAGGATATAAATACCCAAAATATTATTTCCTGAGATCAACTATAATGAATATTCAGTTTGCCAATTAAGAGTATCAGGCTTATTACCCCAAGAACCTATGTGGTGGAACATCAAAGATGTATTTCCTGCTTTTATACTTTTCTTTAAAGAAATGAATTCATTTAAATATCAAAGGAAAGTTTCTTTTTCTATTACCCACTATTATTGACAGGTTTGGTTTGCAGACCAACAGGGGTGCTTATGATCAACTTTTCTAACTTTCTTTTTACTCTTCCCTTTCTTTTGGTAAATCTCAAAGCAACCCTGCAAAAGCTTACTTTCCAAAGACAATGAAAAATTACACCTGGCAAAGAGGTTAGTCCAAAAATAAGGAAGTCACTGGCAGAACCAAAGGATGCCATGAAGACATCAACCCCACCAACTACAATTGTTTACATAATGCCCGTAGGCATCTTTTAGCTGTGTGAAATACTGCTATAAATTCAGCTTCAAGACAAGTCCCCTGGTCCCCTCACACATACGTTTCATGTCGTCCGAGACTGCCACTTACAGCTCTTTTACATAGAATTTCTGCAGACTCCAGAAAGGAATGATGAAGATTTTAAACCTATGGCAGAGCAGAGGCCTTGCTTAGGCACAGGGAGGAAAGGCATCCACTTGCAGATTTTAAGGTTTGATTGTGACTCAGAAAAACAAATAAATACATACATTTATTATAACACATATAAAAGGAGCATAGCTAGAAGCTGGGAGTAATCCTCAGGGCTTAGATTAAGAATGTGATGTTATTTGGGTTCTGGGACCTAATTTCAACATGTGGGGAGGAGAGTTTTCCCCACACCAACAAGCAATTCTCAGACACCAGATGGGTGTCCTACAGTTCAACTCAATTCTGACACTACCTACCTGGAAATAGCATCAGATCCCATAGGCAAAGGGCTCGGTCCCACAAGAATGCTCCCCACCCCCCCAACTTCAGACACCAGTTGCAAGCCCAGGTTGTCACCTGTGCTTCTGACTGACCGGCTATAAATCAGAGGTTCCCACAACCCCCTCCTTGGGTTCGATTAATTTGCTAGAGTGGCTCACATAACTCAGAGAAATATTTTACTTACTAGATTGCCGGTTTATTATAAAAGGATGTAACTCAGGAACAGCCAGACGGAAGAGATGTAGAGGGCAGGGTATGTAGGAAAAGGGCATGGAACTTCCTTGTCCTCTCTAGCCGCCCCACTCTCCCCAAATCTCCACGTGTTCACCAACCCGGAAGCTCTCCAAACCCCATCCTTTTCTGTTTTTATGGAGACTTGATTACAGAGGCATGATTGATTAACTTATTGACCACTGGTGATTGAGTCAACCTCTGGCCCCTCTCCTCTCCCCAGAAATCGGGGGGTGTGACTGAAAGTTCCAACCCTCTAATCAAGTTTGGTACCCCTGGCAACCAGCCCCCATCCTTAGGTGCTTTCCAAAAGTCACCTCATTAACATAAACCCAGTTGCGGTGGAAAGGGGCTTGTTATGAATAACAAGACACCCATTTCACCTTTATGGCTGTAAAGGGATTTCAGGAACTGAGGACAAGAGACCAAATATTATAACAAAAGATGCTCCCATTGTTCTTATTGCTCAGGAAATTCCAAGGGTTTTTAGAGCTGTGAGCCAGGAACCATGGACGAAGACCAAATATATGAGAAATATACATTTGGTGACTCAGATGACCAAATATATATTTCTTATAAATCACAATATTGTAGATGTTTTCTACTAACAGAGGATGGGGAAACAGTGAAATGAAGGTGACTTCTAGATAGGAAGATGAGCGAAGGTTTCAGAGACGAGGTAGCACATGGGAGAATATTTACTAGCTCAGAACCCTAAGTGAATTCCCAATTAGGGTGCTGGGAGATAGGAAGATGTCTAGAGTTAAAGACAAGTGGGTGGGTGTGGGTTGGCAGATTTCATATTCCAGACATAGTCACGCCAATATATATTTCACCCCACATATGCTTCTTACAACATGACACTGACCCTTCCATTGAGAGTTGAGGCCTAGGTTCCCTCTGCTTGAACTTGGGTGGCTCTTTGTGGCTGCCTTGACCAACAGAACACAGTAGAAGTGACACTAGGTGACTTCTGAGACTAGTTAGAAAAGGCGCCAGAGTGTCTGTCCTGCTCTCTCTCTCGGGACACACACACTGGGAAGCTTGAGCTGACATGTTAGAAGTCTGGAGGCCCGAAGCTGCCATGTTGGAAAGACCATGCAGGCAGACTACCCAGGGCTGGGGAGTGATGGCTGTGGAACCCCGGCCGCGCCAGTTCCCAGCTCTTTAAATCTTCTCAGTCCAGGTACCAGATGTCATGGAAAAGAAATGCTGTGCCCCGTTGGAATTCCTGACCCATAGAAGCTCTGAGCATGATAAATGGTCATTTTACACCACTAAGATTTGGACTAATTGCTTACACAGCCATAATAACTGAAACAGTTGGATACAGAAACTGTACTCTAAGCCAGGGATCAGCAAACTTTTTCTTTAAAGGGCTAGATAGTAAATATTTGAGGCTTTGCAGGCCATTTGGTCACAGTTACAACTACTCAACTTTGTTGTTGTACAGAGAAAGCAGCAAGCCAACATGTAAATGAATGAGTGTGACTGTGTTCCAATAAAACTTTATTTACAAAACAGGCCTGCTGGGGAGGGGAGGAGGACAGATTTGGTCTACAGGATGTAGTATGCTGACTCCTATTCTAGGCAAAGGAAGAAACCTAACGTTAGGGCCAGAAGCAGAAATGTGACTGTTTATTCTAGAAATAACAGAAACAACTCTGCAGGCAAAATAAGGTACTTAGAGAGCAGGATGGCTTGGTACTTAAGCATATGGCCTGCGGATCCAGATTACTTCCTGGCAAGCCACTTAACCAGTCTGTGCCTCAGTTTCCTCATTTCATCTTAAAATGGGAGATAACATTATCTACCTCTCGGGTCACTGTGAGGGTTAGATGACACGTACAGGCCTTAGAACAGTGCCCGGCACATGGTAAGCACTATTTAAATGCCTGCAGCTCTTTCTGCTGCAGTTAACTCGGGGAGAAACTACAGAAAGAGGGAAGGAGATAATTATGAGAAATACGGCGGAAGAAGGGACTCTGCACCAAGCTGGAGAAGGGCCAAGAGGAGAAGAGGAAGGAATCGGGGTGTGTCTGGGGAGACCATTAGCACTGGTGCCTGGAAAGAGGCTAACGCAGCCCACCAGGATGGGAAGACACAGTGGCAGAAAGAGGGAGAAAAGCGGGGGCTGCCTTTTAGGTTTCATTTAACAACTTGCTTGGAGGTTTCTTCCTGATTGCAAACGCACCTCATACAAACCTGGCATCGTCAAGTAAAGGAAACATAACTATGCTGAGAAAAATCTCACACAGTCTCACTACTCAGAAATAACCAACACTATTTTCCTGAACCATATAAAACTGCCATTTTTGGGGTCAAAAAAAGGTTGAATCTCAGGAATTTTTATAGTTCAACTTAGAGTGTTGTAGTATTTATCTTCTGATACTTTATATACATATATATACATATATATTATATACACACATATATACACACACACATATACACATATATATCAAGAGGGAAAATAATATTTTACCTGTAAATATTAATTTTTGTGTAAGTACAAAGTAAATAATATTGTATTATTATATTTTACAATAATGACTATATATAAAGGAGAGATAGAAGTATATATACATATAACAAAATCATATGTCACAGATTCATATATTTATCAATTTTTTTACTTAAACATGATCTCGAGCATTTTCTCGTAAAATTAACGTTGCTTTTATAAGAAAGACTTTTAAAGGATGCTTACTATTCCACGTACTCATTACTGTAGAAGATGTACATTGCCATATACAGCCCAATGGCATCCACGTAAAGATGAAGCGGTCAGTTCATAAGAAACATCAAGAGTTTAGGAGGGACACCTACTATGACATGATGCTCTACTTAAAAGGTGGCAAAAAAAATTCTGTGACATTTGTGTGAGAGAGCCCTATTTTTCCAAAATTACTCTTTGCCCTGAGATCTCCTTTGACTCTTTACTTGGATTTCTTTTAAAAAAATAATACATTTTATATTGTGTCTCTAGCCGTGATTCATCGGTCACTACTAAGTTGATCTACAACAAGGTATAAATCATAACAGATAAAGAATATGTATAAATCAAGTTTGAGTACAAACTAACTTCCAACTTTTCCCTAGTTTGGAACTCAGAATCTGATAAAGCTAAGTGATACAAGATTTTAAAAAGAAAATATTACGCTTACTCGATAGCAAGAGAATGTCTTACTACATTAACCTTGCACTTCTTAGGCAAGTTTATTTGGTATTTTGAAAAGCCAATAATCAGGAGTGAGCTACTTCAAAACTGCCAGTTGCCAAGAAAAAAAATATACAGAGAAAAACTTCAACCATTCATACTGCTCAAGAGCTTTGATTTTTAATTAACTTCTAGCTTGATGATAAAGAACTTAACAAATCATTCTTATTAAGTTAATATAATATGACAACAGAGGAAAATTTAAACATATTATAATATTCCCTTAAATTTCAATATTCCAAAATAAAATAGCTACACTTTCTCAATAAATATTTCTAACTCCACTTTCGACTAAATTTTAAAAAGATGTGGTCCAAAGTTAAGTCAGTAAATGTACCAAGAGAAATGCACTCTTCGATACATACCTAAGACAGAGGTTTTAAGGACAACAGATGAAACAAATAACTGAGGACCAACACTTAAGCCATTTCCAGGTTCATAAATAATAGAAGAAGTCACCTTAGCAGAATTTGGTTAAGCCATACATTTTTACCCTTTCTCATTTTACACAGTGAAAGTAAAGCATCCTAAGATTGCAGGTAAAAAGAAATACATGAAACCTTCTCTAAATATGTAAAGTCCATACTCTTAAAATTGAGATGCAAGACATTTTTCAAGGAATTCTGGAGGTCAGTAGTCATCCAACAAGAACCTCAACTGAAAAACATCTATCAGCCAAAAATGATTAAATTCCCATCCGTCATTTAGAACTTATAGTGAAAATCGAGCCACTCAAGTAAAGCACTCTTAGGAGGTCAGTGCCTCTTTTGAGGAAAATATGTCCCAGCTTCTTTGAGACAAAATATTTTCCACAAATTCTAGATGCTTTCCACCCATCCTTCAACTTTTATGTGTGAAGAGACCAATTAATTCTGGCAAAATGCATTTATATCGTATAATTTTATTTTGAAGGCCAGCAATGAGAAGTGGCACCAAAAGTTATGCCTTTATTCTAGTTTTCATAGGCCTTAGGGATAAGAGAATTAACCTTTATTAAGTCTCTGCTATATGCCAGGTACTTCATCCTAAAGAGAACCATACCACAGAACAAAGACTTGGGGGTAGATTTCATTCTGGAAGGAGACCAGCAAACATAAGCCAGAGTTCTAGAACCTGAGAAGTCAGAGCAAGTTATCAAAACTGAGGCTCAGAAACACAGGAACCAGGAGGAAATGCAGCTACTGCCACGCCCTTACCAGTCAGGCACTGGGTCTCAGGAAGAGGGTCGTGAGGGAGCCTTAGGAGTAGAGTCCCAACGTCCTTCATGCCTCAGGTCACAATTTACAATAGGGGGTCAAGGGTGCTTACGTCCTCACACACAAATAGCCTGCCTTCTTAGGAGAAACCAGCCAAACAACCAAACACACAAGGCACCAAAACAACGTCACTGGGCTTTCTAACAAACTATGAAGAGAATTTCAAAATCCAATGGCATAGCATTAAAATTTCTATAGACATGGGTGAGGGGTGCGCGATTTTATCATCAAAATGAGGAAAAGATGAAAGCAACTAGCAATTACTAGATAATTAGTTAATTTTTTTTTTTTTTAAGATTTTATTTATTTTATTTCTTCCCCCAAAGCCCCAGTGGATAGTTGTATGTCGTAGCTGCACATCCTTCTAGTTGCTGTATGCGGGACTCGGCCTCAGGATGAGCGGAGAAGTGATGCCTCGATGCGCACCCGGGATCCGAACCCGGGCCACCAGCATCGCAGCGCGCGCACTTAACCACCAAGCCACAGGGCCGGCCCTAATTAGTTAATTTTAACAACAACTATAAGGTGGTTACGAATTTTTGACTCACTAACCTGAGATCCCCTGAGTTATGAAATCTGTCTCCTTAGAAAATGGATTAGTGAAGAAACAGATTTGGCTTCAGGTTACAGTGACTTAAACAAGATAGAAATTTATTTCTCTCACATAAAAGTCTAGGCTGGTATGTCAACACTGCTTCAGGAAGCTGTCGGAGTATTGTGGCATCCCGCAGTGCCATGGAGCCCGGCCTCCGTCTGTCTCATGCTCTGCCATCCCCATGGTACTATCCTTGACCACAGGTCTGAGATGGTGCACCACTAGGTCTGCATTCCATTCCAAGGGAAAGAGGACAGAAATTAGTCTCACGGCCACCTAGCTACAGGGAGTCTGGGAAATGTGCCCTGCTAAAAAAAACAGAAGAATTTTAAATTATAGAAGAACAGTCAACAAGCTACAGCTTACAGACCAAAATCAGCCCAGTGACTTTTTTTACAGCCAGAGAATTGAGAATGGTTTTTACATTTTTAAATGATTGTTAAAGAAAAAAAAAAAAGACAAATATGTGACGGACACCATATGTGGTCTACAAAGGCTAAAATATTTATTATCTGGCCTTTTACAGAAAATGTTTGCCAATGCTTATTATAGAGGAAGGGAAGAATGGATATGGGGAGGAACTGGAAGTTTCTGCCAAAGTGGTAAATGTCTTTTCAACACTGGGAATATTTAGAATTAAGTAAACAACTGAAATCACACAAGCTCATAGAATTAGTATTTTTCAGTAAATTTTATGAACATGTGTTATTTAAGTGATTTAAGAAACTCTAATGTATTAGTTTTTCCATTTTAAGTTGAAAGGAATAAGAAAATTGATCATATTTTTAAACAGAGTTAGAACATTTCTTTGAGCTTGTTTGCTTTGTAAGTTTAATTTATTATATCTATAAGAGTACTTTTAAATGCCTGGAAAGCTTTTGATTGTTTGCACATCGAGTTGTCCTGTCAGCCACTGGAAACACTTCAAAGGAAAATATAATATATTAAACGCATAATTGCACTGTAAAATATTTAAGAGAATTTAATTAACTATCTTTGAAAATAGGTCTGATTATAAATATCGTTTGACATGAATTAATTAAATATTAGGCAAAGAAAACATAAAGGTGATTGACCTTATTTTACTAGATTTAAAACAGAATAATAAGATTTATTCACTGAACTTCAAAACACCAGATAAACTAGGATTTTTGCAAGTGTAACTGTAATAAACTCAATGTGCAGTTAAAAGCAAAGTTACTGTAAATAATCCTTGCCATATGCAGAGGCTTCCTTGGGACATCAAAGAGCCCATGGACTGGTAAACAGACCTATAAGCCAAGCGGAGCAAAGGGAGAGGAGGATTTGATGACAGGAGCAAGAGAAAGCAGGAGACACAGTCCAGGTCTAGAGAAGATGCGCGCTGCTCTGCCCAATCCTATGTTCCACCATTTCTTGCCAGAGCTCCTCATGGAGTTACTTATCAAAGAAAATTCGGGTATAGAAAGAGGCTCAAGCAACCAACACTATTCTTCTTGGAGGATTCAATCCCGTTAATGAGAACTATAAAGATGCCAGTCAATCCCCCTCTGTCATATTACATGGAGCTGTTCTCTCCTAGGTCCTTGCTGAGAATGTAAAATAAATGCCTGAGCAATGAAACAATCACCCGCTGAAATCAAACACTTTTATTTTAACAAAAGTACATTTCAGAGAGACATTCTATTTCATTTTGTCACTTTGAAATTATATCTGCGGATTTTTTTTCAATGCCTAGTTTTGACATTTGTAAACCTTCATATTTCTGAAAGTCTAACATTTCGGTGTTTGAGATTTTAAAATACAACTTACCATTGAATGCTGTCTCTTTAAATTTGGCGAATGGTAAGGCTGTCACTTGCTCTCATACATCTAAATTCAAACTGTGGGTTGTCTAGTTTTATTTCCCCCTGTTTTGAGCCCATGTGTGTGTGAGGTGAGGGTTCCAACACTGACACATGATGACTGCCTGCAGAGTCTCCAGAACATCAGACTGTGCTCACTGGGAGCAAGGCCAAGCTCTTTGTAAACGTGTATTAAGAAGCTACACCCCCTTGTCTTTTAGGAAAGAGGAGGACATCCTTGTCCACCCTTTCTGCCTGGTTAGCCGCTTCAGAGAGCCTTCTTTGCAAGTCCATACCCCACACTCCCAATCAGATTCTTGGTACACATTTAAATTGGAGGTTATTTCAGGCTGCAGCAGTACCAGTCAGTGCAAATGTAAAGTCTCTCAAATATGTGGATTTTTCTTTGCCAAATATTCCAATCATTTACAGAGAAACAAAGAACAGCATGAAGGCAGGTTCCCAGAGTACCCTTTGTTTTCCTTAGATCACCTTTCACACTGCCCATTATTGCTGACTTCTCAAGAAGACTGTCAGCTTCCTCAGGGGCTAACTTTCTCGCGATGCTATATCCCAAGCGTCCAGCAGAGACCTAGCACCAAAAAGAGGTTCAGGAAATATTTACAGAAGGAAGAATGGACAGGACAGAGGGAGACAACCACTGATGAGACGGTGGAGTGAAGTGGCAGGAGAGCGGTGGGATAGACTCCTGGGGCTTCAGAAAGAGAAGGTATAGGTGCTCCCTTGCTCTCTGTCCCAGGAGCTCTCCATGAGAACGGAAGCCAGAACCACTCCACCATCTGGGGCAAGGATGCATATAACTCACGCCGTTTCCAACTAGTTCATACTGCCTTGTGCTAGCCCCTGCTGGCTGTGCTCATTCAAGCTGGCTTCTGCTGGTTTGAGTTAGTTTTGCTGACCTGCAATCTTTCCTTCCCTAAGTTAACAAATTTTCCCCTTTGTACTGACTATTAGGAAGATGGGTCCAATTTTGAATTGCGTGTCAACCAAAAGTGAAGTTGCTTGAGGCACGTGTTTTATGTACAAACGCTTGGCTTCATATCATCTTTCCTTTTGATCTGAGTTTCTTGTTCACTTGCTTTTATCACTTACTTTACATTTTGTCTTATTGTTTTACGAATGTATTTAGGAACAGTTTTAATCTTTTCTTGAATAAGGTGGGGCATAAATACATCGATATTCTCAAAGTCACAGGGCCAATAATTATTCATGAAGACACTGCCATAGAAAGAAAACCAAGCAACTGTCACTTAAGTGGAACCCCTGAAAACATGGCAGAGGCTTTCCGATTTTATAAGAGCTACATCTGATACTGAAAAGATTCATCTCATTTCTTATAAGTGAAATGATTCTAAGAAATGACCAAATGAATATCCCTTTAAACTGAGTTCTCCTGTCAATTATTAAAAGTTAGAAGCAATGAGGAAGAGATTCACCATTATCAATAACTGAAAAAAACTATTAGTAGAAATTCCTATCCTTTTTGGAATCAAGGACACAACTGATAATCATCTGAAAGTCAGGAACTCTCTTCCCAGAAAAGGACAAATGATAGATAAATTTTGCAAACAGTTTCAAGGGACTCACAGACCCACCCACTCCCACCCACCACACCTATCTACAACACCGAAGCCCATCACACTACAGCAGGGGTTTTCAAATGGTAATCTGTAGATTTGGGTTAAGTGAAGACATGTCCAATATTTTGCAGTGGAAAAAGAAAAATGAGGTTTATGTATTGTATATATAAATAGATGTGGCTGTAAAATGTCCACAGTCCTCGCTTATAGAGGATTTCAGTTTCTCTTATTATTATGGTTTCCTAAATTAATTTTTGGTTCTGTAAAGTTATTTCTTTTACCAAGTGAAGACAGCACATGATATTGGTTTTTGATTTTCTCTTTCAAATATCTAACATAAAACTGGTAAAAAAAAAAGCAGAGTTGATCTCAAAAAATATACTTTTTAATATATTACTCTGTAAAATAAAAAAAAAATGGGGATGTCTGCTTTCAGCTTTATGAACTCCAGATTAAAATCCCCTGTACTACATTATAGATATTTAAGGAAATATTTTATGATTGGAAATACTTAATTTAAATACTGATTCAAGATACACTGGACCGACTCACAAGAGGGCTGAAAAAAGATACTTTGGCAACTATACCAATTTAAAAAGTCAAAAGTCCATTAGAGTTTAATTGTGTTGGGTTTTGTGATCCTTAATCTCACAAATAGTTTTCATGTTCAATAATTAAAATCAACAAACAGCTTATTGAAGGCCAGTTTACTTCAGTTAGCTGATTCTAAATAGGCAAAACCACCCTACCAGAATGATTCATGATCACTGTTGTAGTTTCTTCCTATTATCTCATAATTTTGCCAAAGATTCCCTAAATAGAATTTTTCCATAATTTTACTCTTTACATTTTAAATATAGGTAGTAAATGCAATAGATGATTGTATTTAATCAAGTAGAGTGGCTTAACTGAAATAATTTGTTTAACTGTATTCAAAAATTACTTAGATACATTATTACTTTAATTTACTACAAACCTTTATTATAGTATAGTAAGGTATTATCTGCCGATTTTTATATGAGTTAAAGGACGAAATCCAAATTTATAGATAAAAAATTATCTTTTAAATATAATTAATAATCAGCTACACATAAACAATTCTATTTGACATAAAGGCATTGGAAAGAATACCAAAGACATAATTTTTATTTTTCTGTTCTAGGATTTTTATTTGGTTGGTTCTTTTCTTAGAGCTTCCTTCTCTCTCCTGAAATTCCTCATCTTTTTACCCATTCTACCCATCTTTCACTACAAATCTTTAAACACATTATAATAATTAAAGTCTTTGCCAATTCCAATATCTAGGTGACATGTGGATCTTCAGCTATTGATTATTTTCTTTCTCAATTGTGGGTTACATTTTCCTACCTCCTACATGTCTAGTAATGTGTAATTATATACTGACATTATTGATAATATGTTGTATACAGTATGGATTCTGTTACCTTCCTCTGAAGAGTGTTGCTTTTGTTGTAGCAGGAAATTATATTACTAGAGGATCACTTTAATTCTGTGGAGGCTTGGTTTTTAGTCTTCTTAGGATGGGTCTATTTCACTTTTGTCCTTATTTCAAGGGCATAGTCATCATTCTCTATAGTCTCTACTCCTCAAGTGTGGCTACTCTGGGGCTCCAATGAAAACCCTGAAGCATTTACCAAGCCCCTATTATTTGGCAGGATTTGCACTCTAATCTCTGTTTTCCCAGCACTAGGCAGCTGGTAAAATCTCTGCTCAGGTCTTTAACTTGTCAACTACTGCCTTCTGTTGTGTTCCTTGGAGTTACACCTGCACATGCACAGTTTAGGAGTCAACCAGGGATTCGTATGTAGCTTTGGGGGTTCCCCATTTCCAGGATTCCCTCTCAATTTCCAGGTGTTTTAGCAGCCCTGAACTCTAACCTCTGACTCCTCCACTTAATTAGATTGCTACTTTCTGCTAGATTGCTATTTCTGCGTGCCACTTGCCCTGGGAAGCACCCTCCGCGGAAAAGCCAGTTAAGCCTGGATCTCACCTAATGTGCACCTCTTCTTTCAAGGGTCATATCCCCTGCAGGTGCTGCTTGCTTTTGTTGTTCTCCAAATAGCTTTCAAACAATTGTTTTTACAGTTTATAATTCTAAATTTATAATTATTATCAGCAAAATGGTTAGTGCAATGATGGTTAGCATAACATTAGCTACACTGCCAATACTGGAATGAGAACCTCGGAGATTTATTTTTGATTAATTGATTGTTTGTTGTTGTTGTTTTTTAATTAAAGAGGTACTCCTTTTTTCTAATTCACATTCTTGCTTGAAATATTGAGAAGTTTCTATCTATGTCAAAGAGCTTTGGGGCTTAATAGTCAGCTTTTAAAACAGAATATTAATAGAGAATAGTGAGGCGTTATTTTTCATGCTAAAAACAGAAAGTCAGAGTTGTTTTCTCTCTGCATATGGCATTATAGGTTCTGGCAATTCTACAAGGCATATCTCCCTGTCAGGTAGATCTGGCATCACAAGAATGGAAACTCTGGGACACTGTTATTTTTCTAATAAGAAATGAGATGTGATAGTACACGAAGATATAGAAAGGTTTAAAAACAAAAAATGCAAACTAATTGAAAAGGGATCATTATAAGGGTCTATTTAGTGTAGAAAGGAACAGTCTTTCCTTCTTTGATAGCATATAAGATATCACTGTATAACCAAACTCATTATGATATTTATAACAATATTTTTATCAGTCAAAAGTTCGAGCTGTGAGCATCAGAAACAGAATGTGGATAACACAAGTTCAAAAGGGATTCATGAAAGGAAACGTGGTTGTTCATGAAGACTGTTCATGAAGGTCATGAGAACCAGGGTTAGAGGCAATGCCCCCAAGGCCAACATTAAAAGTCACATCACAGATCAGGACACTAAAGATACCACTGCTGCCACCGTGGATACCATCAGTGTGGACTTGAGCTGCCTCTACTATAACTGCAGCAATTGAGACCTCTACCAACCAGGTACAGTGGCTACTGCCAACATAACTCATGAGAATGGGTTCTGTGTGGACCCTGCTTCTACAAACATGAGATACTAATTCAAGGACAGGTGTTGGTGTGTCTGATTGGCCACATGCCCCATTGCTAGCTGCTAGGAAGGATGGAAAGAGGGGTCTGTGGCATCTTCAGATACTATGGTGGGATTGGCTCTACCTCATGACTTGGGAGAGTCCTCACATGTAGGAAGGTAATTTTGTTAGTAAGAGGTGACCCCCCCTAAAGAAAAGAATAAAAGTCCTTTATAATATCCTTGAATCATCAAAGAGAGAAGACAAAAACAATATTTATTAAATACCCACCCAGTACTAGGCCTTTTGCTTAGCACTTTTAAAGCACATTAACTTATTTAACTTAATTTGATTTGATTTGATTTAATCACCACAGTGATCTTTAAGGCAGATATGATTTCGTTCCATTTGCCAGGGTAGATTCTGAGGTTCAGAAAGATCACACAGTGATAGAGACCAGATTTGTCACCAGGTTTCTCTTGGTTCAAAGTCAGATGTTCTTGAAGACACAGAAAGCATACTTATTAGAATATTCTGTACCAAATGTTGCCCATTGTACTTTACATGTACTGCTCTCGCAGAGCCCATAGCCCTTTCCTGAACTTCCTTATTTACATGTCTAAATTCCCTGCTCGACTCTAAAGCCCCTTGCAGGTCAAGACAGCGTCTTCTTCTCTAAATCTATAATTAGCCCACATGCTGCCTGAGCACACAAGAGAAGCTCAATCCTTGTTTGTTGAATAAATTGCACAAATCTTGAAAATTCATTTCTGCAATGAAAGGGGAAATGCTGAGGTAGACAGAACTGCCCTGTGAAGTTGCATAATTGAACAGCTGCCCTGTAGGAAGTTATGAAAGAAACAATACAATGAACTATTTTAATAAAGAAGGAGAGATGATGCCTTTAAAGAAATAAACACCCCAATGTATGAGTCATCCTAAAAGAGCTTTAGGCATTCTAAGTCAGCTGTGCAATCACACCCTGAGTACAGAGAGAGAACTAAACTATCTTTCATACCTCATACAATCTATCGTCTTTTCAAGCTACTCATTTATTCTGAATTTCAATCCTCTTGCCAAAAGCCCTACCTTAGCAATTTTTTCAGATAAAAATAAAAATCCTCTTAACTTGAAGGGAAATTGTACTATATAAATTTCCTATATATAAAGAAAATCTTAACTCGTATTTCAAAATTTATTACTACATATTCCGACACAATGTTGATTCCTTAAGAGGCAGGAGATTTAGGTTAGATAGAGGAAAGCATTTCATAACTGGGTAGTTAATAGCTGGAACAGGTTGTGAAATTTTCCTCTCTGGAAATCGTTGAAATTGGTTAGATCCTTATCTATCTTGGATGATTTCATCTGCCTGGGTGCACTGGGAACAGGCTTTGTGGGTTTCCCAAGTCCCTTCCAGCCTGGGTTATCATCATTATCATCAAAAAGCCTTTCTTTAGGGGCTGGCCCGGTGGCGTAGTGGTTAAGTTTGTGTGCTCCACTTGGCAGCCCGGGGTTCGCAGGTTCAGATCCCAGGTGTGGACCTACGCACCGCTCATCAAGCCATGCTGTGGCGGTGTCCCATATATAAAATTAGAGGAAAATGGGAACAGATGTTAGCTCAGGGCCAACCTTCCTCAGCAAAAAGAGGAAGATTGGCAACTGATGTTAGTTCATGGCCAGTCTTCCTCACCAAAAAAAAAAAAAAAAAGCCTTTCTTTAGCATCTAATTCACCCTGATTTTGTGTCCAGGTTGGTCAAAGAGCACTACAGGGACCTTGTTTTTGCCCTCTAAGAATTTACAGTCTTTAGTAACCCAGAGAAGTGACTCCTCCAGCATTAAACAAACAAACAAATAAATACAATTAGCCCAATTCACAAATGCGGCAATTTAGAACCTGTGCAAATTCAGGATAAGTACCCTGGGCGCAGGAAGCAAGTGGATGGAAATGAGCAAGGTGGGATTTGGGGAGAAGAGCAGATTTCCACGGCATAAGCTTTTCTTCAGCTGATGTAGAGAAGATGAGAATGTTTAAAATGTCAAGTCACAGACCATTTGGCAAAGGGCAGGGGTGATGGGGAGAGCATTAAAGGGAAGAGAGGAGAACAGACCTTCTAGACACGTGATGAGACCTTGAGACCCTGAAGAGGACTGGGGGCAAATTGACAGATGGGCTGTTTCCAGACCGTGAGAGGAAGAAGGCTTTGAAAGAGAGTGGATCTCAGAATGGAACCAAACCAAAGAGTGATTAAAAGGGAGGGGACGCACTGCCAGCACCTTGGTTCTGAATTGGGCAGCCAGGGGGAGAACGTTGGCTTCACCTTTCAGCAGGAGACCTCAGGGACAGTCGGACAACACTGGTGGCAGCAGCATTAAAGATTACCTGAGGTTAGAAAACGGTCACCATAATAAAGATTTACCTCATCTTTTCCTTCCAACCACATACAGTAAAAGAGCAGTGTTTCTCAACTGTGGTACCAGTGACATTTGGGGCTGGATCATTCTTTGGCGTGGGGGCTGTCTTGTGCACTGTAGGATGTTTAGCAGCATCCCTGGCCTCAACCCAATTGATCCAGACATTGCACAATGTCCCCTGCGGAGATGATGGGGGCAGAAGGGTGGGGATGTAATTGCCCCATCACCCCATCGAAAACCACTAGTAAGAGACAATTAAGAATTTAACCATTTAACCAGAATGAATCTGTCTCATTTACATATTTGTATAATAACAACAGATCAACAAAACCAATTTCATCGCATGCACAAAGAGAAAGCCAAACTGGATTAAAATCCTCAAGAGCAAAGATTTCTACCTAAAATGCCCAGCGTTGTAGGAGATATAGTGTTCTTAGAACTGAACTTCTAAATCAAATGTGAGCACTGTCGCCCCAAAATGTTTCTTATAGGTGAAGTTATTCCTTCTGAGGGTAGGATGCTTACATAGCCACACACATCGCTACTCTACAAAGGTGATACATAGCTTGATGTAAATAAACATTGTTCAGTTCCTTCATTCAACAAAAACATTTTGGCACCAACACGCACACGACTCTGAGATAAACCAAAGAAGAGCAAGAGACTGTTGTTTAATTACTGATGTGATCTTAAGCATTTTCATACAACGGGCAATAAATATAACCCTCTAGGGTTATCCAAAATGTTCCATGTGCACTGTCAATAAGATACATACTGTATTGTATGTGTGGGCAAACTTTTCTGCAAATCTCTCATCAGAAAAACCTGCCACCTAAAAAGAGCTGCAGTTTGGCAGGCTGTAAGGAAATGAGCATTATAGCCAGAAACACAATGGCATGAGAGGAGAAAAGAAAAAACACCCAGCGCAGTGAAACACGACAAATCTCTAGGCAATAATCAATACCTAGGCAAATACTTATGGAATACTATAAGCCATCAGCATGTTTATTATCTCTTTACAGCTGTAAAATTGGGGAAAGAAACAGCTCTGTTTAATTTTCAAATCAGTTCTATAAATAAGCACATTAACCCAAGGAGGGTTGCATGAACTCAGAAACATTTACTCATTAATAAATGTCATCACACACAGTTACGGGAAGCATCTTCCCTTCGGACACACCACGCAGAGCCACTGTCCTTCTCCCCTCCTCCACCCAGAAGCTGCTCATTAGTAAACAGGGTTTTTCCTGTCTTAACTTAAAAAGACACAGAAAACATTAGCAAGTTCTTGGCACTTCATTTATTGAGTGTTAAAGCTAAAAGCACCCCTGACATACCAATGCACCTTGGTTTCATCACCATCTCTTGTAAGTGGGAATATTTTAGGCCTGAACACAAAGCAATCAATTGGTGGACCAACCAGAAACAGCATGTTGGCAAGGGGATTTGTCGACCACCCCACATTCTCTAGCCCCACTCTCATCCTATTATCTTAAGCTTAACCACAGTACCCTCCAGGCAGCACAGGGGTAGCATATTCATTGGTTTTGTTGCTGTTGTTGAAGGATTTACTAAAAACATGAGAGGATGATTTGTAATTATTTTTCAATATAGGATTTTTTTCTGATTATAAAAAATATTACATGCTCTTTTAGAAATACTGTGAAAATACAAAAAAATAATAACAAAATCTTACCATCCATAGATAACAACTAATCGTTTTTCTGTTCTCATTCCAGACTTTAATATACACACACATGCAGGCAAAATTTGTGTTGTAAGGGAAAATTATGCATTGTATAGGCTCTAAACTTTAGAACACACCTTTCCAAGTTATCTGATTCTGACTATATGGTGGCTCTGCACCTTTCATTGCCTTTGAACTCTTTTTTGCAACTCTGTAAGTTGTAGATAACTGATAGCAATGCAAAATAACAAGTAAATAAATTCTGTAAGGTGGAGGTACAATTGACTCCTTCTCCATTAGTGAAGAAGCCACTTTTGCAACCATTTGCAAATTCATTTCACTATTTCTGATCCATAAATGTGTTGGTTTTTTGAATTCTCCTTTGTACTGTTCTAACATCTTACCAGTTCCCTCACTAATAATGAGTTAAATAAAACCTTTAACATGTGTTCATTTTATATCTGTACGAGAGTCATGATTACTTTGTTTTGAAAATTATACTTTAACACACACATTATTAATTTTTTAGCAATAATGTGATCCCATTATAACTACTTCTTTGTAGTCTGCTTTATTCTTTTAACAATACATCATAGCTCTTTTCCATGATGATTAATACAGCTTTGTAATGAATGCATATTATTCCAACTGCAGGAATGTTCCATACTGATGAATATTTAGGTGGTTTCTAATACTTTTTTATGGTGAACAGTATCAAAATGAACATCCTTGAACAAAATTGCATACCTGTCCAATTAATTCTTTGGGCAGATTTCTAGAATTGGAATTGCTGGGTCAAAATACCTGCAAATCTAAATAAAGAAACCTATTGCTGGCAGGCTATACACAAGTGCACTCCCACTAACACTCCATGAGAGGACCCACTTCTAGTAGGGCAGCAAACTGAACTGCCTACAAGGCCAGGCCGGTAACAGAGTTGTGTTACTCAGGCCTTCCGTAAGACCACAGAGCAATGATCTATGATGGGAACTGAAGACTGCTCACTGCCCGCTCCCGCTCCCAAGCAAAGGCACCAAAGGCATTCAAAGAAGAAAAAATACACACACACACACACACACACGTGTGTTTTCCTAAAATTTAAATCGTCTACGTTATTGAATAAATAAATGTTAGTGAGAAATTTGGCCTGGCTTTAGCTAGTTTAACTGAAAATCTCACTCTATGATATTCCTTGCTTCTCAGATAATTGACAGAAAAGGTCGTCTGGCAAGCTGTATTCCCCGAGGACCAAATAAGGACTCATCGGGAGGGGACAGGAGATGCAGCTGTTATGTGAAAACAAAACAAAACCCAAAAAACCTGCATCTGTATTAATATCTTCAATCAATACAAAGTATCTAGAAACAATCTAAAAATTCATTTAGATACAGGAACCCACTTTTTAAAATGCTGTACCTTATATTTATAAAACTCAAGAGAGTTCAAGTTACCACTCTGGCAACCTTATCCCTGCTCTAATTTTTTTTTCCTGGTGAAATATTTGTATGCATTTGTTTCAAAACAATCATTCTTTTTCCCTTTAAATAAGTCAGTACTTCTAATCTTCAAGGGTTCTTTTAATTTTATGACCACAGTGACACAAAGCCTGTAGAAGTCTGCAGAGTCTAATGGGGATGACATTTGAATGTCTTGAGAGTCAAAGAAATGCAAAACCAATCAAACTGTGAAGAAAGTTAGATACCTCAGTGGGGGAGGAAGCTGTCTGTGAATAGATGGAAGAATTATGTAAAATGCCATTTGACTCTAAGTCCTCACTGCTCAAGCGTGGTCTCTGCGCCAGCAGTTTAGGCATCACCTGGGGGCTTGTGAGAAATGCAGAGTCACAGGCCCCACCCAGACCTACTGAATCAAAACCTTCATTTCAACAAGACCCTGAGGGGGTCTGAGTGCACGTTAAAGACTGAGAAGCACTGCTGAGAACTAGGGATGGGGATATTAGCAGTGATGGGGATTTCTCATCAGTGTCGCAAGGATGAATAAAGACCAGGCCTGGGCCTCCCTGGCTGAATTAAAAACTGAGTGAATTGAGATGGGAACTCCAGCTTTTCTGGGTGAGAATGATTTTTTTCCTTACTGGATGTCTTTCAAGCCCAGAAAGGTTTAGAATCAAGTATAGAAATGATGGAATAAATCAATCCCACAGTATTAATATTTTTGTACTTAGAGTTAATCTGTATATATTTGATATTATAAGTACCTTATATTATTTAAGAGAATTTGACTTAGAAAATATCTAATAGGTTAGCCTTGGAATTCTAATTTAAAATGTGTACTTGAGTAACTGGTTTAGATTTGGGTTTATATGTTAAAAGACAGTTTGTAAATGAGGCTGGAACATTTAAAAGAACAAAATGCTTGTATCTCTAAGTTTAAAACATTAGCTTTATAAGAGTAATTTAAACACTGGGAAGGGTTTGTTAGACAATTGAAGGACTTTAAAAGAAATATAGAAATGCCATTTTATATGTTTAAAGGAATTTAATTATAAGTCCTCATAAAAAATGACTATGGGGGCCAGCCCAGCGGCATAGTGGTTAAGTTCGAGTGCTCCGCTTCCGTGGCCTGGGGTTCGCAGTGGGGTTCGCGGGTTCAGATCCCAGGCGCAGACCTATGCTGTGGTGGCATCCCACATACAAAATAGAGGAAGATTGGCACAGGTGTTAGCTCAGGGCCAATCTTCCTCATCAAAAAAAAATTGACTATGAAATTTTGCTATTCAAAATTAAAGAAAAATAAGGAAGAAACAAGATTTTGAGTATGTAACTTGAATATACTGCATATCAAGTTTGTCCAAAAACTTGCCCTTAAATCATCTTTTCTGTATACAAAAGTCACCCTCAACATACAAACAAGAAAAGCACATTTACAGCCAGATAGTACAGCAAGGTTTTTGAGAGAACCTAGACGCACCACCATCAAGCTTACCCTTGTTGGTTCCTTATTTCAGATTTCAGTTGACCCATGTGCCCGCTTCTCTTTTCCACCTTCTCCCAATTTTCTTGGTTCTATTCAGAAAGCAATCAATGGAAACTGAGCAAAAGACCAAAAGCAAGCATATTTCTGGGGACTTCACAAAATGGAATATTTTAGTGTTAAAAAGTAAACTGAGGCATATTAAACCCTGGAGGGGTTTCCAATATCCAATTGCTAAAGCTATGACAGTAGCAATAATCTCTTACATTATACTCACATTACATTATATGTAAAATACTTACATTACTATTTTACAGTTGGTAAATGAGCCTCTGCCTCATCGGGTCTATATAACCCCATTCCACGGATGAGGAAGTGAAGGTTTAAAGCATCATGACTAAGCTCATGTTAGGGTCACCCCTGGACTCCCAGAGTCCACACATGGTCATTTGGCTGTTTCCCAAGACCCATCTGGGCAAAGTAGTACAGATATGCTCCCCACATTCAGAGAAAACCCTAATAGTAATTTTTAATTTAAAAAATACATAATTAAACATATGTATTTGAAAAGAAGTGATACATGTGAGACGTACATGCTAACTTTTGTTAAACCATAATATGTTAGAAACTAGTGTTACATTAGTGAAACAAGGAGGCCGTTAGACCAAAGTGGATCTAATGCCATGGTGGCCTATGTAAGCAAACCAAAATTGAAGCCTGTAAATGCCTCTAGGTTACAAAATCTATACCTAAGGACAGCCAATCACAAACAGCCAACTAGGCTTGAAGCTCTAGCCAATCACTCATTTCCTTTCTTTGCTTCTGCACTTTCTCTATATAGTTCTTTCCCCTGGCTCTGGTTGGTGGACTGTTCCTAACCACTTCCAGTTCGGCACTGCCCAATTTGAATCGATTTTTGCTCAAATAAACTCTTAAAATTTTTAATATGCCTCAGTTTACATTTTAACACTAGAATATTCCATTTTGTGATGGGGATAACATAGTTTCCTACACATCTGTAAAGACAGTTCCTAGAAAGTTAAAGAGGCTCCTAATTTTCATAATAATTCAATTCAATTATTCTATTCACATTCTAGGTAATTAAATTTAAAAAGTGAAAGAAAGAAACACGCATTCAAATGTCTGCTGATTTTCTGTTCAGAGGCTCTGTTTCATAAACAATTTGTACTCTGTCCTTACGTAGTCACGCATATTTTCATGCTCCTCTTAATATGTGCGTGTACACACACACACACAATTTCTTTTTCCAGTAACAAATGTTCTGGATGGGAAGGCTGTAATAAATCTGATTCAGGTTTCTCCAAACAGTCCACAACATCAACTGGCCCTGATGTGGCGGGTAAACAGCCACATCCTCTTCTTTTATTTCCTTCTTTCATCCCTGATGTGATTACTGTGATATTCTGCCCTAAATACAAGTTCTTCCTGGTGAGAGTCATTTGCTTCATCCTAGGCCGGAAGATGCATGCAATGGCAGTAGGGACCAGGGCGATGTGGGGCAGCTCCGTGTGAACTGCCAAACCACCACAACCATTCTCATCCTTGGAGTGTTTCTGATCGTTGTTTTATAATGGACTCGGAAGTTGGAAGTTATACAAAACAGTAAACATTTAGTAGCTTGTTTGGAGAGCCTAGAAATGAGGTCATTTTAAGATTACTGTGGCCAGGCTGCCAGAATTCTGTTCAGAAAATGAGAATTCTATCAGCTATAAATTATACCCACAGTTAAATTATAATCTAACAAATATCCAACATTTAATTTACACACAAGACTAAAATTCCACTTTATATTGATGCATTCATTCACCTCTCCAGAACATTTCCAGAATGTTTCCAGAAATATTCTTTGGGTTTCCCTTAAGGTCCACCTGTCATTCCAGGTGCCAGAGAGACATGGATAAACAGGTTATGACTCCAGCCATCAAGGAGCTGATGGTCTTATATATTTATTCACACATACATTTATAGACTATTACATGAAATATACTAAAATAACACTAAAAAAGTATCCGTCTCTGCAGGAAAGGGTTAACCTAGCAGGCCTGAGCTATTATCTTGAGAAAGGTCAGCTTGCAGGGTTGGCCCTTGGCTGGCATCTGGGAACTCAGCTTCTGAAAAGTTCCCTACACTGTCAAGTCATTTTGCCCACCTGGGGCATGAAACACCTGCTTTCTTTTGGGGACTCCTGAATTTCAGTAATTGTGGCTGGTCGTTGTGAAGATGTGACCAAACACCAATAAGAACTCTGGGCACTAGGTCTCAGACAGGCTTCCCTAGGCAGAAACACTGAACAGGAGTTGTGCGCTCGCCTGCTGGGGGAGACAGCGCTCTGTGGGGCCTCATTCAGGGACAGCACAGGCAGCCTGCGCGTGGATTCCTCCAGACTCTGCCTGTGCCTTTCCCCCTCACTGATCTGAATGTGTACTCTTGTTGTGTAGCTGTAATAAATAAATAAATAAAACCATAAGCAGGACTGTATGCTAAGTCCCCAAGAGTTCTTCTAGAAAATCGCCAAACATGTAGGTGATCTTTCGGACCCCAAAACAATCCCACTCTCTGAATAGTCTACTATTTGGATTGGTATTTACACATCAGTGTCCTTCCATACAAACTAGTCAGTGAATTTGAGAGTTTGGGGGTAAGATAAAATTTAAAATTAGGTGAAATAAATTACTTTGGCACATTCATTTTAATTTTGACTCATCTCCTTGTCTAGTCAGTGTTTTTAAAAACCAGAAAAACTATACAATATTTAGCACACACATAGGTATATACACACACATACACATATATGTTGTCATGTCTTTGAATTTAAAAGTTTTGAGTTGAATATCAAATGACATAAAGAGAAAAGACAGAATTAAGCCAAGGGTAACACGGCTTCTATTAACCTTTCAGCCTCAACCTTTCTTTCAAGTTATTTGGCAAATTAAATGATCTCGGACAAAAGGGGAAAGCTGGCATTGGGAAGTTTCATTTCATGTCGGCATTGTTTTCAATAATTGAATGCAGGGCTTGCTATCAGCATTATCCAAGTGGTGTGCAAGGAATAGAAAAGTGTGAAAAGAAACAGTATTCCCTCTGAGAAAGAGCCATTCAGCTTTTTCAGCACGCCTTTGCTCTTATTAGCTTTTTTGCTTTAGAGAATCTAAAATCCTGGGTCTTTGAGATGGAATTAGAAAATGCTACAATCATTTTCATAACGTTTTCTTAAATAATAACTTAAATCATACGAAAAGCATCCAAATTTTATATAACAGTACTTCAGTAAACACTAACAGTCACCAAATTTCTTTCTTTATTCCCAATACCTGTAACATGCACACTTGATAACGGGGCAGCATTCCTAATTTTTTTAAGTCCCCCAGTGATTAACTTTATACCTGACCTCTGCTAGCTTCTTTGTATATCTAGAATAAAACAGGGATGTGTATATAGGTACATAAGTTAATTTTAACCCATATCCTAAAAACAATTAGGTCATATTTAAAGGCCCCTAATCAGGAATCCACACTTCAGAGGCAGCCAAGGCCAGCACTTCAAAGGTGTTATCTAAATCTGCACCAGAGAGTTTGTTAATTAGCATAAGGGGTGTCAGAAATCACTTTTAATTGAAGAAATGAGTGGTGTTCCAGAAATGTGGTAGCTAGGAAGACTACACAGGCCCCATTGTCCTTGCAAGAGAAAATACGAATTGGGCAAAACCGGCAGCTGAACACCCAAGAGTAATACTCGGAATTCTGCCATACCATCTGGTCTTGTGCCCAAGCCCTCACCCTCACCCACCACCCACTTGACAGAGGACTCTGTGCCTGGTCCAGCTAGACATCTGACACCATGTCTGTTTCCAAGACAACTCTTCAGGCGGGTACTGCACAGGGACTTCACAAGGGATAGGTAGTAGATCTGTTCTTTTCTTTCATTTTCTTTCTTTCTTTTTGGCAGCCCACTAATTAATATCTATACAAACTCTGATCCGAGACTTGCTTTCATTATAACATTGTAACATACCACCTACTAGCCAGGTTATGGAAAAAAGAGATAGAGATCTCCCCTGCCTCTATTTGTCAGACTTTCACCAGAAAAACAGACAATTTCTAAATTATCCAATTAGCATAAGTCCTCTTGCAACTATTCTTTCATCTGTTATTTCACACTTACCTGGGGCCCTATTTTCTCCAAAAGGCATATATGCCTGTTTTAATAACCAAATGCGCAGCACCTAGATATTTTTGACATTAAAGGAATGTTTGATAATATTTTGGAGGAAAAAGAGGAGTTAGTTACTAACAATTCAAGAAGGCCATCAAGCCATATTCAGAAAATGACAAAGCTATCAAAGTCAATAGATTTAGTTTAGAAGCTTATTATGTGTTGCATACAAGCCAGGCAGGTAGAACAACTGAGAAAACCATCTAGCAATCCTGAGATGGACAAATAGGGGTAAAAACATAAGAACTGCTTTGGAATCAGGCAGCAAAAGTTCCCATTTTTCATATTTGACAGTGCTCTCCACCTCCTGCCAGCTCTTTGTTCTCATTACATACCATTTTTGCCAATGCCTTAAAAGGAAGTTGCATGCTATTTTTTTAATCTGGAACACTCATATTTTCTTTCAAGACAAAATGTCCTGAGCTATCTATCCATTAAAAAAAAAGTTAGATAAACACTTGTGCTACTTTCTGGTGTCTTAACACCTTCCACTAAGTTCCTCCCTTGTTGTCTCAGTGGACCTTCTTCTAGAGCAGAGGTTCTTGAAGTGTAGTGTGGTCCCTAGACCAGCAGCACTAGCATCACGTGGAAACTTGTTAAAAATGCAAATTCTCAGGCCCAACCCCAGACCTAATGGATCAGAGGCTCTGGGGGTGGGGCCCAGCCATGTAATTAGAACAAGCCCTCCAGTTGATTCCGATGTACACTAAAGTCGGGAATCATTGTTCAATATTTGGCACACACTTAGTTAAACTTGGAAACACTGACTGTAGATGTACCCAAGCCGTCATCTTTAGAGGGAGGGAAAGCAGATGGCAAGGAGGTTCATCCTTCTGTCATGCTTGAAGGGCAAGGTGAAGGAGAAGGCATCAAGCAAAGTTCACAAAATCCTTCCTATCACTGCAGCAGCCCTCACTCCAACGTCAACGTGGCTGCCATCTTCGCACATGCTCTCCAGTTATCAGCCACCATTTCCACAGCTTGCTACAGGCAAAGTTTCAAAACACCTGTCGGCGACTAAAGACTACTGCCTCTCCTCAATACCACTACAGAAATAAGAAAGGCAAGTTAATTAAATTGTCAGGGATTTCCATGTCACATGGTATCCAGTGGCATGGAGGCTGGTCACAGCAGTGCCACTACAGGGCTCTGAGCTCCAGTTTGAGGAATGTGCCCAGAAATTTTGGTTGTGTTTCAAAACATGATAAAGTTGATTCAAGCAGCAAAGAAGAGACAGCTCATTCAAACCAAACCCAAAGCAGACTAATGCCTTGAGGGGAAAGCTCTCTCGTAAGGAAAGAGTTAATTCATAAGCATTTTTTGATTTAATTAATTTTTAATAGACTTTATTTTTTAGAGCAGTTTTCAGTTCACAACAAAATTGGATGGAAGGTACAGAGAGTTCCCATACGAATGGGTGTTGGTTTTTGTTAAATGCTTTTTCTATTGATATGATCATGTTATTTTTCTTTTTTAGCCTGTTGATGTGATGGATTACATTAGCTGATTTTCAAATGTTGAACCAGCTTTGCTTGCCTAGGATAAATCCCACTTGCTCGTGGTGTATAATTCTTTTTATACATTTTGGATTCAATTTGCTAATATTTTGTTGAGGATTTTTGCATCTATGTTCACGAGAGATATCAGTCTGTAGTTTTCTTGTAATGCCTCTGTCTGATTTTGGTATTAGGGTAATGCTGGCCTCACAGAATGAGTTACAAGTATTCTCTTTGCCTCTATCTTCTGGAAGAGACTATAGAGAATTGGTATAATTTCTTCCTTACATATGTAGTAAAATTGACCAGTGAACCCATCTGGACCTGGTGCTTCCTGTTTGGGAAGGTTATTAATTATTGATTCAATGTCTTTAATAGTAATAGACCTATTCAGATTGTCTATTTCTTCTTGTGTGAGATTTGGCAGATTGTGTCCTTCAAGGAATTGGTTGATTTCATCTAGGTTATCAAATTTGTGAGCATAAAGTTTTTCATAATATTTCCTTATTATATTTTTAATGTCCATGGGATCTGTAATGATGTACCCTCTTTCATTTCCGATATTAGTAACTTGTGTCTTCTCTCTTTTTTTCTTAGTTAGCCTACCTAAGGCTTATTGATTTTTTTTATTTTTTCAAAGAACCAGCTTTTGGTTTTGTTGTGGAAACAAAAGTAAATTTAACCCAGTTCTACTTCAAAGAAACTCATACTTGTTTAGAGAAAACTGACTTGGAAACAACTAAAATACAATGCAATATGGTTGATAATGCAAAACATTTATGAAGGGCTATTGGAAAATACATGGGAGTAAGGAGGAGTCAGGGAAACCCACATGAAAAAACAAAATGACGCTGGAATCCAGTTGAGAAGGATCTATAGGAATGGGGGTGGATGGGCAAGTGCATTCAAGGCATAAGGACGTGGGTATACTTCTTGTTTATTATCTGGTGGTCAGCGTCTTCTAAAATAGTCCCTAGAAAATTCATATTTACTTAAATTATTGCCACCTTTTCCACTCTATTTTCTTTCAACAATCAGAGGGGACAAAATTATTCTGTATTTCCATATACAGGTAAGATAAATTCAGGTTTTCCAGATCCCCCCAAAATACTCAATTTAGCTCCCTACACCCCCACTGTGCATGGCCTTTGCTGAGACATAAAGGAAAGGTTACAGGGAAAATATGAAGAAGTACTGACACATCTGTGGATATACTTTTCTCCCAAAAGTTGGAGAAAAAAAATATTGTGCAATGGTGCAAGTGGAGAGAGGGGAAACCACATAAAAAGACAGCCATAACATAGTTTTATTCCTTTTCCACAATTCACAACCCAGTTCTCACTCTATGAACAAAAGCATTATTATTATTTTCCTCTTAAGGAAATTCTCTTTTTATCATCATGTCACATGCCAAAGACATATTTGAGCCTCGGCTTTATTTAATATTTTGTTTTTAGGGAAGCACTATTACCAATTTTGAATAGCCAAGGTATCAAAATACATTAATGCTATCATCAAAAATTATTTAAGTCCTTTCTTTGGGATACTATTGTATTATTACATGACATATAATAAGTAAAACAGAAAATAGCACCAACAAGCACTCTGAGAGATTCCATTAAAAAAAATAAAGTAATTATATGGAGCTATTTTTTAAAACAAAAGATCCCACTTACTCTCAGGTACTATGAAAGTAAGACAGTGGGAAGAAAGACTGAACTATCACTACTTTCTCGTTTGATAAGTATGCTATGCTTCGTGACACCCAGGCATTCTAGCTTATTAGCAGGGATGACTCGAACTCATAAGTTTTATGGTCAAGGTATTGTGTATGGCTCATGAGACTTTTAAAAGGTATTTTACATGAAGTAGAGAGTTGAAATGCTTTGGGGTAGAGGCAATTCAAGGAACTGTATGCAAACAATAAAAGACATGAAAAACGCAGATTACTAGCCTTTAAAATTATTTATGAAGTGGGGCCCTGTAATTGTACCTATGGATTTCCTTCCATAATCACTTAATCATCTTTCATATGTGAAGTAACGGGCAGCCAAAACATCATCTCCAAGGCTGCAGATCATCTGTCATTCTCTTTATTCAGACTGCACTTGACAGCCGTGATTTCTTATTAGAGGGAATTTTATGACTCCGGGTTATGGAATTAAAAAACTACCAAAATGTAATGATTTCTGGTGAATATGCAATAAAGTTATAGTGATATTTGATGAATGGAGCCCCCGGGAATAAAAGGAGTTCCTTAAACTATCACCACCATTAGCACTCCATTGTTTTCCTTTGTTACTTTGCAAGGCCAGAACTGCTTACATGTGCAATGACATTTTAAAAATCACTTGGTGAACAGTTTGCCCCTTTGAGGTGGTTTCCATTCTAGGAATTGTGAAAGTGAGTAAGCCAAGGGGAAAAGAAAGATGGGAGTGGGAAGGATGGGTGATTATGGGTGTTGGAGGACTATTGGAAGAGTTAGCCCTGGCATAAGGTCTAATGGTGGAAGAGAAGGTTCTTGGTTTCATCTTCCTCCAGTAATTCTTAAAGAGATTCACTTGTGGGGCATTAACTTTGTAACCATGCCAGAAGACCAATCCCAGAATTCTGATTTGGTGGGGGTGGGGTGGGGCCTGGACATGTATACTCTCTAAAATCTCCACATGTGAGTTCTTTGCTCACCGGTGGTCAATAACCACTTCTCTGGTGAATAGGTACACCCTTTATCTAAGACATGAATGAATCCTTTTAAGTAGGAGCTAAAGAGTTGTGTTGCCTCACCGGTTTGGCCATGAAATATTCTTATATAATACGGACCTTACTTTTGCCATGAGCACTTGGTGGAGTAAATACCTAATGTTGGTGCACTCTCTGGTCCCATGGAAGGAAAATGTACTGGCAGAACTCTTATTGTAATTTTGTATAGTTCTGGGTGATGGCTTTTACTGCAATTTGTTTCAAGGCTGAGTACGTAGTGGGGGTATTTATCCCTTTCAGCATGTGAGTGGCCACCGGATACAATGACTTGAACTTTGAAATTAAACTCAATGGTTGTCTACCACGCAATGTAGGTATGTCCAGTAATTCACAGGAAGCTCAGTGTTGTCTCTGCATATCTAGGCAGGCAAATATTTCTCAAAAGGCTTCCTCCAAATGTGTATTTGTTTGATGTTCAGGATTTTTATTCCTGTTCCCTTAAAGCTGTGATATGTTTTAAATCAGGGTAGTTCTGTTAGCAAAGATGGGAAAGTAGCTTGGGACTTTTAAAAAATCCAGCTGTGCTGCAGACTACCTTGCTAGGGAATACAAATATAAATATGTTTTCTTTCTTTTTTTTTTCCTCTCATTAGTTCCCTTATCTACTCAGATGATATGTTCCATTTTCAATATGCAGTCCTAGTAAAGAATAATTAAAAATTATTGGAAAATTGGGCCCTTATGATTTTCAGGGAATTTAAAGAGAAATTTCCTTGATTTGTCCTAGGAGACCTGCCATTTCAGAGAAAACTCTGCAAGACTTAATGAGCCAAAAACAGGCACCTCAGCCCAACTTTAATTTCTAACTTAGTTCAGGGAAGTCAATTTAGAAAGCTCCAAGAATATTTTCAATGCTTCTATTTATATTCTGAAGAACACTAGATTAGTGTGCATGTCTTAAAAAGCCACGGACTGTGAGTGCCTCTCAGTGGGAAGACATGTTCAAGTTACCTCCGTGGAAGACAGCAAGAGGAGATCAGGCCCTTAAAGCCTATAATTTGTATTAAAAATCTTCAAGACCAACCAAAACTAAGCACAAACCTGTAAATTGGAAAAATCCAGATATTTGGGGAGAAAAATTCTTTTATGTACTTATTAGACCAGATTTCAAACTCTAGGTGAAACAACAGAAAAGTTAGAGTCTTCCTTGAAATAGTTATTTTTCCAAAAGCTTTAGGACTTGTTCATTATAGTGAGGACCTTTGTTCAAGAGAGGGGAAAAGGAGGCAAAAAGACTATCATCTTGGACTTTCAATAAATGTAAATTTATGCCTTGTGGATTTCTGGAGGATGAGCCACGCTCGTTAAGGACAGATTTTGGGTGGAAGTCAACCAGTGTAAATGAATGCTTAGCCAAGTATATTACTAATTGATAACTTATTCATATTAAGAGGAGGTCAAGGCATTCCCATCTCATTTTCTATCGTAGCATCCTAGTCGAATGACCCAGAAAAATGTAACCTGTGAATCTCAGCAGGGCGGTGGACCTGGGGAAGCAAGCACTTTCTATTGTTTTCATGGTGTCGGCTTATACATAGATAGCAACAATGACATTTCTACAGATGAGAAAAAGGAAGCTCAGAGAGGTAAATTGGCCCAAGGAAACACAGCTCTTGAGTGGCAGGACCAGGCGTCAAACCCCAGGAGTCTGGCTCCAGATACCTTGGGTTTAACATCTGCCTCGGTATAGCCAACTTCAGAAAATGGTTCTCTGTGAGCTGCACGGAACTATGGCAGGGGCAGACTGTAATCAATTGTCCCCTGCCTCCCCTGATAAACCGACTGAAATAAAATTTTTAGTTGATTCAGAGCCCCAAAAGTGTCAAATCTGACAGGAAAAATCAGACAGATATCACTGGATTAGAATGAGTATCTTGGCTGAACTGATTTGCGTGGGTGGTAAATCCATTACAACTACAACTCTACACGGTCCTGTTGCTACCTGGTTCTCTTTGCCTTTCCAGGCATTAGACCCATGATTTCACCAAAAAAAGTCAAGTTTTGAGCAGAGCCTATTAAACAAAGTGCTGGTTCCACAGCAGGACTGACTGAGACAGAAAGTGATGTCTAGCAAGCACATATACATACACAGATATATCTCCCCCCTTCCCAAGAAACTGAACAAAATCTTGGATGAAAGGTGGGCCTGAGAAATATAATAAGGTTCCAGGGAACATTCTGCATTGATTAAAATAATTTCAAGGCAGGGCAATAAGCGTTGGATCTCAGGATCCTGACAGATAGTTTTTTAAGTAGCTCATGCTAAGAATACAAATGTTATACTGAATATACATGAGATAGGGAAAATCTTGCTTGCATACCTGAGAAAACAGAACTTAAAAATTTAGCAAACTCTTTAGAGTGAAAGGAATCTGTTTATTTATTGGCAAGATCACTGGATTAAGACTTTTTCTTACTCTGAGTCATTTCTTCATTATTGCTCATAATTGCTGTTTGCTAAACACTGTAGACATTTATTATTGGACTACCCTGCATCCATTCCTCCTTCTTCAGGTAACTGCACCCAATTTTTCATTGTGGATCTCTCTCTGTCTTGTCCTTATGGGTTGAGGTAGAACTCACTCTACTCTCAGTTCCAGGCGTAGACATGTCACCCAGGCCTGGCCAAAGGGATCACCACTAAGTATTTGGATTCAGAGATGAGAAAAATTTGTTAGAAATTATCTGGTTTCATCTGCTGGTGTTACCAGGGAAGAGAAACACTCTTTTGCAACTATAAAAATACAAGCTTTGAGCTGTCAATGAAGAAAGGCTGCCCTAAAATGAAACTAATCTAGAAAAAAAATGGAGCTGAGAGGCAGAGATGGAGAGACCATCACCTGAAGATAGGGCTGGTTTCATGGGCACGCAACCTGTGAAGTTTCACAGGGCCCTGCATTTGAAAGGGCCCCACCCTTGGTTTGAGGTTATGCTGTCACCATTTTGAAATTCTTAATAATTTTTGACCAAGGGTCCTTGCATTTTCATTTTGCACTAGGCTCCACAAATTATGTAGCCAGTCTTACCTAAAGACTTTGGTAAGACCTCTGGATCCAGCCATGTCTGAAGTCAGACCTATCCTAGGACCTTTCACTTGTGTGAACCAACAGATTCTCTTTTTTGTTTAAGCTAGTTTGGGTTGAGATTTCTCTACGTGCAATTTAGTTGTAATCTGATAGTATAACAACAACTTAGATGATTATCTTTCCAACCTTCCATTCAATTCTATAACAAATTCTTCAACCAGCTCATAGATAATTATCCATCCTTTTTCTAAAATCCTTCAGATGTAGAACACTAATGACTCTGTAAGGTAGCCCATTTTGAAACAACTATAATATTCTTAAAGTTCTACTTTTATAAACATATCTATTAGTTCTATTTCTAATCTCTAGAATTATTCAGATAAATCACACCTCCTGCCACATGGTAGGACTTCAAACACTTGAAGACAGCTATACACACAGCCCCCAATAATTCACCATTGTTAAGTGAGACCCCAGTTCCTTCCATTCTCCTTTTATTCAGTTTCCAAATCCTTTAACATCCCATGAAATTTCCAGATTGTCAATATCCACATTGAATGCAAACTCCTACTGTGAACTACAATGGAATTCTTCCTTCCCTGACTTTGGATGGAACACGTCTATTAACACAGACTAAAATGGCATTACCTAAGGCAACTGGCTCAAGCCAAGTCCCCAGCCAACTAAAGACTCCCTGGGACAGTGTCAGGTGAACAGCTGTCAGGCCAAGCCTCCTCATTTTGCACTTGAACACCTGACCAAGTGCAGGGATCAACAAACTATAGATGGCAAACCAAATCCAGCCTACCACCATTATTTGGTAAGAAAGTTTTATTGGAACACAGCCATGCACAACTTTTTTACATACTGTCTATGGCTGCTTTCACACTACAATGTCAGAGTTGAGTAGTTACAATAGAAACCAGCTCGCCTGCAAAGTCAAAAATGTATATTAACTGGCTCTTTAGAGAAAAAGTTTGTCAACCCCTGATTTAAACCAACAATTATAAACATTTACATTTCTTGTTAGATTTTATTTTGTTAGTTTGGGCCCTTCGTTCCAACTTGGTGAGATTTTCTTTAATTCCATCAGTATGTAACCTACATCCAAACTCTTTTAATTCATAGACAAATGGTTTCAAACATAACTGTATTGTATTCCCTATCCCCAGTCTCCTCCTAAAATCTATTTTAATTAAGCCATAAGGCATTGTAATGAGTATTTTAGATCACACAGGAAACTACCCTTCACTCTTAATTTTAATCCATAGTATGGGGATCTAACACTGGCATTACCAGTTTTATTCTTAATTGGACAAGAAATGTCAGCGTGGTGCTGTCTGATAGGACTTCCCACATTGATGGAAATATTCTACATCTGCACTGTCCAAGATGGTAGCCAGTGGCCACGTGTAGCTACTGAGCACTTGAAATATGACTAGCTCCACTGAGAACTCCACTTTTAATTTTATGTAACTCAATGGATTAAAAATTAATATAAATACACACATGTGACTTGTGGCTACTGTATTAGAAAGGACAGCATTAGAAAGTTAAGAACACTAAGAAATAGTAAAGTTCCATGCTCTCTAAGCAACATTTTCTTGTTCAAGGCTTTTCTGGGGCTTTGCTATAACTTCCTTGAGAGAATTGCCTCATTTCTCTGGTATCCAACACCAACAGATGACTGGCAGGCTGAAGTCCATCTTGTCCACGGTAGTTAATGGCAAACGAGGGCTCTGAACTCAACTCGTGTTTGAAAGAATTCTAGCAAAGAAACAAATACACCATAAAAAATGGCTAGGTTAGCAAGAGAGCATGCAAACTAGAACACTACAGAAGCTATTTAGAAATTCATTAAGTTTTAATTTTATTACAAATTCTTTATTGAACACAATAAATCCCTGTGTGGGCACTGAACTTTGTGTTTAGGATTAGGGATGAAAGCCAACTTGTTGACCTAGTTTCCATGGAATCACTGCAGAAAGTGAAGTTGGATTCTTCATGCCTTGGTGTCTAGTAAGTCTCATTTCTCTGTGAAGCCTGAGTTCTTCAGCCCAAAATTCAGGGGCATCTCTTTCTTGCATAAGAATCGCCATTACTGCACGTGGAGTATATGGAAAACCGCCCCTGTTATTCTCCATCCAAATTACTGTCTTGAAATTCAGAACTACTGTGGTAGATTACAAAACACAGCCATGGATTCTTCCCATCCTGTATGCAAAGACCCTTTGCAAGGTGCCTTTGTTGCTCCTCCCTTTAAGAGCAAGAGTCTATTTCCCAATCTCTCAAACCTGGGCTGGTCTTAGGAATTGCTTGGTCAAAAGATTGTAGCTGAAATGACATTATGTGCCTTCCAAAGCTGGGCCTAAAGAGGTCTTACTGCGTCTGCTTCCTTCTGGAACAGCCTTGGAATGCTGCCCAGAGACCATGAAAGGAAGGATGCCAATCTAGTGTCCTGTAGGATCAGAGACCACATGGAGAAGAACCAAGGTGCCCCAGCCAACAGCTGAGAGCCACTGCCAAACAACCGTGTGAGGCTCTCTTGGATCTTTCAGCCTAGCTGCCGTCCTGGATGAATGCAGCCATATGAGTGAGCTCAAGCAAAACCAGCAGTGGAATTGTCCAGAAAACCCACTGAATTGTGAGAAATAATAAATTGTTATTATTTTAAGCTATTAAGTTTTAGGCTGGTTTGTTATGCAACAATAGATAACAGAAATTCCAACTGTCTCCAGAATGTCTCCACTTGCATGTCTCAGAAGCTTGTCAAACTTTACAAGTTCACAATTAAATGCATCCCCATCCCCTTCCAGATTCCACATCCTTCCTTGATTCCCCAGCCTGGTGAGGTCCCCTAGCAAATGCTTCTCCATCTAACACAGGGTATTAAAAACTCGTGTACCTTTTCTAGGCTCTCAGGGCATACACCGCATGTTTTATACCTTGTATCCTCAGCTCCTAGAATAGTATTTGGCACATAGTAGGTGCTTAATGACTATTTGTTAAATGTCAAGTGAATGAATCACACATCTAGATACCTCCACTATCTAGAAACATAGAGACACAAAAATAATCTGGGGTGGGGAAGACAGCAAGGCAAGAGCCACTCAACCACAACTCTAGAATTTACTCAAAGCCTAGCGTGTCTTATTTTATACACATTTATAACAAATCTAGTGATCATATCATGCAGATTACAGTAGCAATGACCTGAATGCTGAGCAAGAAAGCCTAAATCAATTAAAAAAAAATCCCTCACAGTAGGCAAACCGAGAGGTAATAAAAGTGACAACTCAGAAAGAGAAAGGAGACAAATGAAATTAACTACAAAGAACAGACAAGAGAGCAGAAAACATATAGGACTCTGAGTCTCTTCTCACTGAATGTCCTCACCCAAGCCACCCTAAACATCTCAACAGCCAGTAGAATATAAGCGCCACAAAGGCTGTGATTCTTGGCTCCCTTGTTCACTGCTACAGCCCCAGTTCCTAGCCCATCCTCAGCGCTCAGTAAACATTTGTCGATTGAATGAACAATCTTCAAGGCAATCACCATAGATAGCACAGAACAGACTGATGACTGAAGTGAGAATGGACCTGAGTTATCCATAAAGGTTAAAATATATTCATTATACCGAGTTTAAAGAACACAAGGCAGGAGGTCACATTTTGGAAAAAACTCCATTAAAATTGTTTTTCAAAGTTTGAACACACACGTGGTAATCTTCATTCATCTGAAAAACGTATGAATACGGACTGCCAGATAAGTAAGTTAGAACATGTCTTTATTTTTCCTGGCGTCTTAAGAGCTAGAACTATCTCTTGCATTTTTCTATGTTTTTCACTCTGCGTAGCATACCAGGTATAAACAATAAAATTGTAATGACTATTTTAAACCTTTTATTATGGAAAATTTCAAACATACATAAAAGTAGAGAATAATTTAATGGATCTCTATGTGACTATCACTCTGCTTCAAAAATCATCCACTCTTTGTCAACCTCATTTCATGAAAACCATATCTACTTTCCCTCCTCCCATACTATATGAATATTTTGGAATGAATAATTGGTTTAAATCCAGTTCATCAGTATCACCTATAATCCAGTAGGTGAATTTTCCAGATTTATTTGTATTTAACGGATACTAATTAACAGCATCTTTTCATTAGTGATGATTTCATCTAAGTATATGAAGAATAACTCACTCATAATGGCTTTTTATTTTTATTCATCCACAGAAAACTAAACATCACACTAGAATAAATTATTCATTTTGATTTTAATCAATTTTTTATTTGTTGGTCTTATTAAGCTATTTTTCTTCCCAAGGCTCTGAGAAATTGCATTTTTCAAACATGACTATAGCAAGCACATAAAAGAAAATCACTTTATGGTTTACTTTTTTCACTAGTACTAGATTTTTCAAAACACCACATCTTTATATTTTTTGTGCCTTTTAGTCAAACTATATATCCCAATTGTACTTTATTCTAATGTTCAGAATACAAAACGTTGTTTTGCTGAAGTTTAGATATCACATTAATTAAATGTTTAGAATGTTTAAAACCAATTTTAAAACACACATAACATCCATTATTATCTCGAAATATACTCGTATAGTGAGGAAAAAATTATCTTGTCTCAAATATATTTTATGATCTAAAAATCTGATTTAAATTCTTGAATGTAAACTAAATTTGATTTTAATTATACAGGTTTTTTACATCACATTTAGTCTTATATTTACACAAACTTTTTGAGAAGAAAATTGGGGGAAATGTGTAAAGTTCTTAGATAGCTTTTTTTCTTGGTTTGAAAATCAGTGACTTCCCTACAGAACCTGCTTTGTAATATAGAAGGAAGGAAATCAAAGGAGCAGTAAGTACTTTGCTAATTGCTGGGTGAGAGGAATTATTTTCACTGACAAATTTATTTCACAAGTACTCTACTGTTGTGGCTCTCAAATTTTGCTCCACATTGGAATCAACTGGAGCATTTCTAAAAAATCCTCATGCCCAGATCACAATCTGGACCTTTTAATCTGGATCTCTGGGGATGGGACCAATGTGTGCTGAAGTCAGCTTGGCTCCTAGTAGTTCCCAAGAGCCAATATTGCACGTCTTCCCAACTCCGTGTTCAATGACATTAATGGTAGTAACTTGACGTTAGCAATGGTGGATGCATTTACACCACAGAAATGGGCAGACACTATAAATCAGGGCTCTATATATTCGAGGGAGTCAATTGTTAAACATTTACCTGCACATCACTGGAGTAGAGGCAAGGGCACAGGCATCAGTATTTTTTAAAGCTCCCCAGATGGTTTCAACTGTGCAGCCTAATTTGAGAACCAGCAGTCTAGACACAGTGGTCCTTAAACTTGAGGGCCATCAGAATCACTTGGAGGACTTGTTAAAACACTGACTGAGTTTCCAGCTCGGTGGATCAGAGGTGGAGCTCCAGAAGTTGCATTTCTAACAGGTGAGGCTGGTGAAACTGGTCCAAGGACCACATTTTGAAAACCATTGGTCCAGCTCATTTAATGAGTGTGAACTAAGAAGTGGACCCCTTGGTCCTAGACATTGAGAAGAAGCAAAATAAACCCAAACTACTCACAACAAAAGCTGGGGAACACGACCTATATACTAGAAATCTCTATTTGTTCATACTTTTCATCTCCTGACATTTCCTTATCACTGTCTTCCATTCTTTGGGTATATTCATTCATCCATTCATACCACCATTTTTTATTGATTCTATACTGTATGTCTGGTATGCTATGAGGTTAGAAATAAAAGATCAATGGAGACAAGGTCCAGTCTAGAAGCTTACATCCTGGTTGGCAAGACAAGCAGTTACACATTCAATCAAAGTAAGGTCTGGTAATTGTGCCATCATAAAGGTATGTGCAGCTTGCTTCAAGCGTTCAAAATAAGATAGGAATCAGGGAGTCTGCCCAAAAGCACTATCAGTTGACTTACGTTTTCACAAGATAATTAAGAGTCAAGTTAAGTGGACCAGAGGAAGGAAGGAGATAAATCATTCCAGGCAAAGGAAATAGCTGGCTAAAGGGCAGGATGGCACAAAGCAACATACTGATGCCAGGGGGTCTCAAAATCGGGTAAGCATCAGAATCACTTGGGGACCTTGGTAAAAATACAAAGGCTCAGGCCCTTTCCGGGGGCCTCTGTGTTCTTTGTTGGCTCTCCAGGTGATTCTGATATACATCAAGCTTGGAGGACTACTGACTCAGAGAATCGTGACCAGATGTGCTGTGCTAGGGTAGCACCAAGGGCCCCTGAGGGAAGGAGGAGCTGGATTTGAGAGGAGGCTGGGGCCAGCCTGCAAAGAATGATTTGAAATTAAGTTTAAAAAAACCAAAAACTGAGGAATTGTTTATATCTTCTCCTGACCATCTGGGCGTCCGATGCCCCTGAGAAGAGTCAAAAAGCTTTGGTTTTCTAAAGCAGGGGTCAGCAAACTGCAGTCTACCAGCCAAATCAGGCCCACTACCTGCTTTTGTAGCATGCACAAGGTAAGAATGGTTTTTACATTTTTAAAGGGTTGAAAAAAATAAAAGAATAATATTTTGCGACACATCAAAGTTATAGGAAATTCAAATCTCAGTGTCCATAACAAAGTTTTATTGGAACACAGCTGAACTTATTCATTTACAAATTGTCTGTGGCTGCTTTCATGTGACAACAGCAGAATTGAGTAGTTGCATCAGAGACTCATATGGCCAGCAAAGCTGGCCCCTTACAGAAAGGTTTGCTGACCCCTATTCTAAAGGCTAAGCCTGTGAAGGTCTAGAGCTGGAGACTCTAGAGTGAGGGAGAAGGGAGTGACCCAGCCCCAGGAAAAGTTAAAGATGCCCCAGCCTGGGCCAGCCAACTGGTGGCTTCCATGTACAATGGAGCCCTGGAGACCCAGAAACCTGGTCTCAGCCCTAGCCTGCGCCCCGGAGGTAGCAGGCATCCTCTAGGACCACCTGGGCAACGGCTTAGAAAATGGCCACTAAGATCTGTGGCCTTGTGTGCTGCAAGGAAGGTACAGAGGCTAAACTTATCAGGAGGGAGAACAGGCCATCAGCAAAGGCACCCACCTTCAGACGCCATCTTGGCACCTGAGCATCACAGTAGCAGTCACAATGAAATGAAGACCAGATAACAGTCCTGGCCTGCTTAATCCCTAGAATTCCTAAATGAGCCTGAGTGTAGGAGCAGGGACCCTGTCCCTTGCACACTCCTCCAGTCAGGCAGGTGGGGGCTAAGCCAGGTTGAATTTGATTTAGGAAAGGAGAGAAATCCGGCATTTCATGACAGACTTGAGTTTCCCAATGCTCTGCTCATACTTCAGATGACCTTCTCTTTGGTTGGCTCTCCTTGAATTTGAATATTAAAGCCATTTTTCTTTCTGGCCTCACTGACAGACAGCCAGAGGGAAAAGCTGGTGATCCCTGGAGCAAGATGGATATGCACACCTGTGGCCTCCGTCTCAGCACCGCACCCCACTGAGGTTGGTTGCAAGGAGGTGATGCCTTGCTCCAAATATATCTGCTGGAGAACAGCCCAGATTTAATTTACTACTACACTCTGGGTGCAGGATCTGTTAATATCTTCCAATTACCTGCCTCAT
This sequence comes from Ceratotherium simum simum, assembly GCF_057802395.1. NCBI lineage: Eukaryota > Metazoa > Chordata > Mammalia > Perissodactyla > Rhinocerotidae > Ceratotherium > Ceratotherium simum. Next base: position 120,357,862 of record NC_141940.1, read on the forward strand.
ACAACCATAGCTATTTTAAGCAGAAGTCACTTAAGGCTTCCTCATCATAGAAAACCTTCGCATTTCCAGAAACTTCTGGTCAGAGAAAAAGTCACAGAGACCTTGAGCTTGGGCTCAGCCCAAGGTTTGGATTCTACATCTCTGGAACCAAGAGCTGCAGCAGTTTCTGAGTAGAAAGTGAATATACACTTTGGACAGAGGATTACATTATTTGGCAAAAGCTGCTTGAATGGACTATTTAGTTATGCAAATGTAAAGAGGAGACTATAATTAGTAATGGAGAGGTCTGAAATGCTAAAACTGCAATAGTGGCAAATAAGAAAGTGGTTGTAGGCAGAGTCGCATCCCTGCAGATGATGTTTGCCGTACAGAAAGGTTTCTTATCGATGATGGATTTAGCTCCAGTTTGTCCACAGCTTCTTGATTCAACTGCTAGAGGCCGTCTGTATTCCCTAGCTCATGGCCCTTTCTTTCAAAACTAACCATGATGAGTCTCTCTCACCTTCAAATTTCTGACTCTTTTCTTTCCAACTCCTCCTGTTCTTCTGTTCTTGTTCTCTTCCTGTTTTTGATTCTCAAAGTGTGGTCCTTAGAACAGCAGCATCAGCATTTTCTGGGAACTCGTTTGAGATGACAAATTCCCAGGCTCCGCTCCAGACCTACTGAATCAGAAACCCTGAGAGTGGGCCTAGCAGTCTGCATTTTAACAAGCCTGTGAAGGTGACTTTGATGCACACACAGGAGAAGGTCTTGCTGAAGCAGTTTCCAAGGACAGAGCAGGAGCAAAGGTATTTGGGGAAAGACTTGAGATCTAAATGTCAATTTACCCTAAAAAAAAGACCTTAACAAAGGAACTAGAGCCTGCTGGTTCAGCACCACCCTTGACTATTCTACAGATATCCTGTGCATTCGCTAAGACATGACTAACCCCAAGCATCAACCATGTACCCATATCAGGCAATGATGACCTGATACAGCAGCTCTCTATGCCAGCAGGAATTCAAGGCAAGAGAGCTACACTGAAAGGCACAGCCAGTGTAAGTGTTTGGAGTGACAGGAGGGGTACCCCCATGGCAATCAGGACCAGTGCTTCGACCAGGAGCCAGGCAGAGAGGGAACCTCTGGGGCCAGCCTCTTGAGCTCTGAGTATACCAAGGCTGGGTTTCCCTATGTTAGTCCCTTCTTTCATCACCAAGTCTCTGGTAACTGTTGATATGACCTTCTTTGTTTCCACAAGTTAATGAACCCAAGAAGTCTCTGGGTTCCCCTTAAGTCGTGGTGACTGGGTAGTATGAAGTCCCATGCTCATCGGCCTGCACGGAGAACAGCTCAACCAGGTTTTGGCTTCTGAATCTACGATGGCTTTTGCTTGGTTTTGTTAGACTCTGAGAAATTGAATCTGTAACCACTGCAATCCTGCAACTCTGCCTTTTATCTCCGGTATCTTGCCAAGTTGTAAGGTAGCTCTTCAACCTGAACAAGTTAGAAGCACACACCAAGCTCACTCTAAAGTGCAAACGATTTCTCTGTTGTGTTTTTGCTGTGGGAAATGGCCTCGGTTCTATAAAAGGCCTCCAGGATCCCACAAAAGCAAAGTACAGGAAAATCAAAAGCTTTATTTCTCATTTTGAAAGCTGCTTATATAACCATATCTGGCATAAAGAAAAAAAAAAAATAGAACTTGCAGCCCATACTTGGATGTACAATGAGGGAAAAGGCCCTGACATGGAGCCCTGGTCCTTACATGGCACATTTCAAAGCTGGCTGCTCTTGCTAGGCCTCCTATTGGCTTGAGTCATTTGCCTTTTCAGTTCACAGGGTCTGATCCACATAAGGAGAGTTCTGGAAATTAGCAGCCCTTCCTCCACTGTACTTGGGGTTACATACTATTATGACTCCAACTGCCAGGGAAATTAAAAAGGGGTTTCTAGACCCCAAATGTTGGGGTGCCCTGAGACCTAGGAGAACAGCCTTATTTAACAGGCCTTCAGATGCTTTCTAACAATCATTCACTGTGGGAAACTTCTCTGAAGTGCAGCACCAGCAGCTAGAAATCTGAGAATGAGTGGAAACACCTGCTCATTAGGCACAACTTTTTTGAACCACACCAGTGAATGGAAAGCCACTCAAAGAATGATCTCATCCTGTTAACCCAACAAGGGGTTTCTAGACTTTCACAGGACATTGATGTTACACACAGGAAAGAGGAGAGGGATTAGTTAAGTTGTAAAGTTCACATCGGATGCTGTGGCTGCTGAGGCAGAAGCCTGGTTTAGGCTCCAGGGCCAAGCTGCCTGAGCCCAGAGAGTCAAGCTCCCCTGTCAGCACCAAGTCCCGCTGTAATGGATCGGGATTATTGCGGACTCCGGAAGAGTAGGGTAGCTTAAAATCTAGACTCATGAAGAGCATTTCTGTGAGATTTCACTTTGAGCCTTGGTAGGAAATCTATTTAGCTTGATAAAGTAAAGCAAAGAATGAACAGAACATTTCAAGTATACACTACTTGTACAAGTAGTGCCTGGCTTACAAAAGACCTGCAAAAACATGTGACTGGATCCATCCTTTTTTCCTTCCCTCCCCTCAATTAACCAGAAACCAAACCATTCCCTACCTGCTGGGAAACAAACAAGCTAATACATTTCATGAATTCTAAGAAGCCCATGACTTTCACATTTTAAAGTCTCCAGGTTCATCATATAATGCATTGTTGAATCCCTGCCTTCCTGGAGCAAGCACAATTGTTTGATTATTCCTGGAGTCATGACAACCACAATTCCTCCCCATTTCAGCCAACAAACCATTTAAAGACCACTTGAGGAAGGAACAGGAGACCTGGTTGTCGCCAAAAAAACAATTTCTTTTGTAAACTTCTGGGAAGATCAAGTGTCTGTATCAAAGCATGCAGAGTGGGCTTCGGCAGCTTGGAAGAAAATCTTGGAGCCAATAATAGAGTACTCATTCCAGAAATGCTGCATCACCGAGGCTTTCTATGGCACTGAGGAAAATATTTTGTGGAAAATCATGGACATCACTTCCTGCATCGAAAAGTGATTCATAAGGGTCAAGCTCTATATGTTACACATACAAAAGTTTGAGGAATACCTTAACTAAGTTGTTTGCTTATATTTCACTTTTTTGTATGCACAAAAGTATTATATGATTAAAATCTATGTCTAAGTCTAAAAGTTAGCTCAAGAAATATAAAAGTATAAAGATTTGCCAAACTTTTTCTGCTACAGACCATATAGTAAATAGTTTAGGCTTTGTAGGCCATACAATCTCTTTTGCAACTACTCAGCTTTGCCACTGCAGCAGAAAAGCAGCCACAGACAATACATAAATGAATGGGTGTTGCTGTGTGCCAATAAAACTTTATTTATAAAAATAAGCAGTGGGCCAGATTTAGCTTACAGGGCAATTTGCCAACTTATAATCAAACTGATAAAATATTATACCTTAATTTCCTAGTGATACACACAAAAAGATGTCTAGCAATTGGTGAACTCTTAGATTCCATGAAATTTGGTATATATGCCAATGATACCAATTGTTGCCCAGTCGAGGAAAAAAAAACAACATTTTTTGTTTCCCACCACCTCTTTCCTTCCTCTTGAGGGAGATCATACATATAAAGTGTTTCCCCTTTCTTCTAGATTTCACTAATTACTACTTAAGCATTCTTTTCACATATCCATATTCCTAGCCTTTCTTTATTACTCTCTCTTCTAACACTCTTATCTAACGGTGTTAGAAAGCTACCTCCACATGAGTCAAATTCAAGCCTCATCATGAATAATAAGTTTAATAGTTGTATTAAGGATGTGCTTTCTCAAAGAAGATGAAAGAAACACTTTGAAGAGAAATAAGGTAATAAAGAATCAATGTCTTTATCTTCTAAAATTTTCAAAAGTTTGCAAAATAACTTTCAGGAAGTAACATTTCCTTATTCTCTAATAAAATCTATTTCCCCTGCTTCAGCAGGAGCATTTAAAGAGTTTTCTAAATTTTATTCTCTGTTTTGTCTTTGACAGCATCACAACAAGGTTGTGCACCATTCATTTAAGTTGCATGCATGTGGCATTCTGATCACACTGCCGGTTAGAGAGAATTTTTTTTCAATCTAGCTTTGAATCTCTAAGCAGAAGAGGCTATTTGCCATAACAAAACAATCCCCAAGTATCAGTGGCTTAACTTTGTCAGTTAGTTTTCACTATCCCAGTCCAGTGAAATTATAGAGGGGTGGGGGAGGCAAGTGGGGGTGTTTTGCTCTACACAGTTGTTTAGAGTCCCAGGCATCTTCCATCTGTGGGCTCTGCCTCTTCTTAACCTTTAGACCAGGATTTTGCAATATTGGCAGCGCTGACTTTTGGGGCCAGATCATTCTTTGTTGTAGGGAGCTGTCCCCAGCATTGTAGGACATTTAGCAACATCCCTGGCCTCTATCCACTAGATATCAGTCATAAACACCCCTCCCCCAATTGTGACAAACAAAAATGATGTCTCCAAATATTGCCAAAAGTCCTCCCTCCCCACATTGAGAACCACTGACCTACTCAAAAACATTATTATCACTCATCAGAGATTGTGTTCTATTTATTCCTGAGAGACCAGTTTGTTTACTTTAAAAGTTTTTTTTTTATTATTAAATCAAGTTATCTTTGTTTATATAATCCACATGGCACATGATCCCAATAGTTGTTGGACGCAAGATGCTTCAGCTGGAAAGTCCATTAATCATCTTCTCATTAAAAACAAGTGCCCTGTCCCCCTGCCTTGAATTATTTCACAAGTATTTCAGAACCATTCCATTGGCCAGAGGAACAACTTCCATCCATGAATCACATAAGAAGTCTTCTTTTTTTTTTTTGGTGAGGAAGATTGGACCTGAGCTAACACCTGTTGCCAATCTTCCTCTTTTTGCTTGAGTAAGAGTGGCCCTGAGCTAACATCTGTGCCCATCTTCTGCTATTTTGTATGTGGGTCGCCTCCACACCATGGCTTGATGAGTGCTGTAGGTCCGCGCCTGGGATCTGAACCCATGAACCCAGGCTGCTGAAGCAGAGCATGTGAACTCAACTACTATGCCACTGGGCTGGCCCATGAAGTCTTTAAAAGCCTGAGTAAAATGGGTTCCCTTGGGAGTTTTTCCAGACCTCGGTAGGTACCACTTGTATTCATTCTCTCTCGCTTTAAAAATCCACTATCCTATCAGCTTCTCTCCAATGAAAGGAAATAATCTATGCACAAAACCACTTTTGTAAGTGAGACCAAATCCCATGAGACTGCAAAAATGGCTCTTATAAGCCAAACGTTGGGACCCCTGATAATTACTTACATGATCCTAATTCCCTTAAAACAGTACTACCTCTCATTCTTGCTGATGTAAAGCTTCTAAAAAGTAATTAAAGGCAGGCCTCTGTCTTCTCTATGGTCCCATCAACATTTAGTGGTTGCTTAGCAAAGAGTAGTACAATTACAACTGATAATGTTTTCCCTACAACTGGCACACAATGGAGCCCATGAAGTCATTTTTTGGAGAGTGCTATCTTAGAGGTAAAAGGAATAGTGCACTGGCAAGTGTAAACACTGCCCTGCACCACACTAAACCCATTAGGCTACAATTCGCATGCATCAGGGGACTTCAATTGAAGGCTGCTATCAAAACTAAACTTTGAAATCACAATGTCTCAAGCACCACATTTTTTTTTCAACAAGTTCATTGGAACCAATAAATCCCATTGTGAAAAATTATGACAATCAAGAATGATCAAATAATAATGGGCATATTAGCAAAAATAATAATAGTAATAATGTTGGGCCCAAAGAGTAGGAAACACGGGGAGAAACACCACTCCAGAGAAGGAGAAGGAATAGTTGGAATAGTTTATCTTGCTCAAAGTCCTGGGAAAATCTCACCAACAAATATCATTAGATCCTGGATATCTCTGTTGTGGGCCACCCGCACGCTGGGGAGGTTAGAGTGCCTAATTGGAACCTAATGGCTCCGTTTATTATTTGGAAACCATCTTCTAACAACCATCTATTTCATTTTCCTTTGTCCACAAAAAATGTGCCCTCTTTTCCCTCCTTCCTCCTCCTTTCATCATGTGACCTAAGGAGGAGGCATCAAAAGATGTTACTAGTGAGATATTCACAATAAGAGGAAGGAAAATTCTTACTTAACACAACGAATCTGGACATTTCAGTAGTGGAGAAATTCACAAAGGTGAAGACTGTAGCTGGATAAGGTCTATGGCTCATCATAACATTTGAACTTAGAGGGAAAATAAATCTATCAAATTTCACTGTTTTGCAACATAAGCAGATCATGTGTTGGATCAAGAAGGAATCTCCCTAACCCAAAAATGCCATGTTCACCACAGGGAGGGGGACGTGCCACCCGCTAGGGGTGGAAGTGGAGGAGTCTTCCCAGGGTTGCCAGGGACTAAATCCCAGATGCTGCCGTCAGGGTGTGTGTGGTGGGCAGTGAATCCCAAAGCATATGCTATCACCACTGTGACTCACTGCTGCACAGACCAACTTTCCCTGGCACTCGTGGTCCTCAGTTTCAAGGGCACTAATTGTAAATGTCATTGAAAACGATAAACAGGAAGCAAGTCACTAAAAAAAAAAATAGCATCTGCTCATAGAGCAGTCTGGATTCAATTTACTATTGCATTCTGAGTGGGGAATCTGGTCTTCCAACGAACACGGCTCACACAACCACATCTGTTCCATGGAGAAGGTGCTGCAGTAATTTCCAAGCCTCTGTTCCTACTAGGCTCTTGATCTTGTTCTTAGAAACCATCAGCAACTTTCTTGGGCTTGATATGGTGTTGCCCAAAAGGGCCACACAACTCCACCTAATTAATGCTGAGTTCTACATTGTTCCCAACTGGATAAACATTGTTAAAATATGAGAAACCTGTTCCCACCCTCGAGTTAATTATACATGCCACTGAGAATTCTTAATCAGACCTTCCAACAATTATTCCAGGAGGCAAATAACTAGTTTTACCTGCAATTTCAGATTACCTCCACAGTGCAGACTTTTTGATATTCTCTGACATCTCATGACAGCTATTGTTCTTTCGAGTAGACTGCATTCATTTAATTCAGAAACAAAATGTACAAAGGCAGTATAGGTTCAAAAGAAAGAAGCGGATATGTAATGGGATGGTTATCTAGAAAGAGGGTTACTCGGGATTTTTGGAATGCCTAATTGCTCTATTTCCTTTGGTAGTGATAATAAAAATCATTCTGCTTTAAAAGACAGGGAAGAAACCCCTTTAATATCCACATTATTGGAAATGAGATTACCAGTGTTTGATTCTGTAACTCTAGAAATATATAAACTACAACAAAGAATATAAATATTCTCTTTGCTATAAGATAGTATTATTATTTACAAAGGCAGCTCCATGTGATCATAGGAGGCAAATAATGGCATCTCAAAGTGGCATTAATTTCTGCAGTACACATAGTGGATACAAGTAGGGACTGGGGAGCAACAGTCAGATCCTGAGTCTGCTTCTTCCTTGGATAAGTTAGTTACTTATCCTCTCTGATGCTCAGTGTCTTCCTCTGCAAAAGGGAATAACAACAGAACCTATCTCTCTAGGTTGTTGTGAAGATCAAATATCTGCGCTATTGTTGATAAAATGCTTATCAAAGTGCCTGGGACACAGTAAGCCCTCAATACATTTTAGGTAATCATGGTAGTAGAAGCAGCAGCAGGAGGAGGAGGAGGTGGAGGAGGAGGAGGAGGGAGCAGTTAGAAGTAATATCACCCATAGGTTTTGCAAGTGGTAAAATAATTACTAATATAAATAGTAAGAAGTAGTATTAATAATAGTAAAATTACAGAACTAAGCAACAATATTAATATTAATATTAGTAACAATATTACTAATACTCTTATTAATACTAATATTAACATTTCTAATGATATCATTGGTGATTAGCAATATAAAGAGCATTACTATTACCAGTAGTCATAATTATACTAATATTCTAGGCCCTGAAAATCATTGCACAGTCAATAAAAATAATGCAATATACAACTAACCTATTTTGTACCAGAAATTATCATTAATTTTGGACAGAGGGGTATTCTAAAGAGTGTGATACTCTTCTGCCTTCCTTTCAAAGATGATAATTGAATCTTGGAGAGTATTAGGAAAAAAGAGAGCAATCTTCATGCAGGTAAAAGGGAATGAAAGCCACAGAGGAATCATTAAAGTAAGAGTTATTTACAAATTGTGTAGATTACCAATGAGGAGAAAACGTTACTCTGAAAAGAATACAGAGGAACACACCTGAAACAGAAAAAAAATGAGCATGTTACTCTAGCAACAATAGTTTCCAAACTGCAGTCAATTCTTGATCACCTAGAAGCAAGCTATCTGTTTTAAGAATGATGGTGGTCAAAACATTCTGCAAAAATATCCACATATAAGAAGATATGTACTAATTGGAAGTTTATCACAAGGAATGGAGGCCACTTTGTGTCTACTTGTGTCCACCTGCACTATCCTGGTGTAATCAGTCCCACAACAGTATTTGCTTTGTAAATGTGAATTTGTTTCAATGGGATTGATACATTAGAGCAAGATTTGAGTAAACGCAAATTTCCTATTTGCTGATGCACAATTTCATCTGGGAGAAGCACTATGAACTGAGAAAACTGCATCCAGCTGAACACAGCTGCACAGGAATACACAACACATGCGCATACACACTCCCCCCAACATCCACAGCTCCGTCAGTTCACAGCATGTGTTAGGAGCCACGCCCATCCACACCTGCTGTTACAACCTCCCCACTGATTTCAGATCACCCTCCTCCACCCCTTCACAGTAACACACAAGCTGCAACCCTGCCTCCGCCCCCTTCCACAAGCCAACTTCAGGGATTTTCAAGGGTAAGGGACATACGTATTGTAGTATTTGTGTATTTCTTAATCACCTAACTTGTGTAAAACTGTGCTATCATTTTTATTAGGTTATCTTTTTTTTATCGTGCTACTGACAATGTTTTTTAATATTTTAAGTGCTGTGCCCTTCACCCATTTTCCCCATAAGCCTTGTGTTTTTTATTACATGACTTTGCAATTGTGCTATAATTTCAAGAATTCCAAATCTTCCCCAGAATAAAAGAGATATGTTACTGCCAAACTTCTCTAAAGGAATATAGAGCATGGAGATAGACTGTGGTGGCCTAGTGCAACTGTTGAGGGAAACTGTAAAAGTCCCTGAGATCAAGACTCTTCCAACCCTCAGAGGAGGACAGGGTACTGAGAGGGCAGCGAGCTCTTAGATGAGTAAGAAGAGGTAATAACAGTGAAAGAGCTCTTGGAACTCCAGAAAGGACTCTGGTCAGCAGACTAGTTCCTCTTATACATGATACCCATGAGACTACGATTCCCAGCATCTTGTGTTGTTAGATCAGCCTCAGAACAAGTTCTCATTAATGGATGAGAACAGAGGCAAAACTTGTGCCTTCTCGTCTGCTCTGTCCTCCTTTCAAAATCAGCCTGCTGTATGCAGACAAGCATGATAGCTTGGAAGCTGCATGCTGAAGATGAAGAATCCATAAGACAGAAGGAATTTAGGTCCCTATATCACCACTTGGAGGAAAACTTACAAGAGCAAGACATAAACAATTTTGGTATTGGAGACATTACACATTTTGGAGTTGTTTTGTTACAGCAGCTTTACCTTATTAAATCCAGATAGGCTGGCCAACAGAGGCTATCTGAGCACTTGTGTCTTGTTCCAGCTCAAATGTCAAAGGGTTAATGCAGGAGCATTTTCAAGAGTGTTCAAGAAGTCTGCACTTTCTAGGCAACAGCTTCTCTGCTAAGTGTAGGGGTTAGATAATGGTGAATAAGACAATCTCTCCTTTTTAGGAATTTACAGTCTAGCCAGGGGCAAGAAAGACATGAGTGACTACAAAAGACAGTTACAGAGGCAGCAATTCCACTCCTAGGAACATACACAATAGAAATACATACATATGATCATCAAAAGAAGGCACAAGAATGATCAGGATAGCTCTGTTCAATGTGAAAACTTGGAAACTCCCCAAATAGCCATCAACAGTGGAAGGGATAAATACATTGGGGATCTTCATATAATGGAATACTATACCACAATGAGAAGAAATGAACTACAACTGCACACAAACACAGATGAGTCTTGTAAACATTACTTGAGTGAAAGAAGCCAGACACATCCATATGATTCCATTTGTATTACGTTCAAAGACAGGCCAAACTAATTGATGGGGACAGAAGTCAGGATAGAGGTTAACTTCGGGAAGGGTTCCAAGGAGGGCCACTGGAGTTCAAGTAATATGCTAATTCTTGAACTGGGTAGTTGTTCCATGGGTATATTCAGCTTGTGAAAATTTATTGAGTCTATACACTTACGATTTAATTGTATATGATAATTATGCTTCAATAAACAGTTTGTTAAAAAAAAAATAACAAGCATTACTGATATTAGGACAACAGTTTGGAGAAGGTCCATTAGAGACTCAAAGATTCAATGTGTCCAGTGTCCTCATCTTGCATCCCAGTCTGATAACCTTCATTTCAAACGACATTTTTTTAATTTGCAACCTAAGTACACCCTCAAGCCTTGGGCTCAGAGTCCTCAGGAGTCACATCTACGAAGAAACTAAAAAGAGTACAAGCTGAATTATGGGGGACATGGATTTCTCTGCTAATGATAACATCAATTTTTTCTATAAATCTCTCCGTCTCCCCTCCCTCCCCTCTCTTCATTTCTGCCCTGTCACTCTCTATCTACACACAGGAGCACATGCACACACATACACACATACATATACAGTAGGTTTACCTTTTACCAGAATCTAATGCAGTCATACCTCTTGATTCACTGAGGTAAGCAATGGCTGTATCGTTCAAATGGCTTAGGCTACTCCAGATGCAAGAGAAGATTCTTTGCCGATCAGGTCCTGTCATGGAATCAATACATGGCCATCTCCAGGGCTCACCATTTCTGTACTGACTGATGTGTATTACTTAGAACCCTTTCATGACAGAAACTATCTTAGATTAGACTAAGAAAAAACAAAATATTGGCTTGTATAAGTAAACCTACCAAGGTATACCAGCCTCTGACATGGCTGGATCCAGAGCTCAGGTGCCACCAGAGTCCTTTCTCCCAGCCACTCACTATATGCTGACTCAGGCTCTCAGCCAGAGGTCCCCTGGGACTGGCACCTATGGCTACAGGGAACTGTGGGCTTACATTCGTAAAGGCTGTCATCACAGAGGAACAAAGCCCTTCCTTGCTGGCTCAAGTTCACAAAACTCTGGGCAAGAGCTGTCATTGGTTCAGTCTGGGTCACAAGGGCTGATGATCAACAGCCACTCTCATATATTATGGTTGGCATGGGGAAGGACAAGTTCCCAAAGGAAGAGAAGTGATGTTCCAAGAAGAGGGAAGAGTTCCCAGGAGGAGAAAAATCACACATCCACGACCCTAGTGTTTTTCAAACATGGGGTGCAACTTATTGTGGGGGAAGAGGTCATGAAACTACTTCAGTGGGCTGCACTCAGCAGAATCAAAAAACTGAAAAAGGATAAAATAGAACAGAATCAGATTGTATGCAACTCAGTATCATTTTGTGAAACTTCTGTTTTAATTATGTATAAGTGTGTGTATAGTATAAGTGTGTATTAGGTAACAATCGAAAACAAATTTCTTACTATGGGTTTTGGTTTAAAAAAATCAGAGTACTACAATACTCCAGGCAATCATCAAACATCAGATTTGTTTAACATGTAAGTGTCTACACCTACCCATTCATAGGAATACTTAGTAGATATTTCATACCTATCCCCATGCCTTCATTTAATGTGATTATGGCTATAGATATACAAAAAAGTACAGCTGAGACATTTTTATTATGAACAATTACAACTTACTCAATCAATGAGAAAATGGTTAGGAATAAGAAATGCAGACTTGTAAATTTCCTTTCAATGACACGCAAACAAAAGTGTCTAATAAATTAATTGGTTTTATCATAAACACCAAGAAAATTATTTGAAATTACTTAATTGTTTATAATTATCTTTAAAACCTTACTTTCAATCACATGATTAATACATTCTTGTTGGAAATAATTTCTTCATTACAGAACAGCATGAACGAGGGCCGGCCCCGTGGCTTAGCGGTTAAGTGCTCTCACTCTGATCCTGGCGACCTGGGTTCGGATCCCAGGCGCGCACCAACACACCGCTTCTCCGGCCATGCTGAGGCCGTGTCCCACATACAGCAACTAGAAGGATGTGCAACTATGACATACAACTATCCACTGGGGCTTTGGGGGAAAAAATAAAAAAAAAAAAAAAAAAAAAAAGAACAGCATGAACGAAAAGACCTTTTCAGTTCACGTAAACTCAAATCCTGTAGTATATGGAATGCAGGGAAGCACATTTCCCACTCATGTAAAACTCGGGCACCAGGAGCTGTTCCGCATCAGGGCAACCACTGTCGTCAGCCGATGAGTCAGTCCATAATTCTGAGGTGCCCATGCAACGATCCCTTTCTGGAGACCAAGTTAGCAAATCCTATCTGCTCTCCAGAGCTTGTGCTTTTGGTTGCCTAACCAACAGTCATTTCCTCTCCTTTCCTGCCAGAGTCTCAATTTTGCAGGTATCAGATAGCATATGCTGGGCTGGGGGTGAGATGGGAGTAGTGGGAGCTGAGGCCCTCGCCTACACTCGAAACAGACTCGTAATTAACATAAGCCAGTGTTTGTCAATGTGCGGGCACCACTGCTATTCTCAGTGGGACAACTCTTCATTATACAGAACTGTTTTGCTCATGTTAGGATGCTTGGTATCCCTGGTCTCTTCCCACTATATGCCCCCAGGACCCTGACCCCAACGTTATAAACAACTAGAACACTCAGGGGTAGCATTGCCCAACACCCGCCTCCCTGTTGAGAACCACTGGTTCTCTGAACCAAGGGTCAGCAAACTTTTTCCATAAAGGGTCAGATAGTAAATATTTTAGGCTTTGTGGGCCATATGATCTCTGTTGCAACTACGCAACTCAGCTGTTATAATGCAAAAACAGTTGTAAATTATATGTAAATGAATGGTCATGGGGGTGTTCTCTTTTTTTTGGTGAGGAAGAGTCACCCTGAGCTAACATCTGTTGCCAATCTTCCTCCTTTTTTCCTTGAGGAAGATTAGCCCTGAGCTAACATCTGTGCCAGTCTTCCTCTATTTTGTACGTGGGTCACCACCACAGCATGGCTGATGAGTGGAGTAGGTCTGCGCCTGGGACCTGAACCCGCGAACCAGGGCCACCGAAGCAGAGTGCACCGAACTTTAACCACTATGCCACGGGGCTGGCCCCTAATGAAATTTTATTTACAAAAACAGGTCCTGGGCTGTATTTGGTCCACAGATCATAGTTTGCCAATGTCTGCAAGCCTAAACCAGCCATGGTGATTCCCCTCACCAGGTGGATTTAAGAAAGACATGAGACACGGTGATAATTCTGAACAATGCAAGATCAAGGGACTCTGCTATGAAATTTCTGGCAAAAGTTTCCACACTCTCGAAAAGGGACGTATGGAAAGAACATATCATGCTCCCCTCTTCTCATCTTTGGTCTCTTTTGTGTGAAGATATGATGGCTGGAGCTACTGCAGTCACTTTGTGACCACGAGAAGTGCAGTCTACATGCTGAGATGGCACATGAAAAAGATGACAAAACCCAGAGCGCTTGAATCCCATTAACCAACCCTAAAATGGCCCTATCTCTGGATTTCTATGTGAGAGAATAAACTGTCCTCCTCTTTAAGCTATCTGTAGTCATGTATTCCATTACTTGCTGCTGACAGCATCCTAATGAATACACTTTCAATTTAATCATAAAGCAGTAAGGGTCATATATTTCTACTGGAATATAAGTATGGTGTCCAGATGGATACTTGGTAGCTTCCTCTCAAATTCAAGTGTTTTTTATGCAAACAATAGTTTTATTGCTGTTCTCCAAGTGCAGCTCTGAATAAAAGAGAAAATATTAGAGAAGAATAGCATGTTAATTGAGTTCTCAACTTCTCTTCCCCTTCTTCCTCCCTAATTCTGAGCATTAGGATCTCTGGGAAGGTGAGCCAGAAATGAACATCTCATTGCCCTCTGTCTCAGCTTCTGCAAAAGATGTTTCTCCATGACCAAAAAAAAAAAAAAAAAAGAGCCACACAAGGAAAATACTCACAGCTACCCCCTGTTTCCTGCCTCTGAACCCAGTCATATGATGCCTGGAGCTGTGGCAACCACTTTACACCCATTAGGTAACAAGCATGAAGCTGGTGGAGTAGAAAGAAGGAAAGAGCCTGAGTCGATGAAGCCCAACCCAGGAACCACCTACCTCTAGAAATGTACTGTTTAAGCCATAGTTAGTCAAGCATTCCTTTACTTGCAGCTAAAATATCTTAACTGATAAACTCAGATAAGAAACTCATAATAAGAAAGCATAATAAGGATGACATTTTTAACCTGAAAACATGGAAGCCATTTAGGTTATACATGAACTACTAAGAATACATGTCCCTAAATAAACTACCCACACTGTAGCGGAGTTTTGATGTCCACTTCCTAGGAAGTAGACATAGTAGGATAACCTAGTAGGGCTGGCCCAGGGTCCACATCCTCTCCTGTTTTTTCTATCCTCTTAAGTAAGCCTACCTTCCTAGTGTCACTTCCACAGTTCTCTTCAAAGTATGCACCTGTCACAGCAAAGCAACCAGTGGACAAAGGGAAACAGCTTATCAGCCTTTTGCTTTGAATCCTTTACTACATAGCATGTGTGGGTGATTCTTTGTGTTTTTATGTCTTTCTTCTTTGTGGGAAAGAAAGCAAGCACGGCTTGCTGCCCGGTAGGAGAATATAAACATTTACAACACAATTCCTATTCAAGTTGTTTAAAATCTATTTGGGAAGAGAAAGGATTGCTCACAGTAGGAAAAATTATACAGAGAATCATCTGTAAGTGCAAAGTGATATTGTCTAACCTCCCATTTATGCAGACTTTCAAAAAAAACCAGAAAGATAAAAATATATATCTAAATCTGTGTCTACATATTCATTTGTAATTCTCTTTCCATCAAGAACCACTTGATGATATTTAATGACAGAGGACAGGGTTAGCAAACTTTCTGTAGAGGGGCAGATATTTTAGGCTTTGTGGGTCATCCGGTCTTTGTAGCAACCACTCAACTCTCCCACTGTATCGAGAAAGCAGCCATAGACAATACATAATGGGCATGGCTGTGTGCCAATTAAACCTTTATTTATGGACACAAATTTGAATTTCATATAATTTTCACGTGTCATGAAATATTATTCTGTTGATTTTTGGGAGCCATTTAGAAATGTAAAAACCATTCTTTATACAAACTGGCTTTATACAAACACAGGCAAGAGGTTGGATTGGGCCCACAGGCTGCAGTTTACCAAACCCTGATCCCTGATCTAGGACACAGGAAAAAATTTAAAATGACTTCTAGGTTAGCATTAAAACCATGAATCATGCCCAGTATAGTTTTATGCATGTATCTTCTTGTGTTCAGATGATTTTTTTAAAAAGCTTAACACATACAGCTATAATAGCTAGACTATTTGATTAAACACACCACTATATTCTAGATAAATGGAAGTTGATGGAGTTATACACAACCACATCAGTGTTAAAGTGAGATAAACTAAAGGATTAACCAGTAGAGAAGGATTAGGCACTTTATTGCCTCCTATGTGTGTTTCATCAACTTAGTGAAATAGCACTCTATTCTTCAGCCTGTCAACATGATCCCAACCAGAAAACCAAATTATGAACTAATGGCAGCATAATCAAATTACAGTCCGAAAGGAAACATCCATCAATACATCCCCAGAATATGGTTCTCCAAAAACACCAAGTGGTCCCTGCTGGTGAATGAAAGATTATCAGAGGATAAGATTTCTAGGATTGTTGTCAAAAATGTATAAAATTTACATTTAAAAATCATACACATTCCTTGTTGGGGGGTAAGGAACAAAAGAAAAATACTTTTTCTGCTTATATTCCTATCAGAGAAAGCCTGAACTAGACATAAAAACTGAAGGAATTTTGCTTCAGAGTACTCAGTTCTACACAAAATGAGATCATTTTTAGAATAATATGATCTTCCAGCTTTATCTTAATTTGCTAATAAAAACTAACATTAAAATTTTATAGATCTGAAATTTCTATTACACTTTTTGGATATATATCCTTAATATATTAAACTCTCTCTTACGTTTCATTCATTCTAAATAGAAAAAAACTAAGAAATTATAGGTTAGAACTGTCTAAGTTAGCAATTTATATTTTCATCTAGAGCTTATTTTTCAACATTTTGGCGGATCATATTTACCCAATTTTTTTTGTTTGTTTTTTTGTGAGGAAGATCAGCCCTGAGCTAACATCCATGCTAATCCTCCTCTTTTTGCTGAGGAAGACCAGCTCTGAGCTAACATCCATTGCCAATCCTCCTCCTTTTTTTCCCCAAAGCCCCAGTAGATAGTTGTATGTCACAGTTGCACATCCTTCTAGTTGCTGTATGTGGGACACAGCCTCAGCATGACTGGAGAAGCGGTGCGTCAGTGCACGCCCGAGATCCTAACCCGGGCCGCCAGCAGCGGAGCACACACACTTAACCGCTAAGCCACGGGGCCGGCCCTACCCTATTTTCTTTCCTCTAAGTAAACTTTCTTCTCCCCCTTCCTCTCCTCATTCTAATAACACTTTTTTTAGTTTCTTATGTATCCTTTCAGCATTTTTTATGTAAATACAAGCATACTTACTGTTGTGTAATTTACTGTGTTCACTTAATAAATATATCCTGGAGATCATTCGATATCACTGCATAGAATGTTCCACTGTTCTTTATGTTCTATAGCAGCATAGTGTTTCATGCTATTTTAATCTAAGTTCTCATAGATGCATTTCTTAGAATTTGCTTATTCTATGGTAAAATGATGGAAGTTTAGAAATAGAATTAAACTTAGAAGGAATATCCCATAATTTTCCCATTTTACAAACGTAAGAAAACAAGGTTTGACTTGCTAAAAATCCACCTGATGTTCCACCCAGCCTTACTCAAGCTTTCCCATCACCAGCTGCTTCAAGTCTTGTCATTAGGTTAACTTCCATGACAAATGCTGCTTGTCAACTTTAATACCTTTGAGAAACTAGAATGCTCACAACTTTAGGATAAAATTTGAATATCATTTTAATGGCATCTCAAACTACCTTCTGACTTTTATGAGTTTTGAAATACTCAGTATGCTATTGTTAATGTCATAAAGAAATATGCCCATGAAATCCAACGACTTCATTGTAAAGATATTCATCACATTATTATCCAAAGCAAAACACTGGAAATGATCTAAACGTTAATTAAATAGGAAGTCCTTCAATAAACTGTGATATATGAAGCTGTTTATTTTATATTTATCAAGAATGTTTAATGATACGGGCACATAACATTTTTTAAAAATTTAAGTACAGAATTGTGTAAATATGATATTAATTATGTAAAATAGATGGAATGGTTAAAGAAAATAGATAACAGTGATTATATCTGGCTGGTGGAATTTCAATATTTTCCTTTATATATTCTGTATTTTCAAAACTTTTTACAACAAGTTATCTTACTTTTACAATCAGAAAAAACATGTCAAAAACTTGTCAATATTATTATTTGGACCTCTGCATTTATGTGGGTATCCTATCACTTTTTTGAAATTCACATTTAATTCTTAAAAGTTAATATATTCCTAGGGTTAAAAAATCAAAATAAAATAAAAATATAAAGTGGGGACCCATGTCCCCTATCAATCCAATCCCTTTCACACATAATCCCTTGTACCCCTGATTTACAGAGTTACACACTGTTATTAGTTTATTGTGCATCCTTCCAGTCACTTTTATGCAAACACAAAAAATATACATATTCAATCCCCCCCTTTTTAAACAGTTTTGTACCTTACTACTTTCACATAACAATAAATATATCCAAAGATCTTTCTATATCACTGCATAGAGCATTTCCTTGTTCTTTTTTCCCCACAGCTGCACTGTATTTCATGTTCATTTTTAAGCAAAGTTCTCATAGACTCATTTCTTAAAATTTGCTCATTCGGTGTGATATTTTAAAAGAGCAATATAAAACCTAACTCTAGGTCAAATGTGTGCACTTTAGCAAGACAATACCTTTCATTTAGTACAGTGAGTATTTTATTTCCTAGTTCTTTATTTCCTTTTCCCAACATATTGTAGGCAAGAAACCCTGATCACGAGGTCTTTAATATCACATTTAAGTACACAAAACTCTCATTATCAAACCTTTAAGTATGTTACAAATGTCAATTTTCTCCTGGAAGTAGAGAAACAATGTGTATAACTGGAGAACACTAGGATTTTCAGGACTAGAAGGAAGGGAAAGAAATCAAACGTGAGAGGATCTGGGCCCAGATGTAGGGCTGGGTCCCAAACTCTAGAGGTGGGCAGGAGTTTACTGCCAAGTGTCCAACGGGCACAGTAAATGAGAACTGGCAGCAGATCCTAAAAATCAGGAGCACTCCGATCTGCTGAATGAAGTACAGAAGCAGACATATCTATGATAATTAATACTTGACGTCATGTGGAATGCAGTATGGTTTCACTCTGATTCATTCATAATTCACCAAATACTTAATATCTACTCTGAACCAAAGAAGTTTCATATAAAGGGGTGTTGCCCTCAAAGAGCTCATAAATGTGACACAATCCCAAACTGGACTATAATTGTCAATTATAATACAATATGTACTGGTCAACTATTGCTGCAATAATGCTGCATAACAAACTTCCCCCAAACTCGGTGTCATCCAACAATAAGCATGTTTTCATGCTCACAGGTTCGCAGGATGGTGCTGTGCCATGTGAATCCAGCTTCTGGACCAACAGGCTAATCCAGGCAGCTCTTCATTAGCAATATTAGAAGCAAAAAAGAAATGCACACTGCCTCCTAAGGCCTTCTACCAAAACTGATACTGACTCCTACCCATGTTCTATTGGCCAAAGCAAGTGACAAGCCCAACGGCAATGGGGCAGGAAAGGACACTCCACCTCTAGCAGGAGGAACTGTAATGTCACACAGAAGAGGCTTGGGTTTAGGGAAAGTTTAAAAATTGGGAACAAAAGTGCAATCTCCCACATAATGAAGAAATATTATGATAAAGGTAGAGCACAAGATGCCCAGCAGAGACTGAGTACACAGCTAGACTAAATGTCCCAGCCGCCCACGCAGTTAGATATGGCCATGGTTCTGGTTAATGGAGTGTAGGCAGAATGACGTACTTCAATTCCAGGCATGGCCCTTCAAAACCTCCCACCCAGTCTTCTTCCATTTCTCTCCCCTCATCTGTCAGCTGAACCTTAATGGGCAGGGCAACCCTGAATCTCATATTGAAGAGGAGACAGCGTGCATCTTCCAAGTTCTCTGACTGAGCGTGTGTAGCAGAGCTCTCTCACTCTTTCAGGAACACCTGTGAGGGGCTCCAAGCGAGCAAGAAATGAGCCACTATAAATTGAGGGGTTAATCTGCTAAAGCAGTTAGATTGTCTTAACTAACAAAAGATGCTAGTCCAGCCATTTCACTCAGGATTGGCGAGTTGAGAAGGCTGCAGGAAACAATCTTAGATTACAAACCGAAACATAAAAGACAAATAGTAGTTTTCTAGGTGAAAAGGGGGAGGTAAAGATTGTTCCAGATGAAATGAAGAGTATATGTAAAGGCCCAGAGGTGTGACACCATTTAGGACTTCTAAAAGGTTCGACATAGTTAGAGGTAGGGGTATGTGTGTGTGAATGTGTGCATATGTGTGTTTGGGGGTTGAAAAGGAAGTTAAGGCTGGGAAGGAGAAATAACAAGTGTCCACCAATAAGATACCCAAAGGAAACAGGGGCCAACCCCAAAAGGGTGGAGATAAAGAATGTGGATTTTTCCCTATAGGCTTTAAGGAGCAAGGAGATAGAGAAGACAGAGAGGATCAGATTTTCACTTCAGAAAGCTTCTAAATTAACCTCCAGGCAGTACAGTAAATGCTAACAGCTAAAGACCCCAAAGAGGGGCTGGCAGAGGACAAGTGTCCCCCCAACCACATCAACCCTTCCCTCTCCCAGCAAATCAGGCAGTCACCCAGGGCACAGCTCTAGCCTCAGAGGGGAATTTGAGTACTGGGCAGAGAGCTCAAGGAAGAACAGTAAAATTCTCCTGTCAAGGGCAGTGTAAATATTTTAGGCCTTGCAAGCCATGTGGTCTCTGTCACAACTATTCAACTCTGCCAAAAGCAGCCCCAGACAATACATAAATAAACGAGCACAGCTGTGTTCCAATAAAACTTTATTTACAAAAACTGGTAGGACAGCTACTAGAACAGAAGTCAATATAAATAAAAGTAAACAAATCAGGTGGCTATAGTGTGCTAACCTGTGCCCTAGGCCACAGAGGGGGGCACTGCCCTGAGCAGCACTGTGACAAAACTAATCCCAGACTTCACTCACTGTGTACCTGGACTGCTAACTGCCCTGACCCAGGGTCCCCACTAGTGACTAGGAATGTGAATTTCATAAGAGACAAGCACCCTGGACCCCAGTTAGACAGCCCACTGTAAAGTCACCATGGTTAGATGTAGGATCCAATGCAGAACAGCCTCGAATTAGCCAGATGGCTTCATGTTCTCCACCACAGCACTCTTCTACCAGTTAAATAATCGTGCCGATTAAATATATAAATACACTCCTTCCTACAGTCGTTGGGCGAATTTTAACATTAATTTTATGAACTTTGGCTCATTGTTTTCTTTAAAGCTCATCTTTGTGAGATAATTATCATGTTCTTATTTTCAATTAAGCAAATCTCATACAATTTATGGAACATATGAAAAACAACCAAAATAAAAATTAAAACCCTATAGTAAACTGTAATTGTAGGAAAATTGCTTTTCCTTTTCAAACTTGAGAAATATTTATTTCATAAAAATGATAGTGTTTTCCTATCATTCAAAAAGGACTTCCTAAAATAAAAACTTACTGACATCTATAAAAACCCATTTTAGCATAATCATAATTTTGCTTGTTGAGCTTACAGCAGTAAAACACAGATTTCTTAGAAGTCCAAGTTGATGAATTTTTAACCATCAATCACAGAAAAAAAATGCTTTAAACGTCAAAACAGAAATAAAAGTTTATTCTCTGAGATCTAATCCAAGGGCAGGCCACTTTGTAACTTGTGTACTGATCATGATAACTGTTCAGCTAAACAAATTATGGTAATTTATTTGCAAGAAGTATTAGAATGGGCTGTGTATGACTTTACTAATTATTTAGTATAGAGTATTTATCCTAAGCCAAATGCTGTAAACCATACTTGAAAATATATTTCTAAAAGAATTCAGGCAGGAAACCCTTATCATCTTTTTGCCAGGAAAAACCTGGAATGTTAACTTTGTTATCTAAAACTAAGGCTTAGATTTCTTCAAGATAATTTTCACAGCTTAAGTACATAATGATCTAAATTGCTCAGAAGCAAGGCAGCATACTTTTGATATGTTTTTGCTACAAAGAACTAAAGGTAGTCTACAGGTTTCCATTACAATGCTCTCAATCAAATCATAAGAAAGTTGGGTTAAATTCAACTCCAAATTAATACAGCCTCTTTCCAGTCCTCTGCCTACAACTAAATCCACTTATCTAGTTTTCTTTCCATTTGGAAACAGATTAATGAAGGTCATCAGCCATTAGGACCAGATGGCTCAAGTGTACTGTAAGGAAATACCAGGCATTCTCCTGTGGACTTGTTTATCAGTTCTTTGGCACACGTCAGTTGAGACTATACAAGTATTATCGCCCATTCTTTTTCCATCCATGTTAAACTAGAAGTTTAAAAGCCTATGGAAGGCCGGCCCCGTGGCTTAGCGGTTAAGTGCACGCGCTCCGCTGCTGGCGGCCCGGGTTCGGATCCCAGGCGTGCACCGACATACCGCTTCTCCTGCCATGCTGAGGCTGCGTCCCACATACAACAACTAGAAGGATGTGCAACTATGACATACAACTATCTACCAGGGCTTTGGGGAAAAAAATAAATAAATAAATAAAATTATATAAAAAAAAAAAAGCCTATGGAAGGCAAGAATCACTCTAACAGGTAACTCTCCAGCCCAAAGAAAGCAGGCCAACTTAGTGACCAAAGAATAAGCATGCAAAAATTGTCCCCAGTGCAACAAATAGCAGTAAGGCAATAACGTTCACTTCTAATGGTCAGTCCCAACAGTTGAATAAATAATTTGAGATCATAAGTTTAAATAAAAATAAGGTCTACATTAATTGTGAATGTACACTACTGGTGAATTCATGTACTTAATATGCTAAATTTGACATGTGTTGACTAAGTTTCTCTCCTTAACCAAACTCTAGCCAGGCACCTGTGAGCCCTTTCTCCAATAGGCCTCAACCTTGGCCTATAAAGAACTGAACAAATACTTAGTTCGTAACAGCTCAAGACCAAATCCCTAGGAGGACTCTAGCCCCCTAACATGCCTGCTTGAGAAAATTTAAGCCTGCCAAAAGAATTTATTGTTTCTTCTAGCCAATATCTGAAGATAGAGTCCCTGTCTCCCAGCCTCTGTGGCAGAGGAGGAGCTTAACTTGGATAAGCGCCAGTTAGCAAACGCAGATGGGTGTCACAGGGAGCAACACCCTTTCTCGCTAGTTTGTAATTTTTCCCTTCCCTGCCTCTCCTGAGCCCTAGCTCCCCCTACCTTCCCTCACTTACCCTTTAAAATACCCAGTCACCTCTGTACAAATGGACGTTGTGTGGAGTTCACACTGGCCTCCTTTCCCTATTGCACTAGTATGTTACTGATTAAAATCTGTCCTGACCACTTTATATCTAGTGTCTGGCTTTGCTGATCTTTGACAGTGTGTATTTGGTTATACTTGTGCCCACACACGTGCTGATAATGTAAAGAAGAGAAAATAGGAAAAGGCACTGTTTAACCCAGGGGTCAGTAAACTGTTTCTGTAAAGGGCCAGATAGTAAATATTTCAGGCTTTGCAGGCCTTATAAGGTCTCTGTAGCATCTATTCAGCTTTGCTGTCCTAGAGCAAATGCAGCCACAGACAATACTCAAATGCACAAACATAGCTGTGTTCCAATAAAACTTCATTTATGGACACCGACATTTTAATTCCATATTATTCTTCTTTTGACTTTTTTTGAACCATTTAAAAATTTTTTAAAAAATTAAAACCTTTCTTAGCTCATAGGCTATACCAAAACAGTCAGCGAGCCACACTTGGCCCAGAGGCCATAGTTTACCAATCCCTGGTTTAACCTGGTCATAATTTTCTTTCCTTGCTACGATTAGCTTTCAAAGTTCAAGATCATTTGATGGTAAGAGTGGTAGATTGCAGGACTGTATTTCTCAGCAAACTCAAAAAATGCTCTCAGTTTTTCTCATTAGCCAAGTATGAAATCAGTGACTTTAAGTCCATTCCTTAAAGATAAATTTCTAGTTCACCAATAATATATATTCTCTCACAGCTAAACTTCCATGGCAAACTCCAAATGGAATAATAAAGTTGAACTGTGTGTGTGTGTGTGTGTGTGTGTGTGTGTACACGTGTATGTAAGGAGAAAATCAACAGCTGGAAGCTCCATAAGCAGAAAGTGAGAATTTCCAGGTCATGCTTTTAAATTACAAGTAAGTTTCACTGCAGCTGACAATCTATATCAAATTCTGATAGCAAGAAGGTGAAATTCACTTGTCCCAAAGAGAGAGAGAAAGAGATGCTTGAAATGCTGCCTAGCCTGAAGTAGACATCCGCCCCAGGAAGTGCTAGTGACTTGACTTTCACAGCTGCAAACTAGCAACCCCTGGGAAACTAGAGTTAAACATTCCTAAAACAGGAATCTAGTTCTATTATGAAACTGTTCATCATTTCACCTCCTGACAGCCAGGAAAATCAGCAGAACTCAGAAAGGACTCAGACGATGAGCAAGTAGCATTTTTAATAAAATTCAAATCCAGAGTCTTTGGGAGTTTTTCATTGCTGGCCTCCACAGCTCACTATTATCAGCAACATTAATACAATTACTCAGGTCAAAAGAGAGATGGGAAAAACCTGACCTTTTGTATTGCTTCTTTAACTTCCCTTTTTCTCTGGGAAATCTTTCATTCTGAACAAGGTAAAGGTAAAAAATAGAAGTTTAGTAACCTCTAAATAGGTGTTACATAAAAATCTGAGGAAACTATACATACGGATTTTCTATTCTTCCTCAAATGTGTATTTGTAACAAAATTAGCACACTTTCCTATTACAGATATTAACCACTGCTGTATGCCACCAAATAACCCATGCAACTAGAAGACGATGTAAAATAAAGCAGCCCCCAAATTTACCTATCACTACGAGAAATACTATTCATATTAATAACTGGGGCCCAATCATTATCCCAAAGTGTGCTGTTTTGCTTAAAGAAAAGAAGTGAAGTCAGGCTATTCAATCCATGAACACATGGCTCAGCTTAATAACACCCCTATGAGTTTTGGGTTTCAAATCACTTCCCGCAGGTGAAGGGGGCATAATCATATGTTTTTCTACTGAACTGCATTCTTCTGTAAACATTTCAAAGAGTGCATCTGCTTTACAAATGAAATAGTCGATACAAAGAACAGTAACAATAAAAATACATGCCTATTTTTATACGATTACTGGCTTATAAGGCAATCATCTGTAATGCTCTCATCTACAAAGATGGAAAGTGATATATAACTGTTACCAAGGAAACAGTGAAGTAAAATTGCATGTAAACTATCAAGCAGTTTAATAACCAGAAAATTATAAGAACAAGAAAAAACGACTCCAGAGAGAACCGTGACACACTGTGCCACCCACGATGGATGCAACCAAGGGTCACAATTCAAAAAGGATGTAAAGAGTCGCAACTTGTCAGCTATGCCAACACTTGGCAGCATTTTTTTTTATTGATGATCATAAGATTGTACCACGTTCTTGAGGAGCAATCTGAATTCTGATTTTTCACATGATTTAAAGGGCATAGACTCTGGCAACAAGTAGTTAAATGTAGGTACTTTGAAAAGTCAAAATGTGCTGCCTATTAATTCCAGTGTGGATTAGTATTCTCTTGTAATTCTTTGTAATTACCACTCTCTTTACTCACGGATAGAACACGTAGAAAATATCAGGTATGCTTCTACAGCAAATGCTTTCCGAATCAACATTTAGAAACTCAAGTTCTTGAGAACCAAAGACAAGGCTAAGGCCCGGGGTAACTACGTGTGTTCATCTCCAAACCAAGAGAATTTTAAGCACTCAAGTAACCACGTTGATCAAAGCTAAATCCTTTAGGAAGATTATCCATTCTGAAATCAGGAAAATCCTGCAGTGTAAGCACTTTTATACTTCACCTTTGAGAAAAGAACTTGATTTCTGTAACAGCCTTTACAACACACGCACGGGACTTTATTCCTTCAAGGGCAGAAACAAGCAGCTGCAAACATGTGTTTCTGCATGCTGATGACCCTCTACAGGTATTTCTATTTCAACTCAGGGACCATCACTGAGCTCACACTGAGAAACAAGAAGATTTCCCATGGATGGAAGATTTCTTAATCGGCACATAAGCTCAGAACATGTGCAGCTTCTCTCTTTAGAATAAACACTCTATTTGGATCACGTTAAGGATAGAAAGTGAAATTCACACTCATTTACTAAATTTTAACCTCTTTTTAAAATAAGATACTAATCTCCCACAGCCTGGCTTGGGTTTTGCAAAAACTCAGATTTGTGAATATCATGAAGACACCCTAGAATTTAGCAAAACGAGTATAAAACATCTTTTCACTGACACACAGCTCTGTGCGCTCCCAAACTCCAAAGTTTAAGTAAATCTAGGCTCTAGATGTTTCGTTAATCTTATCATTTTTTAGCATTTGAGGCCACTGAAATCTACCTTGGTTACTGTAAACTATACTATTGGTTCAACTTTTTTCCCTTTGGCAATCTCTCTGCCATCACACAGATGGCATCAGGCAATTGCTAAACTGTTGCTCATAGCCGTTTCCCATCCATGGTTCATGATTTGACAGCTGTTGATAAACCAGCCATAGGCAGAAGCATGCAGGAAGTTAATAGAATAGAGGTGTGAAGCCATGGCCCTCTATGATATCAGCATGAAACCAAAGAATTTGCCACACTACAATCATCTACTGCTTGACATATGTCTTCTGACGTGCAGGGCAACGCCTCTTCTTCAATAAAGACATTTACCCATCAACTGTATACCTCACATCTACCCAGACTAAGTTACAATGCGGCCCTTTCCCTGGGAAATCTGCTTGTGACATTAAGACTGACCCATGTGAGTAGTGAGGGAAGGTGGAGATGGGCAAGAAGAACAAATGAAGACCTGTGGTTGTTGGAGAGGCACATCTGAATGGCCACATCCAAAGGAAATGTTTCTGAAATGTCTCAAATGTAATTTAGCAAAGCAAAGTCAACATACATTTCTGACTTAGGCTATCTGAGGCCGCTCATTCTTGCCTGATGCATTCGTGTCCCACCGTGACACTAAGGAATGAAGGAAAACCTAGGATTATTCTCTCTGTCTTGAAAGCAAATCTAAACTGCGTCCTGGGAAACCCCTACTGTCTACCTCCTAAGGTGTGGTAGTAACTGCTATCAAGAGCTCCCGGGGCAGAAGGCCAGTCTTTCCAAAAACTTGGGCAGAGATGGGGCAAGATTTCCTAATTTGCCACACTACAATCATACCAGGCCCTTCCCAGTTAATGCCACATTGCAAGAAGCACAGACTTACTTTCTGAGTTCGATGAAGACTTTGGAAAGGGAAGCAGAGCAGAAGACCTAGGAGCAATGCTCTGACCAGGTAATACCTAGGTGGCCAAAAAGTGGAAATGTTCTTCCTCTATCAGCACTGCTCCAGAAATCTGCCTGAATTGACGACTTTTTTTCCACTTCAAAAACACGGCCACTTGGAAGCAAATTTCTGTCTTTCAAGGCTTAGGACTACATAGTTACCCAAAGAAAGGCTAAAGGTCTTTGTCTTCTGTCTCCATGACTTCAGCATCTAGGTCACTGCTGGGAACACCTGACCGGTTACCTGGGTCAATCCAAAACAAGCTAAGTTTTCCAGGGTGTGGAGGTCTAATTGCCGGGGCCAGGGGGCACTTTTGGTCACTACCGCTTGGAAAGCAGGTAGCAAAGCTCTAAGCTCTTCTGGCTTTCCCTAGCAGTAGCAATTACAACCATCTTCTCTTAGCCCTGAATTATACATGTGACCCCAAGTACCACTGGGGCTTTTCCTAAGGGAAAACAAACTGTCGTGAACATTGGTGTGTGCGTGAGGGCGTGTGTATCTCTGTGTGTGTGGTCTACACCCGTCGATACACAAGCCCCACCAGCCAGTGAGAAATAAGTTGAACGCAGCAGCCCCTGGCCACCTCGTTGCAGTCCTATCTTAAGCCCCGCAGCTCTTTCCAGCTTTTACTTCTCCCCGAGCCTCCCGAAAAATAAAGCACCAAGTTGCCCGCGGCGGCGGCCCTGGGTGCAAATGCACCGGCGCAGCCCCTACCTCGAGAGCTTTGCAATCTTCACAAAGCTGAAGACATCCATGCAGGCAGCCGGGGACCCCGAGCGTGGCGGCTCCGTCGCCCCTTTTCACGCCATCAACGGCAGCCTAGGCAGCCCCATGGCCGGCCAGGACCTCAGCGCGCCCCGGGGCTCGAGTGGCGGCGACGGCGAGCGGCGGCGGCGGCCCGGGAGAGCCCGCACCTGGCGGCGGCGGCTGCTACCCCCCTCCGGCCGTGAGCTGCGTGTGCATCCCCGAGCAGGACCATTGATGGGCGCCGGTGTGGGGAAAACTCAATGGAGAGGGGGCCGGGCAGGGTGCGAGGGGCGGGGGCGGGGAGCGCAGCCCCTGTGGTTCGCTCCGCCCCGTGCGCCCAGGCCCGGGGGAATGCCGGGCGCCCTGGGGAGGCGAGGTCCGGGCAAGGGGCGCTGTTCGTACTCCCCAGCCCCGGCTGCCCCGCGTGCCGAGGAGCGCAGACTGAGCCTGGAGGCGGCGGGCGAGCCTGGCACACGCGCACGCACCCCTCCCGGCACTGCAGCTGCCTCTCTGCCTCCTTCCCCAAGCCGAGTCCCTTCTCCTCTCCCCACCCCCACCCACGAGGGTGGGGGGGGCTCTCTTGTCACCGGCTGCCTGTGCCTCCAGATCTGAAAGATCTGATCTAACAGTCTTGGGCACACCGGGGACCGTGAACGCTACCCCCTCCCTCCCCAAACCAAAGGAGAGCTGTGTAACCGCAGGTTGCCCAAAGCCTTGGTTTGTTCCACAAACAAGACTAGCAATTAGGAAGGAGCAGGGATGATCGAGGCTGGATCGTTTATCAAGGGGAAGGGGAGGGAGATGCCCAACGCAGAGGGGTGGATTTGGAGAGTGCAGACTTCCCTCTGCTTCCCCCGAACCGCTGGAGCGAGACTAGACAGCTGGCTTAGCTGGGAAGGTGTGTCTTTGGACAGCAGCACCAGGGGAGCGTCGGAGAAATAAGAAAATAAGAACAGGAGGCATGGGGGGAGGGAGGCACAGCTGTTTCTTACTAGAGGGGCAGAGAGATGAGGGTCCCAGGAGCCAGTGGCACGGAGACTAATTTGAATGGGGTTCAGAATCTAAAGGAAAAGAAGGGAGGAGAAGGAGGGTCTGGCAGGCAGAGCGAGAAGGGAAAAAAACAGAAAAAACCTTACTCAAAAAACAAAACCACAAAAACATAAACACTCACCTTAGGCAGAGTAAACTCCAAGTTGCAGCCATTTAGAACTCTTAGCCTTCTCTTTTACATAATTATCTGGGATAATCACCCCTCTTCATTAACTCAGTTCTTTCTCCCCGGAGGCTCAGGCTTCTTCCGGCCCCTTTTTCTTGTTCTTTCTCTTGGAATCTCAAGGCCTCTTCTCCAAAATCCTTTAAAATTTCTCCCCAGACTCACTGAAGGTCAGATGGCTGCACAAAGTGTGTGCTCTCCCACCCAGAAGCATGCACCTGATGGCAGGGCCACCGCAAAGAAAAGATGCCACCCCCGAAATGTTGGAGGATCTGACCAGCGGCTCCTAGCTCTCCGAAGGGATTAGGGAAAAGGAAATGGATTTAAAGTTCCCAGACTTCTGCTCCTATCCTGGTCTGTTGCTGTATTTCAAGTCTTCAGTATTCAAGCCTAGTACTTCCACTTTTTATTTTAAAGGCATTTCTTTCAAAAATTAAACATAAAATCAGTAGCAATCTGAAAAATCGAAATGATTTGAAACTGAGGCACAAAATTACATTATTTAAAACATAAATAGAATCAATTTTCCTTGAGCTTTTTACAGATAGACGAGTTTAATGTCATGAACAGGGTTACTACTCGGGGATCAGAGGAGGCAAGAGGGACCTTGGCTTTTGAATCTTGTATTGTTTGTGTAAAATAATTACAGTTTGGGTCTGCACTATGCTTTATAATTTTTAAAGCACTTTTGCATTTGAGTCTCATAGCAACCCCGTCATATAAGTAAGGCAACATGTTTTAAAAAGAAAAATCTTTTATTTTTATGCCACAATCTATTCTCAATGTACTAGACAAAGAGATGCGTTTTAAACGTGGGTCAGATAAGGTTACTTGTCTGATTCAAACTGTGCAAAAGCTCTCCATTCTCCTTCCAGCTAAAGTTTTACTCCTACAATAACCAACAAGGCCCTAGATGTCTGCCCTTGATCTCTCTGACTTCATCTATTACTCCCCACCTCCCTCTCCCTCCCTTCTGACCCCCTCGCCACTATACTTACTCAGCCCCAGGAACACCGGCCTCCTCACCCTACTTCAAACTCCGCAGGTATCCTGCCACTTTGGGCTCTTTGCATGGCTGTTCCCTCAGCCTGGAATGCTCTTCCCTCAGATATCTGCATGACCAGCTCCTTCAGCCCATCCAGTCTTTGCACAAATATCACTTCCAAAAAGCTACCTCTGAAAAGCCTATTTAAAATTGCAAGTCCCCCACACCCTGGACTCCGAGGCCCCATTAACTGTTTTTTTTTTTTCTTGTTTCCATAGCACTTATCACCCACTAGTACATTATATAATTTATTTTTATGTCTATTGTTTGTTGTTTCTTATCTGATTCTTTTGCTAGAACAAAAGCTCCCCAAGGGTAGGGGTCTTTTTTTGTTGTTTTTTAGGTTTTTTCACTGATGGGTCCCAAATGCCTAGAACAGTTCCCTGGATATAGAAGGACCTTAATAAATATTTGTTGAATGAATAAATTTTATGCTCATTAGATTCACAGTCAAACCAACGCTGGCCAAGCATCCCCAGTGGGTTCTGCTCTCCCTCTGACCTCACTGCTGATGTTCGTCTATCTCCCCACCACTCCTCCATCCCCAGCATCCTTCATCCTCCTTTGGATTGCTAATGACGGCAATGAAGGCCCTCTCATATTCTCCAGTTATTTTTCCCCCTCACCCTTTCTACCTTTTCCCAAGAGAGGGGCTATCAACACTTTCCCTCATCTCTGAGCCAACATGTGGCAGCCCAAGACCAGCTCTTGATTGGGAAAGGGAAAAGAAGCAATGCCTTTGGAGAATGTGTTTTGAAAAAGTGCTTGCTTCAGAGAACAGAATAGTCAGGATGCCCTTTTTAAAAAGATAACCCTATTAATCAAGAATTATTCCAGATACTAAGTAGCTAGTTACTCAACAGTGAAAGTGACAGGAAATAGGTGTTGTGTTTACTTGTAGAGGGAGAGCCTTCCTTCAAGACATCTGGTCTACCTCGAACAGCTTGCTGTTGGGCTTCAATCTGTGCCAGTTTGTGCACTACAGTTATGAATGGTACAGATGCCCACACTCCACAGCCTAATAGACACCGAGGGAAACAACTGGCTTCTCCAGGTCTTTATACTCCTCTGATATATTAATTATCTAGTATGTTCTCTAATGGATTGATACCTTTTTCTGAAAGAAAGAGATTCTCCCCCTCCTCCTTTGTTTTTCATTAAGGTAAAAATGGAAGAATCTGCTCCCTTGAAACATGCTAACACAGCCAGTTTATATCTTTAAGCCCTCTTGGCAGAGGCAAAGATTTGAGTGGCTGGTCTCTCACTCTGTTCCGTCTCTGTGCCAGCTGTGTGCGGCAGAGGTTGGGATATGTTTCTTTGTCTAGCATGAAATAGATTTGCCTAAAACAAACAAAAAACAATGAATGGCATTTGAGTACATACGTGATTTTCTGAAGTTTTATCTTCAACCTGGCTAATCTCTAAGGCCCCTTCTAGATCTTGTAGAGAATTACTCATTGGAAACTGTATTACCCAGCCCTAAGAATATATTTAATTTGCTTTACTTGGATCCAAGTGACGTTTGTGAAAACCAAACACCCTTTCAAACACTATTGAATGTATTCATGAACAAGAGACTCAAAGCATCAGATCCAGAGCAAGTCATTGAACTTCTCTGAGACTCAGTTTCCCCACCTGTAAAACGGAAATGATAATACATCCCTCTCTTACCTAGAATGAGTCCTTGAAGTTGGACACCAATTCAGAGTTGTGTACACACGAATTGAGGCACATGGATATTAACTCCAGAAGGATTTCCACAACTGTCTTGACCTTTGGTGGTACTCTTAGGGAAAGTTTCAGCCTCTAAGATCACTACTTTGAGGGTGAAAACATTTGCTTTGATTGATCAGAGGTGAGAGTTTTGCCTAAAAATCAATCTCGTTGCCTGGTCAGTTACCAAAGCCCTGAGCAGTAGTATCTTTTATGCTCTGAGGGCTTCTCAGGGGAAAGAGGGAGGAATTTCTTCATCACTGTTAAGGCTTTATCTTAAGTTGGTGTCAGGAATCTGCTGTTGGGCCAGATGTTTCATACAGGATGGCAGCTGAGGGTTCTTTTGCTACAAATTACAGAGACAGAGCCCCACGCATTTCTCGGTTGGACTGTAGCATCTTGACCATCTGGTTGCAGATTGAAAACAGAAGTGAGTAAATAAAAGCAAGGTATCCGTAATTCAAGAAATATTTAAGAAATGTCTCCTATGAACCAGGCACTGTTCTAGGCACTGCGGAATACATCAGGCAACAAGACAAGTTTCTGCTCTCGTAGACTTTACATTTTAATAAGGAAGATAGATGATAAACAACAAAATAAGAAAATCACATAAGAAAAACAGCAGATGGTGATGTGCAGAGAATTAAGATCATCCTGACTGAAAGGGAGTGACTAGGTGACTATTTAAGAACCAATGGTCAAGGAAGACCTTTCTAAGGAGATGACATTTAAACTGAGATATGATGAACAGGAAGGAGGCTGCCGCTCAGCATTCATGTGCAAGAGCATTCCACACAGAAGGACCAGCAAGGACGAATAAGAACGGAGTCCTTGAGTCAGGAAGAGCTATTGTATGTTTGAAGAATCAGAAGGCGGCCAGTGTGCTGAAGGGTAT
Organism: Ceratotherium simum simum; assembly: GCF_057802395.1. Classification (NCBI taxonomy): domain Eukaryota; kingdom Metazoa; phylum Chordata; class Mammalia; order Perissodactyla; family Rhinocerotidae; genus Ceratotherium; species Ceratotherium simum. The sequence goes on from NC_141940.1 coordinate 120,390,493, forward strand.
TGTGTTAAATGGAGTGAAAGTGCGTGAATTTGCAGGGGTAGGCAGGGGGGCGATCTAGTGGGGCACAGTAGGCCATGGTAGCCATCTGCTTTGTATTGTGGGATGGGAATCCCTAGGAAGGTTTTTAGCATGGAAGTGGCAAAATTGGATTTATATTTTGAATGACTGTTCTTGAGGGAAATGAGCATGGGGGCAGGGAGACAATTTAGGAGCCTGTTGCAATAATCTAGGCAAGAGACAGCAGTGGCTCAGAAATGAACATGACAAGGATGTGGTGAAAAGTAGCCAGGCTCAGGATACGTTTTGAACAGGATCTGTTGATGGATTGGAAGTGGGAGGTAAGGAAATAGAGGAATCAAGGAAGACTCACTGATTTATATTATTTAAAAAAATACCCTGATTCCCTTCACCAGGTATTGAATATATAAAAACCAGAAGGGTTTCCCCTGCCTCTGTGCTCATGTACTCTGTTCCTCTCAATGAACTCTCATGCTCTGGAGGCCCACCCTCGTGGGTGCCTGCTCAAGACCCTCACTTGAGTACTTAGCCTCTCTTTCTCCTACCTCAGCATTTTTTCCAGAACTACTGGATCATTCCAATGTGCATTCAAACGTGCTGCTCTTTATCCCACCTTTAAAAAAATCTCTTAACCCCTACTCCCATCTCCCTTCATCTAAGTCCCATTTTTCTGCTTGTCTTTACAGCAAAACTTCTCCAAAAAGTTGTCTCTATTTGCTGTCTCTCACCGTATCTTGAATCTACTCCATCGTGTTTTCTTACCGTCCTTACAATCACTACTCCATTGAAACTATTCTTGTCAATGTAACCAGGGTCTCTATGTAGCTAAATCCAGGGGCCAGTGACTCAGTCCTTATTGTACTTGACTCAGCTGATGATTCCCTCTTCTTTGAAACATTTTCTTCACTTAGCTTTGGGGACATCATGGTTTTCTTCCTTCCTTGCTGCTTATCAATATCTTCTTTGTTATTCTTCTGTCAGTGCTTCATCTTACCAAATGCTAAACATTAAAATGTCCCAGGATTCAGTCCTATACCTTCTTCTCTTTGAGTGTCTATGCTTACTTCCTAGGTGACCTCATTGAGTTTTATGATGTTTAACACTAGCCAAATGCTGATGACGCCCACATTTATATCTCTGGACTGGAATCCTCAACTCCAGACTGCCTACTTAATATCTCAATCTGATGTCTAATAGGTACCTTGAACCTACCATATCCTAAAACTAATTCCCATAGAGAAGACTCCTCCCTACAGTCTTTTCCATCTCAATTAATGTCAAATCCATCCTCCTAGTTCCTTAGTTTCAAAATCTAGGTACCGCTTTTGACTTTTTTGTCTTAAACTTCACCTCAAGCCAATCATCAAATCTTTCAGTTCTGGCTTCAAAATAGATCCACACTATTTACACATCTCACTAACTCCACCACAACCACCTATGTTCAAGCCGTCATCTCTCTCCTGGATAACTGCAGTGGCTTACTAACTCCCTGCTTAGTGTCCCTGCTTCTCCCATTGCCCCTACACTCAGCAACTAGCAGGCTCCTTTTAAAACAGCAGGCAGATCATGCCGTTTCTCTGCTCACAGCCTCCAACAGCTTCCCCTCTCACTCACAAGGTTCCTTCCTCCTTCCTGACTTCATCTCCTGCCCCTCTCTCCCCTGCTCATACAGACCATTTGGTTACTCAACTAGTTGGCCTTGGGGCCTTTGCACTTTTCTCTGCCAGGGGAAGTTCTTCTCCTAGATATCAGAGGGCTTTCTTTTATAATACTCCATTTCAAATAGGAATACCCCACCCTCCAGCACTCTTTACTCCTGTTTCTTTGTTTTATTTTTCTCCATAGCACTTCATACCATAGGATAATTTTAACTTGTTTTTAATTTCCTATTTCCCCTAGTAGAATGTAAGTTCCATAAAGGGGGGAAGGGGATCAATAAATATTGTTGAATGAATAAATGAATGAATGATTAAATAAACTACGTTCCATAAAGGTGAAGTGAATTGCTTAGAGTCACACATATACGGTCATGCCTCACTTACCAACGGGGATATGTTCTGAGAAATGCGTTGTTAGGCAATATCGTCGTTGCACGAATACCACAGAGTGTACTTACCCAAACCTAGATGGTACAGCCTACTACACACCTAGGCTATATGGTACGAACCTTATGGGACCACTGTTGTATGTGCAGTCCATCGTTGACTGAAACGTCATTATGCGGTGTGTGACTATAGTTAGTAGCAGAGTGAGGATCAGAACCCAGTGTTCTTTGCACTACATCATCAAAGGCCTCTCACATCTGAGTTAGCACATAATGGACTGCAGATATTCAGGGAGAGACAGGGCAACAAGGGGGAAACAGGGAATGCTTCCTGAAGGTGATGGTACTGTGTCTGAAAAGGTGTGTGAAATGCAGTTACTCTAAAGGTAGTGATGGGGGTGCAGAGGGCTTTCATGTAGAGGGCACAACATAATAAAACAATCCAGCATGAAACAGTATTGTGTGTGCAGGAAACGTGGGCAGCTTGGTGTTGCTTGTTTCTACAGTGAGAAGAAGGCAGAGGAAAGAGATGAAGCTCGAGAGGCCGGCAGGGGCCAGGTCATGGGCTGTACCCTATGGTCAGTGGGCTTACAATTTTAATAGCAAGATGTTTTTATCCAAAAGCAATTATTTACAAGAACTTCAGTGCAGAAAGCAAATATAGAATGGAATTCCCCTGTTCGAAGTGGGATTATAGACCCCAGCCCAAATGGCATCCCCTTTGCCGTCTTCCCCCGCTCCAACTAAGGGACCACCATGGGCTCCATATGAACCCAGTTTGAGAACCACGGTGCCAGTGATGGAGTCATTGGCTGACTTGAAACAGGAGATGATCTGGTCAGATGGATATTTTAAATAGATCCTTCTTGAGGCTGTGAGGCGAAGAATGGACATAAGAAGGCTAGTTAAGAGAATATAGAGGGAGTCTATGGCAGAAGTTAAAGAGATGGAGAATTGTGTTGAAGATAAAATCACCAGGACTACATATTTGATTATATACGCAGGAAGAGGGGGGTCAAGGAACTCTCCCAGGTGTCTAACATAGATACTTGCTCCAGTGGAGATTCCTCTGAGATAGGGGGTGCCTGAATAGCAATTTTGAAGGGAAAGATGAGGAAGTCACTTTGTGACATGTTGAATTTGAATGGGTTGTAAAACACCCAGGTAACGTCCATAGGGTGTTAGATGTACATGCCTGGACTCCAAGGGCAGTAGTGACATGTCAATGAGCCACCAAATATGATGAACTTAGTACAAATATGAATCCCCCTTCTCCAGGGAGCATTGCGTGTGAATAATGGAACAATGTTCTCAGAGCTGGACTAGGCACCTAAAGACAATGAGATTCTTGAGAAATGAGGTAAAAAACTAATAAGAGTAGTAAAAGAAGGATTATTTATTTTTATTTTCTTCCTTCTCTCCTTTCTTTCTTCCTTTCTCCCTCCCTTCCTTCCTTCCTTCCTTTCGTTTTTTACTTTTTATCTTGCATACGTCTTAGTATTCTACAGGAGTAGGGGATGGGACTAGAGGTTAGAAGCCAAGACAAGTTGGTTTTAAAGATTATTATTTTTATTAGTATTAAATAAGGAGATAAATTATGCTGTACATTTGTGAATTTTCATTTTTCTAAATGTTTTTGTCCCATTAGTCCTTAAAATAGTAAGTTAGACAAGAACATTATTATTATCCCATTTTAGTGATGACAAAAGGTGAGATAGGAAAAGCTAAGTGATAACAATAATTTCTACAAAGTATGAGGATTATTATATTATGAGAAGCATTGATTCCTGGTGATAAGTCGAGCATCAGAAGGGGAATTTTGAATAAAGATTTGGGGAATAAAAATCTCTCAAGTTCTACCAATATAATTCAATTTTTTTCTCTCATATTTGATTATTTTAAAGGAGACTCAAAAATTAAAGATGCCATACAGGGCATCAGAAAGAGCAACAGACAAGGCACTAAGATTTCTCGGTTCCATTTCCAAATCTGTAAATAGAAGTGATCCTTGAGATCTTACTTAAGTTTTCTTAGTTTCTCCTCATCTCTAAGCTTTATGGGTTAAAATAAGTTTGTATGTTCCCATTCCCTTCCCCCCTCATGAAATGCAGATTCACAAGTGAATCTTCCTAAAGGTCAAGAGATGTATGATATTTTGAGATCCCATCTACTTTGGTAATTCTGTGATCAAGAAAAGATATCTGCACCCCCATGTTCATTGCAGCATTATTTACAATAGTCAAGACATGGAAACAACCTAAGTATCTGTTGACAGACGAATGGATAAAGAAGATGTGGTGTATATATATACCATGGAATATTATTCAGTCATATAAAAGAAGGAAATCCTGCCATTTGCGACATGGATGAAACTTGAGGGCATTATGCTAAGTGAAATAAGTTAAACAGAGAAAGACAAGTACTGTATGATATCACTTATATGTGGAATCTAAAAAAATATATAGAACTCCGATAGAGAGAACAGATTGGTGGTTGCCAAAGGCTGGGGTAGGGGGTGGGTGAAATAGATGAAGGGGGTCAAAAAGTACAAACTTCCAGTTATAAGATAAATAAGTCCTGGGGATGTAATGCACAGCATGGTGACTATAGTTAACAATACTGTATTGCATATTTGAAAGTTACTAAGAGAATAGATCTTAAAAGTCCTCATCACACACACACAAAACTTGTAACTATGTGTGGTGATGCATGTTAACTAGACTTATTGTGGTAATCATTTCACAATATATACATATATCAAATCATTATTTGTACACCTAAAACTAATACAATGTTATATATCAATCATATCTCAATTTAAAAATTGTTTTAAAATTTAAAAAAAAGAAGGCTAGGTTTTATAGGAACAAATTCAAGATCAGAGACTTTTCCAGTCAAGCATATAACTATAAAATAGAAATTTATTAGCTCATCCTCCTATAAGCTGAACTTGAGTCAAGGTTAAGAACCACATTTGCTGTATGTACCTTCCACTAGGCCATATTAGGTCACTTAATTTCCTTTATATCTTTATCCCCGCCCTCTCTCACCCATTTTGCTCAGGCATATACTGAAAGTCTGTCAATGTAGGAAGGATTATAATTACTGCTTTCCCAGTGAATCTCCCCTTGTCTGATGAGGTCTGGAAAGAAAAGGGGGAGGAGGTCATTTAAAAGATTCTGCTGGTGTATAATTTTCAGAATACAAATTCTTACTATTATATACACTGTAACAATATTTTGAATTCCTATGCAACATTGTATAAAAAGAAAACCATACAGGCTCATATCTGTCTGAGACATATTTTAATATTTCAGGCTCATTTTAAACCTCTCAGATCTGGATTCACTTTTATGCTGTCTTTCCAACACAGTGATCCTGCCTCTTAGCCCCTGACTAGACAAAAACTAATCAAATCACTTTGAATAGCAGCACTTCTGCCTGATGGATAAATTGCTCTAGTCCTGAAGGCTATTATGAGGGTGAACTCTCAGGGAGATGTATGTACAAAAACGGCTGAGTTGAGACTGGTTCTTTCAGGTTTTTGAACCCTCATTCATGTATTAATTTATTATATTTATTAATTCATTCAATTAATATTTATTGAACATCCAACACATGTCATCTACTACACAGAAGGCACTGTAGAGGGGAAATCAAGATGAACAAGATTTCATTCCTGTCATCAAGGGCTAGCCATAGCAGACACTGTGGCCTACTCAACAGGCAAGCTTTCTCTCTTTTCATGTGGAAATGAAGTCCCTTTTCAAGGCAATCTGAGAGCCCACCTCCAATCCAGTACTCCACCCCTCACCACTGCTTCCTGTTCCCAAACAAGATCATCAAGCCTTGAGCTGTAGCTATCATCTTACAACTATGAGACAAACAGAAAGTCAAGATATTGAAGCTAGTGGAGTAAAAGCTGGAAGGAGGTTGGCCCTGGAAGATATTGTTGAGTTATAGAACCAAGCTTTGACTGGTGACCTTAAAATTTCTTATTTTATGAGATGAGTAAATTTCTTTTTTGCTTAAGCTGTGATAATCATGTATTCTGTTACTTGCAGCTGAATGCATGCCTAACTGATATGGGGGTTAACATATTGTGGGTTGTGGGAGGATGGGGTAAAATAATTTCCAAAATAACTGTAGTATAAAAGATATAATAAGGCAACTATAGAAATAACTAGACTATAAGATAGTTAATCATTGTGATATCCCACATTGGTATAATGCTTTCCAATTTAGAAAAGGTTTCTGCACGTATCATCTCAGGCTTTACAACAATCCTAGTGGGCAGAAGATACTACCTCCAATTTGTAAATAATAATACTGAGGTTCTAGGAGGTTAAGTGATTCATCAGAGATTACATGGCAAGCAAACTGGAAGCAGCCCTCAAAGAGATATATCCTAACTTCCAGTGTACTGAGCTTTCAACTACATCAGAGCTACCTCAATCAAGACAATGGCCATGGGGCCTGAGGAAACCCTGTGACAGGGGGACATAAGAGGGTGGAGAAGGGTGAACAGTGTTCAGAGGAAGGAAACAAATCAAGCAGGGAAACAAGAGAAGCTTCCTGAAGAAGGGATGCCTTTTGCACTAGGCCTTAAAGGATGAGTGAAAATTCAGAAAAAGGTCAGAGGAAAGAATATTCCAGACAAAGAGAATATCACGAAAATGAAAATAGGAAGATGCAAGGTATACCAAACAAGTATTTCAATTGGAGTACAAGCCCTGAGTTAGAGAGAAACTAAAGATATAAGGGACATAGGAATTCCGAAACCATGTCTTAAATTTCATGCCAAGGATTCCATTTTATAGGCAATGGGGCTGCATTAGCGACTTCAGAAGAGAGACTGTGGGGGCAGTTACAACAGGAAATTGAGCTCTTTCAATAGAGCTCTGGGTAGATGAAGGAGGAGAAGAGATCGGAGTGCAGAAACCAGCAAGGGGGTTTTTGTGGTGGTCAGTCAAGATAAGAGAATGTGTGATGATGGCCCAAAGTAGGGCTGGAGCATCCAAAATGGAAGAGACAGGATGAAGTTGGAATGGTGGCCAGACTTGCCTACTGGGTGTGGAAAATGGTGTAGAAGGGAGGAACCAAACGGGACTTTAAGGAATTCAGTAGAAGCAGGTTTAGGGGAATGACAGAGATGATCAGTCCACTTGCTCCTTACCACCCTAGGAAGAATGTTTTAATTTAATCAAATCAAACTTTCCCTCAAGAACCACTCAGAAGGCTTGTTTTTGAGCCACTGGTCCAGTTTGCATGTGACGTGGGACCTATCACCCTTCCTGGAGTCACTACCAAAATTTTGGATCCATCCTTAGCTGTGTACCTGGCTTTGTGAGATGCTAAAATCTACCTCTCACACATTATCCTTCAAAGTAGCAGGATGGAGGGAGATCCACGAACCCTTTCTTCCTGAGTCACTAGCTTTGTCTCTGATCAAGAAATGTGATCTTCTCCTCTCTATGGCTTTTTGTTATTATTATTATTATTATTATGTTATTCATTCTGGCTTTCCTCGGGATCCTGGCCATAAATCGGCAGACAGATGTCCTTCTCTATGGTTCTTCCTGTGTCCTGCTGTGTCACTGGCTAGTGACAAGCTGTGGCTAAGTTATCAGCTCCCTAATTACAGGACAGTCTAATTACAGACATGTTACGCTCACAAGATATTATTACTGAGGCCCTGTCTGCCATCACCCAGAAGTAATCTAGCAAAATGTCATCACAATTGTTAGGGGACTGGTATATGGAATGACGTAAATTATCTCATGCATCCTTGGTCTTGGGAATGCCCTTGGACTCTGGGGAGGGGTCAGCTGACAGGATCCTGCTGAGTGGGCCAAAGTAAAACACTAGGTAAGAGGGGAGAGCTGAGGGGACAGGAGCATGAAGAATGGAGAAGGGCCACTAAGCTGGATTCTTCAGAGCCGTTCAGTGTGGCAGGGCAGAGTTTTCTCCGCCCCTCACCCTATTCAATCCTTGCTGTCCTCATCCTAGAGGCCTTTTGTGTTTGTTTGCTTAAGCTTAATAACATGTGAACTCTTGTTATGAGGGGTTATCAATGTTAGCAAGTGGAAAGTTTGTCTTACGATTGTTCCACTCTGAAGAGGCTGAAAGATGTGAATCTGTTCCTGTGGAGGACTTCCGCCTGTCTGGAGGGATGCATTGGATCCCTTCCAGAACAGAGCTGGGAAAGACAGCCTCCATCCACCTGACCCCACTGTGCTTGCCACGAAGGCTCCAGAAAGGGACCAGGGGTAGAAAAATTAAGAGAATTAAGAGAAAATTAATTAAGAAAGAATTAAAATTAAGAAAAAAAATTAAAGAAAACTCCCAGTTTCTCATCAGAGGCTGACAGTCAAGATGGAAAGATAACTCAATGAGAAAAATAATGTTGGGCACCATCCTCTCAGCTTCCTGTACATTTGAGATTAGACAATGATGAGATTACTATCTTTCTAGTACCATCCCTGGAAAGCCTTCCAGATATGATTTCCTTCCAGTGTTGTAAGACCCAAGGGATATCCTTCTAACTCCAGATGCCTAATATTTCGAGATGACCAGGCTCCAGGAGAATCTTCTGGAAAATTAACACGACCTACACTAGTTACAAACAAAAGCTATGACACAGTGGAGGAGAGCTTTGGACCCTCAGTATGTACTTATTGGAAGAGCTGACATAGCTTTTATAAAGCCTCTGGGGCCCCAAGTATGCTGTCAAGATCACCAACACATCATTTGCACAATGATTTAAGAACTCAGTCAGGCTGCAGGACTTCTCCTGCAGGTCACTATGTCTCGAGGGAAATGAGAGTGAAAAGGTTCCTAGCTGATTTGCAGGCTGGAAAACATACTGTGCAAAGCAGAAATTAATTGAGCAGTGGGACTTGACAGTAGAGAACAATCCTTAATTCATTGATTCACTCATTCTTTCATTCAAGAAACATTTATTGAGCATTTACTACATGGAAGGCATTGTACAAGGTGTTGTGGCTACTACAACTGTGAGCCAAACAGATGCAGCTTCTAGCACTTTTACACTCCAGGGGGCGCTCCACTTTGCCACTCCACCACGGTCACCAACCCACATTATATCAAGCGTATTAAAATGCACACTCGTCACGCATTAAATAGATGTCGCTATACAATTTTTGAAAAAAAGTTCAAAATATTTATAATTTTGAATTTTGTTCAGAATAAAATATTCAGTTTGTTCTTGTGATTTAAATTCTATTTATATATACTATATAAGAATTAAGTTTCAGTCAACTGGTTGCTATATCATATTGTTAATTTTTGTAGACATTTAATTTTTTATTTATTATTTTTAATTTTACAGCTTATTTTCATACATTGAAGGCCCATATCTTTTTTTCCTCAGGGTCAAATTATGAAATAGATCTTGAAAATCTCAAAAGCCCTTGGAATTTGGTTTGTCACATGTAAGAGATCCAGCAACCCCAATGGGCCCTCCCATTGTGGAACTTACCTTCTAGTGTGGGAGAGAAAATAATCACTTAATTATTCAATAGTGTATATATTTTCAATTATGATAAGAGGTAGTATGGAATGTACAGAATGTTCTATTGAACTCAGGACCTAACCTTGTCTTGGGAGGAGGAGGGTGTTAGGACAAGTTGTCCTAAAGTGATAAGCTCTGAGCATTGAAGGATAAGTACAAATTAGAGAAAGAGGAATGAAGTGAGGAAGAACATTCCAGAAAGAGAAATCAGCATATGCAAAGTCTCAAAGGAGAGAAGGATCATAGGCTGTACCAGGGATTGGATTGCAAATGGTATGGGGGAGAGTGGTAGCTGGTGAGGTCAGAGAGGAGGTAGAGGACCCACAGGCCACTGGAGGGATACTGGCCTCTAAAGAGCAATGGAAGTCATAGGAGTGTGTTTGAAGACAGCAGCACCATGTCCACTCCTGAGATTCCCAGGAGTGAGTGGCCAGGGTGGGAGAGTAGAGAATGAAGAAAGGTACAAACCAAGAATGGATTCCACCGCTGAACCCAAGAAACACAAGCACAGCAGCCCATTACATGAGTGTTTTAACCCTACGAATTTAGGACATAATAACTACACTCCAGGCCACCACTTGCCTCCAGTGGCTCTCAACTGGGGGCAATTTTGCCCCTCAGCAGATATCAGGCAGTGTCTGGAAACTTTTTTGGTTGTCACAGCTGGGAAGAGGGGCTTTCATTTCTACTAAGTATCATAGAACTGATCCCAGCCTCATAGAGCTTGAGGCAATCTCAATGAAGTCCTATAATTTATACTCCTGTGACTATGATACCACATTCTGCCCCTACAGATACATTTATACATTTTATATATAAGGAAGAGTCCGTGAATTTCTCCACACTTAGCATTGCAGTCTGGAAGGTTGAGTTTATGCTGTCATTAAAATCTATATTCTGTTGCATATTACATCAAGGCAATAGAGATGAGCTCAATATATCCCTATTTCACTTTCATATGTTTGGGGAAATTCTCACATCATTACTTAGTCTTCTCCAGGCTAAATAAGCCTATCATCTTCTTTAATTTGAAACTCACATTTTATTTTCTTTCCCTTTTATCATTTCCTTAGCTCTCCATAGACCCCCTTCAATTCTTCCATATACTCTTTTAAATTTGCAGGCCCAAATTGCACCCAGTCTCTAGTAAGGTTGATTTTTAACCATGTAACATATGATATATCTGATTGTAAGAATTAATTCATAATTTTTCCTCATTTCATATTGATGACATCAGTCATCAGTAACATTTTAATTTTAAAATTAAATTGACAATTCCTCTTGTATATCATAGTGAACTAGCCACTAAAATTGAAGGAAGGCAAATAAATAGCCCTAGGGTGTTAAATAAATTCTTCTTCTTTTTTATTACTCAATGATAAATCTCAAATACATATACCACATTGAACTTTTTATAGTGGAAGCTTTGGGACCTACGTGTGACTCCGCTCAAAGCCCCCTTGAAAGGACAGGACCAAATGTTTATTTTTATATTATGTGGCCCCCATCTCAGACACAGTGCTGAAGAACAAGGATGACCACTTCGCCTAAGGTCAACCACCAGTGTCAAACCAAAGATTAGCTAAATCCTTTTACTTGAGAATTTGAACTCAGAGTCACAGAAAATGCAGTCAGTCAATAATGGGTGAAGGAACCGTAAGGTCATGTCACTGGGGCCCTTTAGAGCCCTTTACAAGTGGTCAACATTGTTGGAGAGCAGAGACCAAGTGAAGCAGAAATGGGAGAGGTCCCGTGGTTGCTAACAGACAAAGAGTAGAAGAGGGACAAAGAGAGAGCTTTGTTTCAGAGTATTCCCTTCTCCCATTCTCAGGAAACTTGGCCACTTTTTGATTCCTGTATCTAAGTGATTGCATAGTGTAAATGTACTATAACTGCCTTCTTTCCACAAGCTAGTTTGAGCAGATTTCTAACTCTTGCAACGAAATGATTCCCAGCCAAGACCGCCTTCACCACCAAACAACTTAGGTATGGGAGGCATGATGCTCTAAGTCTGACACAGCCCTGAACATCCAAGACAACCCTGCCCCCACCTCTACTCCTCAGCAGGGCAAGATGTTCTCATTGAGTCCCCCAGACACACACAGGAGGCCTTTCTGTTTCCACTGACAATGCCAATGCCCCAACAGTGACTTGGAAATGGTTTTGCTCATTACCAGGTTTGTTAATAGCCAGCAGTAACCTGCTGTGGACTTTCACAATTTTTTATATAAAAAGTATTTAGCAATTCAGTATAAAAAAGAAAAGAAACTGGGATAAGAATACTTTCAAACACTTTTTTAAAAGTCTGTCTTCTTTGCCGTTCACTTAAGTGCATACTTAACAGGTTAGTTAATGATTCTTGATGAAGAGATTTCCAGTGGATAATTCTACTTACTAGTATGTAGACAAGGCAATAATGGAGTGTAAGAATTAAAATTAGGAAAGAGTGAGTGTTTAGGTCAAAGAGAGTCAAGTAGGCTTTTGAAAGGAGGTAGATTTTGATGTAGTACTAAGGGGTTTCAGAAGTCAGTAGTAATTAAAAAAAAAAAAGAATTTGAACACTGTAACTCACCTTTTGCTTATTTTTTCTAACCATTGTATGTGTGTTATAGTAAAAGTATTTTATACATGAAAAAAATTATCCAGATGAAATGAAGTATGAGAAATGGGAAAAAAAAGCATATCAGGCAGAAAAAGAAGCAACAAATACAGCTTAATATGCTCAGGACACAAAATGGTTGGAACATAGATACCGGGAGAAAAGTTTGGCACAATCTGATAAATACATTTTTTTAAAGTCAATAATATAGGTTGCAAGGAGGAAGGGATGGTATGTGCAGCATAAGCAAAAGAGTGTTCACAGAAGAATGACATCCCTGTCTGAGTGGAGTGAAGGAAGCATGCTGGACTGAGCATATGAGGCCAAATCACGGGAGGCTTTGAGGGCCAGGCTAATGAGTTTTACCTTAACCTGAAAGCCAGTTGGTATATTTGGAAGTGAAATGATAATATGTCCTTTTATTTGGGGGAAATATTGATCTGGGTTTAGTACCTTTGAAAGGGAGAGAATGAAAGAGGTATATGGCCACATTAGGAAATGATTGCAGGAATGTAGGCCGAGATAACAAAAACCTAGACAAGGATGATGGTAGTGGAAATTAAAAGAAAGGATAGATTCTGAGTGACACTGTAAATAAAGATTAATGTGTGTGGTGACTGATTTGGTATGGGGAAAAGAAAAAAAGGAAAAATTTCAAATGTTTTTCAACCAATTAATTATTCAATAAACATAGACACAACAAATATACATTCTCTGATGTTGTTATATCAGAGAAGGGTCTTATTTGTTAACAACCCAAACTGAATCTAGTTATCTTAGGCACAAAGGAAATTTATCATAATACCAGGTACTCAGAGCATCAGTGAGAGCTTGGAGGTTCAGGCTTAGAAAGATGACAGAGCCAAAAGAGCAGTCTTTCTAACCTGAATTCCATGAGAAAACGAAGCTCCACCACCCTATAGCATACATTACATATAACGACTTAACTCCTCTCCCATGCATCTAATATGGTACTAGTTATGTGTCATCTTTGGCAGAATTGAGGAAATTGTCACTCAAATCATTTTTAGTTTCTGTGGTTCAAATGAGGCACCCCAAATGAGAAAGGCTGCCTGACAGTTTAGCAGATGTCACCACAACAAGATGGTCTTGGCCACACACTACTTGCTGCCTTTGTGCCCAAATTATTGCTTCACTTGCTCAAGATTTAAAGTCTTAGGAGCGTGGGGAGGGTGCAAGTATCTTGGAAGGCTTTAAAAAGAGATGCTTTGAAATGGATCTTGAAAAAAATCAGAGATTTTTGCAAGTCCAGCAAAAAAGAGATCCTCATATGCAAAGACAGAAGGTTGAAAGGGCTTGGCATATTTGGGAATGGTGAGAAGGGTGATGGGGCTGGGGATAGTGAGACTGGGGGTTGAGGGCAGAAGATGAGGTAGGAAATGTGAACAGGCCATGAAGGGCCTGACACATCCTCACTAAGAATTTTGACTTTACCCTCTAGGCTGGGGAAAGTCACTGAAGTTAGTAAAGTTTGAGAGTGACGTGATCAGACTTGTTTTTCCCAATAGGAATACTGATGGGGGATGAGTTATAGGAAGAAAGCCTAGAAGAGTAAGGAAACTCCTATATATATGATATATCAGGGGCAACGGGCTGTTCATCCATGATTTACATGTATAAATCAAGACTCAGAAATGTTTCAGTAACTAGTGTAGACAGGCACAGCTTGCAAGGGAAGGGTGAAGATTGAAACCAGGAAGCAAGGAAACCATCCAGGAATGAATTTAAATCATCCAGGTGATAGAGGGTAAGGTTTTGCAAAAAGGGAGTGGTAGTAACAGTGGAGAGGAGAAGACATTGTAGGAATGATAATAAGGATAAGGGAAGGGTCATGAGTTACTCTCAGATCTACAGAATTATCAGGCTATGTGTGACATAAAGGCACAGTCTGAAGTAAGTGAGGAAAAGGAGGAAGAGGCCAGCAGTGGGGGGATACTCAGAGTTAGGGGATGAAGTGAGGAAAGGAGCCAACAGAGGGGACAGAAGAGCAGGAAGAGAATGTCAAGGGTGCAACACTGCAGGGGATGACATGCAACCCTGGAGGGAAGGAACACTTAAGAAAGAGGAAGTAGTCAGAAAGACCAGAAACATCCATCCCAAGGAGATACATCTCATTTTTTTGTCCCCCAAATCTCTCAGATCCTAGTCTCATTTAAATATAGAACAAACACTTCTAATCTTGTTCATATGACAGAATAACCTCATCTCCTTGCTTCTTCCTGTTAGCTTCCTTCCATCAAAATCCTATTTACTCTCTGGGGTATTTATTCTGACAACACTAAAAGTATACTAGAGATAATTAGTTATGACCATATTGCTTGGTCTGGTCCACTACCTTTAGGAATCTATCTCAAGGAATTGCTTAAAATGTGTTCAAGACTGGTTATAGCTGTAGCGCTCATAGTATAAACAAACAAAGCAGAACAAAAACTGAAAAGATACCCGAAATGAATTTAGGAAAAAGAAAAAATAAACCCTGAATGTACTAGAACAAGAATTGGAAAGGGGTCGTAGAATCTTACAGGTAAATAAGATTACATTTTATAAGTTATTTTGTATTTTCATTGTCTATCACGTAGTTATTTATACGTTTATTTTCAAGATGGTTAAATAGCCAATAAAAAGAAAATATGAAACAGTTATTTCTGGAACGCTAGTACAATGAAAAGAATTTTTATTTGCTGGATTAAATTGCCATATTGATAATATAGTTAAAAGCCACTGAGTAAATAAGGAGCTTGCACAATGTATTCTTATGAGCAGAAAGTTAAAATGGCCTGGTAGAATTATATTTCAATTAAAAAAAGATGAGATTGAAATATGGATGAGTACTTACTTAAGGACTAAAAATATGATTTTATAAGCTTTTCAAGAAAGTAATATAGGGCTATGTTATTTACATAGAAACAGCAAAGAATTAGAACAACTCCGGAAGAAAGAGATTAATTTAGTCATTTATTATGAAATGGGAATTCATGTTTATTTGCTACCAGCCATGAGAATTATCACAAAACATTCTCTAGAATAACAGAAGCACGCAATTTTTTTAAAAAAAAGCTTTGAGCCTATTTCCCACTCCCAAAGACATATAGAAAAAAATATTCACAGAAACAGTGAACAAGGGAAAACAGCTCAAATTTAAGAGAGGAAAAGAGGAATATTCTGAAAAATCAGGAGGGTGACAGTTGAGAGGAAAGAAAAAAAATGGATAACAAGAGGAAAAAACATTGCAGAAAGGCTCTGTAGCATCTATAGTCTATAGGAAGCAAAATATTTTAAAGGTGAACTTGAATGAGAACAAGACTAGGTGAAACAAAATTCCCAGATGGTAGCATAACAGAAGTGAAAAGGTGTTTAAAAAAGATACAGAGATTAAAGGACAGGAAAATATTGGAGCCATTTAAAGTTATATGTATAATTTAATGTTCTCTGTGCAATTCTTTCATCTTTCCAAAAGAAAAAAAATGCTTTATAACTCCAAATATCTATATAAATGTCCTTAAATTGCCCCAGCATCTCATTTTCTTTAATATGGTATTTTTCAAGATTCTTGGTTGCAAATGACAGTATTCCAACTCAGACCAGCCTAATCGAAAAGGAATGAATTTGCTCATTGTGTTAAGTCACCAAAGACGTCCATGTCTTAATCCCCAGATTCTGAAAATATGCTTCCTGACATGGCAAAAGGGACTTTTGCTTATGTGATTAAGTTAAGGGTTTTGATATGGAGTGATCCTCTTGGATTATCTGGGTAGGCCCAATGTAATCACAAGGCGGCTTATAAGGGAAAAGAGGAAAGCAGGCAGCAAAGTCAAGTGTCAGAAAAAGAGATGTGATGGCAGAAGCATAGGTCAGAGTGATGAGGAGCCACCAGCCAAGGAATGCGAGCAGCCCCTAGAAGCTGGAAAAGGCAAGAAAATGGACTGTCCCCTTAGATCCTCCAGAAGGAACATAGCCCTGCAGACCCATTCTAGACTTCTGACCTCCAAACGACAAAATAATGAATATGTGCTGTTTGAAGCCACTAAGTTCATGATAATTTGTTACAGCAGCAATAGGAAGCTGATACACTAATGTAACCAGGAAGTGCAAGGAGTATAACTAACTTCCAGCCCATTTTAATCCAACAGTTCAGCTGATATTGTGAACCTGTCTATTACAATAATCTCTAAGCAATGCTTTCCTCTGCACTGGTCTCATTTTTAGGCAGTTCCTCCCCATGTCATAGAAAGATAAACACAGGCAGTTCAAGGCTTTCCTTGTTCTTAATGAATGGGGATCCCTTGAGGTACACTGGGTGGTGGCCCTGCTTAAAGCTAGCAACCCCAGAAGAAAAGCAAGAGCTTTTTTCACCCCACAAACTCCAGAAAAGCTGAAGGGCTAATCTGGTTGGCTTGGCACAGGTCATACCCTTTCCTTGAACCAATTATTTAGCTAGGTGTAAGCAGTACTCTAATTGGCCAGGTCTTGGTCCTTCCACCCTTATGGTTGGGGTGGGGTGGAAGAGGGTTAGCCCCATGGAAACCACGTGGAATTCAGTCCCCACAAGAAAGATGGGTGCTGTTACTAGAATAAGGAAAAGGAAAGGATATCAAGTAAATAAGAATCATTGCTACCACTGGGTACAAAACACAACATACTGTTTTTTTTTTTTTTTTTTTTAAAGATTTTATTTATTCATTTTTTTTCCCCCCAAAGCCCCAGTAGATAGTTGTATGTCATAGGTTCACATCCTTCTAGTTGCTGTACGTGGGACTCGGCCTCGAGTTGGACGGAGAAGTGGTGCCCTGGGGCGTGCCCGGGATCCGAACCCGGGCCGCCAGCATCAGAGCGTGCACACTTAACCGCTAAGCCACGGAGCCGGCCCACAACATACTGTTTTAAAAGTGTATATTCAATATTTGATCAAAAATTTCAAAATTGATATTGCAATTTCCTTTGAATATTGATTATATAATTTTTAAAACATTATTATAAAATGAAAACAATACACCAGATTTTGATTACATGTTTGGTTTCATTAATGCTCTTGATCCACCCCCACCCCCCATTATGGATACGGCTCCTAAAAACTGACCTATTCTATATTAATAAATGAATTTGGTAACAGAAGTAAGAAGGATGGTTATCACATGAATAACAGGTAAAACAAGTGCAAAAGTCTAAGGGCCATTGTTTTCAACCCAAGGCAAGGTTGCCCCTACAAGGACATGGTCACTGTTTAAAGGGGGCTTGGGACGCCAGAGTGTCGGAATTCCAAAGAGTCTATGGTTGGTAGCATCTGATGGCAGATCATCAGGACTCTGATGAGTGGGTCTCCTCCTGCATTTATTGACCTGTTATCACAGTGTCCTCTCTTCCTGCTTTGAAGAGCCTGGTCATGCCCAAGGAAAAGTGGTGGTGGTGGTGAAGGTTTCATGGAAGGTGGTAGAGCCCCAGAAGTTGAAGCGACCCTCAGGGTGTAGCTCTCAGAGAAGTGTCTTATAACAATGAAAATGTATTCACTCTTTTCAAGGTGCCTTTTAAAATTTCAGGTGAACGGAACCAACTCTGATGCAAATATGGGAGTGGGAAAGGATTTTACTTTAAAGACCTACATGGTAGCGTGAAAGTTGATCTATTATCTACGGCACCCTCATCATCTTGATCATCCTACCACAAGTCCTAGCACTTTGGAGATGCTCAATAAATACATACTGAATGAATAAACTGGTTTCAAAGTGTTGCCCTTCCTCACTTGCTGAATATAAATTTAACTTTAAGGCTATACAAAAAGGCCAAACTATTGTTTTTCATTCTGGTTCTGTATGTTTATTATCATTAACATGCATCTGATGTTTGCTTCTTTCAGATATTACACTCATGTTATGAGTCTGAAGTCAGGGGTTAAGTGAAAGATTAAGGGAGTTATACACAGAGAGATTCTGATGTTACTAAAACCACAAATAACCACACACACACACACACATGCACACACACACACACAGAGTGTATTCAAGTTAATGCAAATTCTAAATGTCTAAGATAATGCAGATTGGAATGCAGCCAACAAAAATGTCATTTTCTGGCTTAATGGAGAGATTAATAAATCAAAACCATGAATTATATATGAAGTCTCACCCAGGATCTTGGTTATTTTTAGCACAGGAGAGTAACATGATGCTGCAGGTAGAGTTTGTGCCAACACCATAACTGGAGGAGCAAGTACCAAGGAAAGCAGGGCTGGGATGTCTCAATCAACAAAAGCAGAGACAAAAACTCAGCATCCTCCAGAAGAGAGAGACAGCTTTTCTCATGTGCAAAACCGAATGGCAAATGTGATGGAAGGAATCACAGTGTGAGGAGGGGACTTCGCCAGCATACTGATAACTATGCAAATAACTGAACTCTGTCTTATGTGGTCCCTGCTTGTCAAGTGACAAAGGTAATTCAAGGCTGGGATTTTAACTTCCCCTACCCTAAGGAAGGCCACCATCTGAAACAAAAATGAAGGGGGATAATTAGCACCAGGCAACGCCACATAAAGTACGCAGACCTAAGAGGAGTCCACAGACTTGAGTTCAAATCCCAGGTCCACCACTTACTCTCTGTGTTGTGTTGGACAAGTAATTCAACCTCTAGAAGCCTTAGTTTACTTGTTGTAGAATGAGAACAGTATGTCTATATCATAAACTGCTGGGAAGGATTCAATGAAATGACACAAATGTCTAGTAAATAGCAAGTGCTCAAGAAATAGTTAATTAACGATTCTCAGAGATATAAGTATGATAAAAACAAAGATAAGTGCATGTGTGTGCCCCCACATTAACTTTTAAAATCATTAAGAAATTTAACTAGTTATGTGTGCATATATAAAAGATATGGGATATGGATTAAAAGGGTTTAGCAGATACATTACATACTGATACAAGTCCAGGCCCCACAGATATTGAATAGTTTTGAAGCAACTAGGGTGACAATCACATAAGGAAGTTTGCTATTCAATGAAGAGAGAATATGACTCTGAAAAGAGTAAATCTGTAATATATTATCCTACCACCTCTCCCCTGGCCTTTAGTGCCATAGGTACTAATCTGTAACTAGAGTTTATATTTTCTATTCTTCCAGTAGAAAGTTTTATTGGAACACAGCCACACCCCTTTGTTTATGTAGTACCCCTGGCTGCTTTGGCATCACAATGGCAGAGCTGAGTAGTAGCACAGACACTTCATGGCTCACAAAGTCTAAAATATTTACTATTTGACCCTTTACAGACAGTTTGCTGACCCCAGAGTGAGTCGATCTGGAGGAAATTCTCAAGCATGACCTGCCTATTATGAAATACTTATTACAAGTGGGACACTCCCTACCTGTGATGGCTTGGAAGTCATTTAACTCCTAAGCTGCCTTATTTGTAGAAATTAATTAATAAATAATAATACTTAATGTTTATTGAACGTTTACCATGCACCAGGCACTCATCTAAGTGCCTTACATATATTAACTAATTCATTCCTCATAACAACCAAGAAACATAGATTTTATTATCACTGCTATGTTATAGATGAGGAAACCCATCATTTGTACGATTTGAGCCAGGAATAGAACTCAGGAAATCTGAGCTCCAGACCTGTGCTCTTAACCATGAAGCTGAACTGTCGAACAAGTTCCCCCTGCTGCATGATCTCTAGGACACCGTAGTCTTCTAAAATGTAGGATTTTGTATTGTGGCATTTTTTTCTTGAAAACTATGTCAAGCCTTGGTGTTCCTTAAGACAGAAGTCACCTAGTCCTGGCCTACCTGGGATGTCTTCCCATAGCTCTGCTTTTGGCCACATAGTGCTTGAGAAAAACTAAATTCCTGTGAGTGGGCATGCCCTCCCCACCCTAGCACAGATGGCTCATTCCTGTGATATCACATCCAGCTGCCACTCACCTTTGCCTCTCCAGTTGGCCCAGGCAGGCAAGTGAGATTCCCCTAAGACTTTGGTAGTGGAAGGCTGGTTGATGAGTGTTTGTATTGTACGCTGTTATTGTGATAGCAGTCCTGGCTTGAGCAAAGCAGAGGTCACTCTCTGATTCCTGCAGAGGGGAGGTGAAAGGTTGAAAGGGCATGGAGCAGGTGAGGTGGGAGAAGGGCAAATGTTTGTCTGAAAATTTGCTCCTCTGGGTAAGCTCAAGGACTCCAGAGAAGGAGAAAAAGAGAGTGGGGGAGGCGAGGAGGGGAAGAAGGGGAGAGAAACAAGAGGAGAACAAGGAGGGAAGAGAGAGAGGGGTGGTGGGAGGGAAGAGCTGGGGAGGAGGAAGGGCAGGAAGAAAGGGAGCCGAGGAAGGGGAAAGAATGGCAGGGGTGGGAGAGGAGGAAGCAGCTTGGTGAGGAGGCAGGGGCAAGGGGAGGGGAGGCAGGGGGAGGAGGAAGCCATGGGGAGAAAGAGAGTGGGAGGCAGAAGAGGGAGAGGCAGGGAGACGTAGAGGCAGGGGGAGGAGGGAGAGGGAGAGAATAGAGAAAGGAAGAAGAGGAGAAAGAAAGGGAAATAGAAACAGAACCTGTTGCCCAAATGTGAAGTAGCTGTTTTTACTGAAAACGCTGTGCACCAGCAGGGAATAAAGATGATTCTTGGGTGTCAAAGTGATATCAAGAAGGGGAAGGGGGAGAGGGCATCCCACACACTCCTGAAGGGACCCAAAGCAGCTTCCAAGGCTCCAGCTCTATGGACTTAGGGCGGCGAGAGCCACACCAAGAGGTCACTTGCCATGGGGACCGGAAGGTGTTTGGGGGGCTCACAGCATTCCAGGTGTCAAGGCCTCAGTTGTCTGCATCAGGGAATGACAGAAAGGAGAGGAAAAGGTGACAGATGCCATGAGGTGAGGGGCAGGGGATATCTCACCACTTTCAAGACACCTCCTGAGGAAATCTCAAAAATAATTGGGAGGAAAGTCTTTGCTGGATGCTGAAAGTACATTCTCATATATAAATTGATACCTCATATGCCATGAGACAAGTCATATAAGGAAAAAGCCATCACCTCGAAAGTGTAATGCAATCTCAGATTACACCCTCATCTTAGCCATTGTTTCACTGCGATGACAGCATCGCTCTGAGCACACTAAGCCTTTCAGGAGGGTTTTACTAAGTTACTCTTTAGAGCAACCATCATGGGCCAAAGAAAATCCGGTAAGGACCCCATTTCCAGGGGAAAAATGCTCAAACAATAAATTTGCATTCAATTTCCAGGGGTTCATAACCCCCCCCAAATATCCATTGACTCTGAGGCGTCATGAACCCTAGGTTAAGAACTCTTGTTTTAGAGCGTTAAAACACATGCACAAACTGTATTTCCTCCTTATTTCGACCACACAGAATGACTGGGAATCTGAAATGTGTTATAATGCAGCAGATAAACCGTGCTGTTGAGTTTTCTAAAATGCTCACATTTATGTGCACAAAACAGAAAAAGCCAACATCTAAATGTATAGTTTATCACCTTGAAAGGAATAGAAACTGAGGAGGAACAGAGCATAAAATGATTGAAAAAGGGGTGGTAAGACCTATTTGGATTACTTTTCATTACTGGTACAAGGACACAACACACATACACACACACAGACCATGGGACAACTTAAATCAAACATAGTGACAGCGTTCATTTTAGATGATTTTATTCTGTCTCTGGTATGTTTTATAGCTTATATATATATAAGTCACCACACTTGCCAATGGGCCTCTCTGCTATCGACTGATAGGTTAAATTTGCTCAGATGCTAAGGAAAAGTTTGACTTGAGAACTAAGAAAAATAAGTTAGTTTGAAGACCCACATTTACATGTTTAAGAATAGAAGTAGAGATGCAGGACAAGGCAGGGGCCAGCCCCACTGCGGCTCTGCGTGGTCAGTTCAGCTTGGAACATTGTGGCAGCCTCTGTCAGTTACACTTCAAAAAGGGCACAGATGACTCTCATGGATCCATATAATAGCATGAAATGGAGTCATTAAGAACAATGTTCATGAATACTATGGTAAACATACACTATTCCTTCACACACACACACACACACACACACACACACGAAGACTGGAAAATAAGGACTACCATTTTTAAAGTGTTTATCTGGTTAGTAAGATAATGGGTGATTTTCTTCCTTTTTCCTTTCTTTCCTTCTTTTCTTCCTTTACTTTCTTTTTTTTGGATTTATATATTGTCCACGTTTTTTTATAATGAATATTCATTACCTTTGAAATCAGAAAAAAGTTATACTTGGGGACAAAAAGCATTGATGTACTAGAATGGATCAATATAAGCAATCCCTGGATAACAAAGGGTCAGAATCTTGTTTTATGAGAAACATTTGAAGGATTGTGCAATTTTTATCATGGCCAAAATGAAGGCTTTGGAAGATGAGGTAAGACTCATCAAATACTCTGAAGAGCAACCATGTAGAGGAGGGATGAGACTTTTTTCCGGGTAGCTTCAGCGAGAAGAACTAGGATCAATAGATAGCTAAGTAAAGGGAGGTCCACTGACATGCAATAGAAAAGGCAATACGTTCCCACGATGAAAGTGTGCTAAAAACCTTGCTAGGGCTCCCTCTCTGTGGAGGCACAACTTCAGATGACCATCTATGGAAACACACCTCCAGATGTTAGATGACCATCTATAGAAACACCCCAGATGCTGGATGACCCTACATGGAAACACACACTCCCAGATGCCAATGACCATACATGGAAATATACATCCAGATGCCAATGAACATATAAAGAGACACACACCCTGATGCTGCCCACAACCCATCATAAGAAGTGGCCATGAAGTTAGTTTTCCATCCTTAATGATATTCCTCAGGGCTGTGAGATATGTCCTAAAATAATAAGCCACAAAGCCAGTAGCCTGCCTTTAGGGATGGCAGTGTTTCATGAATACAAAGAATGCCTTGGAATCAACAGCACTGGCGACAATTAGCTTCAGAAGAGTTGCATGGTAATGCTTGGCTGCTCCTTTCAACCACCTGCTTTACGGCTTTCACAGATGCAGGGGATAGTCATTACCCTCCCTTACAAAATGCTCTCAATTAAGAAAAAAAGGGAAGAGCATCAAAGTAGAAGGAAGGAAACACAAGATTAAGCAAAAAAGGAGAAACAGGGATGATGAAGTATGGAGAACAAGGAAGATTGCAACAAATTAATATAAATACAAAAGTTTTTAGAAAACAACTGATAGCAACATTCAAAATAAATTTATAGGGGCTGGCCCAGTGGTGCAAGCAGTTAGGTGCGCACGCTCCGCTGCGGCGGCCCGGGGTTCACAGGTTCGGATCCCGGGCGCGCACCGAGGCACCGCTTGTCAGGCCATGCTGTGGCGGTGTCCCATATAAAGTAGAGGAAGATGGGCATGAATGCTAGCCCAGGAGCAGTCTTCCTCAGCAAAAAAAAAGGGGAGGATTGGCAGATGTTAGCACAGGGCTGATCTCCTCATAATAAATAAATAAATTTATACTCTGGTCTTTGAGGTTTAGTCCCCTGCTTAAATAGTCAGCTACTTTTTTTAGATGCTTCAAAAACTGTCCTGCAAAAGGTTTTACATGGTATAAATGGGTTGTTTAAATAGGAGGAAAAAGAAAAACCAAAACAGCTATGATATTTATATTTTTATCACCAATTCTCCTAATTAGCTCTATGACCTAGAAGAAGTTAATCTCTCTGAAGCTCCACTTTTTCGTACACAAAATGAGAATTATATCTACGTAGGATGTTGTAAGAATTAAATATCTTCTTATATGTAGGTACATACTCATAGATGTTGAATGAATCCTTGCTTTGGTATTATTGTTGTTAAAAACAATTTATTGAGTCTAGAAAGGAATAGGTACTAATATTTTCTGAGATCCTATCTGAGATGACATGTATATATACTAACTCTATTTAAGTCCATCAAATCTTTGAGCAGCTGACAAACATTTTCTGTAAAGGGCAAAATAATAAATATTCTAGGCTTTGCAGACCTACAGTCTCTGTCAAAACTACTCAACTCTGCCTCGGTAGTGCAAAAGCAACTGTAGACAATATGTAAATGAATTGGCATGGCTGTGTCCCAATAAAACTTTATTTACAAAAGCAGGCCAGATTTGGCTCGTGGGCAGTACTTTGTCGACCTCTGAGCTAGATAGTATTCCCAAATTACAAATTAAGAAACTATTGCTCTAAGTGCTCAAGCAACTTGCCCTGGGCCAACCAGCTCATAAGTGGCAGGTCTGGGATTTGAACTTAAGACCATATGTCCCAGACCTCATGTTCTTTCCTCCACATTGAGTTGTGTTAATTGGCATCATACCTTTTGCAGTCATTTTAAAGCAAGATTTACAGGTCAGAGGAGAAATTCCGCTCAACTAAATGCACGATTGCTCCGTAACACAAACGGTGCCCAAATAACTCAAGTAGAACATATCAAGATTCCAGGGCCTACGCTCATTGTAAAATTTATAGTCTCAAAAGGGTTTGCTGGTATTATTCCAGTGAGAAGTTGGTCTTGCCAAAATCAACCGAAGAATTATTACCTGAATGTCAAAAAATAATGTTAACCTGAATTTCCTGGAAAACACTAGTAAACATTTCCTTATTCAAGCTTCAGTAACCCAGAGATTTGCCCCCAATATCCAATGCACCCTCATAGAGAAAGGAACTGAATTACTGATTCTTTATAGAACAAGAAATGGGAATAAGAAAATATCAATTCTTCCAATTTATTTATGCCAAACATTCATTTCCTTTAAAGATGGGCCCATAGGCATTTACAAAATAGTTTTCAATTGGGTTGCAAAGAGAAGGGATGGAAAAAGAGTAACAGAATCTACTAGAGATCTTTATTACAAATACACAGCCCAGCCTTCACTCCCACCACCCCAAGATTCAAGACCCCCAGGGTAGGGTCAGGCAATGACTTGGCATCTGCTCTTAGGAAGCAAAATAAGGAAAAACAAATACTGCAACTGATTCTAATTATTCCACTTTCAGAAGCACTGGTTAAAGAAGGGATTCTCCACTTCAGCACTATTGACACTTTGAACTGGATAAATCTTTGTGGTGGGAGCTGCCCTGTGCATTGTAGGATGTACAACAGCAGCCCTGGCCTCTAGCTCCTAGATGTCAGTAACATCCTGCCCCCAATCGTGACAATAAAAAATGTCTCCAGACATTGCCAACTGTGCCCCTGGGGCAAAGTCGCCCTCACTGAAAAGCACTGGATTAGGACATAAACCATTTGATACTGGCTTTATCTTAACATCTAGTCCAAAAAAAATGGAGCAGGTAAGTCCACGTGAGATCTAGTCAGAGCACTTTTCTTCTGCTTTATTTAAGGACCAGGAACCCACTCAGCCCCACCTTTTTATTGAAGTGTAGCCATTATTTTGTAGCTTTGAACTCATTGCAGATCTTCAGTATGCGTTAACATGCTTTCTTGACATGTTTTTTATAGTACCAAATATCATTCGTCATTCACTGTAATAGGTTTTATGTCAATATTAATGTTCTGTGGATCAACATTTTTTTTTTTTTTTGTGAGGAAGACAGCCCTGAGCTAACATCCAATGCCAACCCTCCTCTTCTTGCCGAGAAAGATTGGCCCTGGGCTAACATCCGTGCCCATCTTCCTCCACTTTATACGGGACGCTGGCACAGCATGGCTTGACAAGCAGTGCATCCGTGCGCACCCAGGATCCGAAACTACGAACCCTCTGGCCGCCGCAGCAGAGCGCACACACTTAACCGCTGTGCCACCGGGCCGGACCCTGGATCAACATTTTTTTCTCTGATTGTTTTTTCTTTTTCATTCTGTTTGTTACACATTTTAAATGGTCTTGGAATTTGCAGTAACAATCTTTCAAAACTTATTATCACCTCTAGCCTTCTCTAACTAAAATTCAATTACATAAAATATGTAATAAAATGTAACCAGTCCCCAAATAAATGTCATTCTAGCATCAATTAAAATATTACCTAGGTCTAGACAATGACAAGTGTGAGCCAAGATGTAGAGAAATTGGAACTGTCATATATGGCTGGTGGGATGGTAAAATGGTGTAGCTACTTTAGAAAATAGGTTGGAAGCTTCTTAAAAAGTTAAACATAATTTCTCATAAGACCAAGCAATTCTACTCTTAGGTATCTGCCTAAGAAAAATGAAAACATATATCCACACAAAGAGTTGTACCCACATAACAGCATTATTCATAATAGCCAAAAAGTGAACATAACCCAAACGTTCATTAACTGGTGGATGGATAAACAAAATGTGGTATATTCATACAATGGAATACTATTCAGCAATAAAAAGGAATGAAGTACTGATACATGCTACAGTATGGATAACCTTTGAAAACAGTATGCTATATGAAAGAAGCCAGACACAAAAGACCACATACTCTGCTCGCTTCAGCAGCACATATACTAAAAATTGGAATGATACACAGATTAGCATGGCCCCTGTGCAACGATGACAGAGAAATTTGTGAAGCATTCCCTATTTTTTTGCTACAACAGCAATCATATTATAATATATAAATGTATGAAAATAACACATTGTACACCTTAAATTTACACAATGTTTGGGGCCACCCCAGTGGCATAGTGGTTAAGTTCAGCGTGCTCTGCTTTGGTGGTCCGGATTTCGCGGGTTCGGATTCTGGGTGCGGACCTATACTACTCATTAAGCCGTGCTGTGGCAGTGACCCACAGACAAAATAAAGGGAGACAGGCGCAGATGTCAGCTCAGGGCCACTCTTCCTCAAGCAAAAAGAGGAAGATTGGCAACAGGTGTTAGTTTAGGGCTAATCTTCCTCACCAAAAAAAAAAAAAATTTACACAATGTTATATGTCAAATATATTCAATAAAAAAAAGACGACATACTGCATTACCTCATTTATATGAAATGTCCAGAACAGGCAAATCTATAGAGACAGAAAGTAGATTAGCTAGGACTGGGTATATATGTGGGGAGTACACATAGGGAGTAGCTGCTAATATATACCGAGTTTCTTTTGGGGGTGATAAAAGTGTTCTAAAATTAGATCATGGTGATGGTTGCACAATTCTGTAAATAAGCTAAAAACCATTGAATTGCATACTTTAAATGAGTGAATTTTATGATATATAATTTCTATGTCATTAAAAATATATATTGCATAGGTCTAGATAAAACCTTTCCTGAATGAAAATTGAGGTTCACCTACCAGGATGGAAACTCAATCAGTAAGCTTCCACTGTCCTTCCATTCATCAGGACTCAAAACGCAGGTCTGAGCAATGAGAAATTTGTCCATATTTCTATGTCCCCTTCCATTCTAACATTCTCTTCATCCTCAAAATTAACGAGACTGAAATACGACACTAAGTTTCACAGGTTCTGATTCCATTGCTGCTGTGCCATATAATGGAATCTCAGATCAATTCACTCATTCATATATGGGTATATCAATTAGAAGGCAATCTTTCATTTTAGTACAGTAAGTGGCAGCTACTTTCTGGAGGATTCAGGAGCGTTTAAAGCCCTCACACCCCAAAGAGTTCCCCTTTCTGTTCTGTCCCCAACTGCTTTCACACCTTTTGGCTTAGGCATTGATTCTAATAGTTCCCGTCAAATGTATACTAAACAAGTGTTTTGATTAATGGATTTTGATCAACCTGGAGGGAAGATTCCAGTGGCTTGCCCAGGACCATGGAGGTTATCAACATTGCTGAGACATGGACTCTTCATTTGATTTGTTAGTTACTGAAGGATAGGAGGGACAGAAAATATATTAGATAATAGAGTTAAGATT
Organism: Ceratotherium simum simum; assembly: GCF_057802395.1. Classification (NCBI taxonomy): domain Eukaryota; kingdom Metazoa; phylum Chordata; class Mammalia; order Perissodactyla; family Rhinocerotidae; genus Ceratotherium; species Ceratotherium simum. The sequence goes on from NC_141940.1 coordinate 120,418,500, forward strand.
AAAAAGTATCTCAATTAGCTGGAACAAAGTGCTGAAACAAACAAAATAAATAAGAATAGTTCTCAATAAAGTTCAATAAATCCATGTCACATGAAGAGAAGGAAGGAGACCCAGGCTTCACAATCACTCTTTTAAAGGAAGCCTGCGGATTTCACACACCAACAATTTCCATATGAATTGGATAAATAATTTATTTATAAAAAGAATATTATGGTCATGGCAGCAGTAATAGAAGTGCAGAATTCAGATGATATTTGGAGTATTATGCCCATTTCTGAATGTAATATTTTGAGAGGTATATTACAGAATAGTCATTCAACAACCTTCAACAAATAATTAAGCCATCAGTGGCAGACCGTGCTTGGGACTGGGAATATAGGAAAACACAAGAAAACAAGGTCCTTGTCCTTGTGAAGCCTATAAGCTCTCAGGGAAGGCAGGTCTTGAGTCATCATTACCAGCATGGCAAGTTTCACACAGGGAGAGGGCAGAGCTCGTGAGAGCAGGTATGGTGGACCGAGCCTAGACGTCCTTTCAGAGGAAGGTAACATGGATGGTGAGGGGTCTGGAAACAGTAAGGCATAGTTGAGAGGTCTAGGGATGGATCATCTAGGCAAGAAAGAATTGATGGGGTGTGTTTGAAGTGTAGTTTTGTGGATGAAGAATCAGCCTTATATTTGCTGTTCCAAAGAATTAGGACTAATAGGGAGAAATTATGAGGAGGCAGACTTTCTGTGTGGATATTTGGGAAAACTTTCTTGGACAACAGAAGAGGTGGCTTAATAAAGTAGTGAGCTTGCCAACACAAAAAGTATTCAAGCTGATGACTTTTTTGTTGGACTAGATCGGGGTCGGCAAACATTTTCTGTAAAGGGCCAGAGAGTAAACATTTTAGGCTCTGTGATTGATATAGTCTCTGTGGCAACTACTCCAGTCTTCTGTTGTATCAAGAAAAGAGCCACAGATAAGAAGTAATAAATGAACAGGGCTGTGTTCCAATAATATTGCATTTATGGACCCTGAAATTTGAATTTCATATAATTTTCACATGTCATGAAATATTATTCTGATTTTTTCTCCAATAATTCTTAGCTTGTGGACCATAAAAATACAGGCAGTGGGCCGGATTCAGCCCATGGGTTGTAGTTTGCCAATCCCTGGACTAAAGGATATTAGAGTTTGCTTCTAGTTCTGAGACTCTGAGGTTGACTAAAACCTGAGAGACATGGCATGTCCTTTTAAACTCTCACCTTTTGCCAATAATTAAAGCTATAGGTAATGTTAATTGGGACAGAAGCATAGAGAATGTTTCACAGCAACAACATGGGGAACTGGGATTTGAACCCAGGCAGCCTGGCCCCAGAATTATCTTTCTGTGTGTTCTTTCAGTTCATCTACACAACGAACCTAGAAGGTGGGCACTCTGGTCGTGCCTGTGCTATCAGTGAGAAAACTGAGGCACAGAGCTGTTAGGTGAGCTGCCCACACTCAGGAGAGAGCAAGTGATGGGAACAGAGTTCAATCTGACCCAGAGGCCACACTTCACCACATCCTCTGTCTGCCAGGCAGTCAGTGTAACAGACGAGCTGGGCATGGCCACGGTTAGGGTGAAGGTTGGCAGCTCACTGACTGGCAAGTCTGGGAAATGGTTGTGGGCACAGCATTGAGCCTCTGGAACTAGTGATACTGGGTGAATGTGGAAAGGCAGGAAGATGGAATAAAAAGGGGATCTAGAAAAGTGAAGAAAATCAACTCTGCCTGTCCAAAACTTTGGCCTAGGGGAGAGCTCTGCTTCAATTTCTCTTCTGTCAAATGAAGGATAATATTAATATTCACCAGTCTCACCCAAGGGTGTTGAGTAAATTAATTAAGGCCAATAAACTGCTTGAGGTCTTTAGATGGCAACAAAAAAGTCAAGAACAAGTACAACAGGGCAGTTGATTTGTATTTATTGTTGCATTTATTAAATTATCACACTCTTGGTCTTTGGGAGGCTTTATGAATAAACAATAATGTATGAATTATTCTCAGAACTATTCATATCACCCTGAGAAAACCAAGTCTAAATGCCAGGAGATGATGGCCACTGCAACAGAAAGTTTGCACAGCCCAAGAATTACAATCCTTGAAATCTCTTTCTTATCTCTGTCAACCTAAAATTCTGTCACAGGAATGACAAGACCACTTTCAGCCTCTGTGTTGCCTTTTTTCTACGTACTTGGAGCATGACTCCCTGCATTTAGGAGTTCTTTTCACAGGAAGGTGGTCTTCTGCCTCCTAGAAGGTACGAAGTTGTAGAAAGGACAGGACAGGGCAGATGAGGCAGGAGAGCTGGTTGGGCTGAGGCCCCAGCCCAGAATTTAAGTAGGACACTGATTTTTGGTCCCCTCATCCAGGAGGCCTTCCCTGACTTCCAGGCTGAGTTGGATGTCTCTCCCCTGTACCTCAATGGTACCAAGAACACCTCTATCATACTACATGTGCCCTTTTGAAATTGTTGACTTGCTTATCTGGTAGACTGGACATTCCTTGAGGACAAGACATTTTTGTCATGGTCTTGTCTGTCACTACTGCAAAGCTAAGCAGACTGTTGACTCTCAATAAACATCAAATAACAATAAATAATAAACTGTCCTTGGTTTGCTCATCAGGAAAACGAGAGAATAGGATGAGACGGTCATTAATGTCTCTTCTGGCCTTGAGATTTGGATAAAGACCACTCTTCTGACTCCCAAGCAGACTCTCATATGGGTGGTTATTCTCTGACTTGGGGGCAAAAGGGAGGAGAGAGTCTCAAAGGAGAAGGAAATTTATATGACCAGATCCCTCTCTTCCTATAGAATGGATATTCTCTTCTCAACTCAGTTTCCAGAGGGACCCATTTTCAAACAATGAAGCTCTTATCACTCTCCTACTCATAACCCTACAGATGATTCCTATCTTACCCAGAGTAAAAGCCACAATCTTCCCCATGACCTACAGACACTGTACTGGTGGCCTTTTCCCCACTCACCTCTCTGACCTCTATTCCTGGCTCACACCAGTCCAGCCACACAAGTCTCCTTACCGCTCTTCCAATTCACCATGTACCTTCCATCATCAGGGTCTATACCCTGCGGTTCCCTCCTCCTGCAACTTTCCCCCTTAGATATCCTCATGGCTTACTCTCTTATCTCCTTCAAATCTGCCAAAAGTCACTTTCACAGGCCTATTCTAACCACTTTACTGACAATTTGCAGTCTCCCTTCCAGCACTCCCCATCCTCTTTGCTGATTTATTTTTCTCCATAGTGCTTGTTACCTTTCATTATACTAAAAAAGTTTCTTGTACTTTATAGGCTCTTAGAGTCGGAAGTTTCATCTGTCTTGATCACTGCTGTGTCCCAGCACCTAGAAGGCTTCCAGGCATGCAGCATGGGGCTCAATGAATGTTTGCCGGATGAATGAACACAACTAAGGCAGCACAATGAGATGGGGGTGAGGCTCGGCTCATGAGCCTCAAGCCCCACTGCTTTTCCTGGGTGGCCTTTGGGTTGTTGCTCAAATCTCATGTTCATGGCCTCCTCCAGAGTCCACATTTGCTCTGCTCTTCCAGCTCTTTCCCCTTACAACCTCTGTCCACAGGTTACTCCCATTCAGGACAGTGGGAGATCCATCCCAAGGCAAATTAGGCAGGAAGTAAAGCAACAGAAAGGGAAAATGCCTGCATGTACTAATGGAAAGCAAAAGCTATTATCAACAGGGAAGGTGTGAAGTTGACCACTGACCTTATGTCCTGATGTGGAAAAAGGAGGCAAACATCAATTTTTTAATCCCAGACTTTCACAAAAGCTATTTTTGAGCTAATTATTAAAAGAACTTGACTAATAAAACATGAAAACAGAAATCTAATGCTGTTTCCTAGGCATAGCTGGTGTTTATGGAGGCTGTCCAAACCTTGAAGTCCTTATGTCCTATGATATAATTCACTATAAAATAATAAGAAAGAAGCAGCAGGGTGGAATGGAAAGACCCAGACTTTGGATATAGGCACATGCATTTCCTCATATGAAGAAACAAAATCATAATATCTACTTTATGAAGTTATTTTAGAATGAAATAGGATATTTTAAGAGTGGGATATTGCATATACAATTATCCAATCCATAATGGGTGCTCAATAGATGTCAGCCAGCACCACCACCACTACCATCACCATCACCATCGTTATTTGGAAAGGTTGATCTACCTAGGAGGCAGTAAGAGAGAAGAGTGCCATCATGCTGAGAGTAAAGGAGAAGAGGGGACATTCTATAGGTTGAAATATGAATCTGATTCAACTAGTTGAGTGTTTCTCAAACTTGCTAAGGTTGACATTTGGGGCCACATAATTCTTTGATGTGGGGGCTACCCTCTACATTGTAGGATGTTTAACATTATACGTGGCCTATATACACTAAATGCAGTAGCAACCCCCAGTTGAGGGAAACAAAAATGTCTCTAGACATTGCCAAATATCCCCTGGGAGGCACAATCACCCAAGCTGAGAGCTACTGATGTCTGAGCAGGAAACCAGAAACAGAAGGCAGTAAAAAACAGATCTAACTTAAAACTTTTGCATACATAAGGGGCAGTTTATCTTTATGGTTTACAGTAGAGGTTGGCAAACCATGGTCCACAGGTCAAATCCAGCCCATCACCTGTTTTCATAAATAAAATTTGATCTAAACATAGACATGCTCATTATTTACATATTGTCTATGGCTGCTTTCACACTACAAAGGCAGAGTTGAGTAGTTGTGACAGAGGTAGTATGGCCCACCAAGCCAAAAACATCTACTATCTGGCCCTTTGCAGACAAAGTTGTCAATCCTTGGCTTATAGCATAGATAGAATCTGGAGGCAGGCTGCTTGTTTTTAAATCCTAGTTCAGCTGCTTATCACCAATACGTTTTGCAGCAGAGTCCTTGAACCTCCTGGTGCTTCAGCTTCCTAATCTGTCAATGGGGCTGATGATAATGGTGTCAAACTCACAGGGTTGTTGTGAGGATTAAATGAATAAAGACATGTGATGTGCTCAGAACAGTCCTGGGAATGTCGTCGGCACTGGATACATGTTTGCCATTAAAATACTCTTCAAGGGGAAACGAAGAAAACATGATGATCTTACCTTTTAAGGGACTGATTTATATATCTATAAAATCTGCCGAGAAAAGAATAAAATCTCTCACATCCAGTAAACTTATTAGTCTCTCTCCTTCAATCGTCTCTGACGAATATTTGATGTGCTAATTTCAAAGAAGGGGAGAATCAAATGCCTTTAAAAAGTATGAGTTGAAAGTATCTGATGGAAAACTCAAGAGGAGAAATACAAATTTATAGTGAAACTGATATGGGCTTTATTTACTTTCTGGACATTTCAGATTAAGAAAGGCTGTGCTTTCTTTTTTCATGGTCTCCTCCCTTGTCTTATTTTTAAACTCCTATAAAGGAAGGGCTTTCAGGTCATAATATGCACTTACATGGGCCTGGATGTGTATATATCCCCATCACAAACCCCTCACTCTGACTAGACCTGGAGCCTCACTGTATAGGAGCAAATTCAATTCGGGCCTGTCCTCTAGCATTTGCTTGGGTTGTTTCTGCTCCTCCAGTTCCTATTTATTCTCTAGGTGTCAGCTTAGGTACTTCTTTTTGCCCTATGGCCCTTGGCTTGTTCTCCAGACTACTTCTTTAATTCTAGAAGTACTCAGAGAACTTCACCTCTCGACAAGGCACTTCATCCCACACTCACTAGCTGTTACTCAACTGCTGCTCGTATGGTTGCCTTGTTTCCCAACCAGGTCTTAGATGACTGGTAGCAAAGATCTTACCTTGTGTTTCTCATGTGTATCTCCTGTTGCACTATGCTTAGTGGGGGAGCTCTCAGTAGGTGCCAAACATGTTAATTAGTTAAAAATTATATTGGTTGACACAATGCATATGTTCAATACAGGACTCACATATATAGATATATAGATATACATAGTACTACAAATCGATGAAAAACAAATAATATCATAGTTAAATGGGTGAAAGACTTGAACAGACACTCCACAAAAGAGCTTATCCAAATGGCCAAACATATGAAAAGATACTCAACTACATTGTTTTTGTGAATTAAAACCTTGTGTCACTATCATTACACACTCACCAGAATGTCTGAAATGAAAAAGATGCAGAGCAAGGAGTAGAGCAACCGGAGTTCTCACACACAACTGATGGCACCACAAATTGATACAACTATTTCGGAAAACTGTTAGGCAGTATCTACAAAATCTCACCATAAGCACATTGCATGACTCAGCAATTCCGCTACTCAGTTTATTTTCCACAGAAATGCATACATATGTTCATTAAAAGGTAAATACTAGAATATTCATAGTAACACCATTCGTAACAGCCAAAAGCTAAAAACCACCTAAATGCTGATTAGTAGCAGAATAAATAAAGAAACACTTATATTCTTCTAATGGAATATGACACAGAAAAGAAAAGGAACAATGTACAATAGTCTCATCAATGTGGATGACTTTCACAAACATAATGTTGAATGAAAGAAGCCAGACAGAAAAGGGTACGTAGTGTACAATCCAATTTAAATACAGTACAAAACCTAGTGAAACAAACATATGCTGTTAGAAGTTAAGAAAATGGTTATTCTTGCAGAGGGGAGTACGAGGGATCTTTTTGGAGAAGACTGCTAATGTTCTTTCTTTTTGATCTGAGCGTTGGTTATATGGGCGTGTTCAATTTGTGAAAATTCTTTAAGCTGTGCAATTAAAATATGTACCCTCTTTTATACGTAGACTATTCTTCAATATAAAGTTAAATTATTTTGGTTGATTTAAATAGAAGTAAATTAGCCATATTCTCCTTTATTTCCAGGTAGAGTTTTCTGTTTTGTGCAGAGTATGTAGGTAACAAAAGACACCATTCCCTGGAGAGCGCAACCTATAGTGAAAGAACAGTTGTTCTGCTCACACTGTCACAAAGCCCTTCCATTCTCCAGCACCAGTTCACCACCTCCAGTCTTTTGCTCAACACATTGGAACATGTCATCCTTTACACAGTGCTCAGCACTTGAGAATTAGAAAGAACTTCATTTTACAGGCAAGAAAACAGACTCTAAAAGTCGAGTTGCTGGTCTCAGACCACACAGCCAATTCACAGTTGAGGTGGGACCGTGGTCCCAGAACCCCTGCCTCCCAGCCGCACTCCTGCCTCTTCTGTTTGCTAGGAATCAGCAAAGTTACTTGGGATAAGTCCACAGTTTATACCCTCCTGGGGCAGCTGACCATCCTTGGAGCTCAAAAAAAGATGTCTGCCTATAGCAAAGGCAGCAAGAGTTCTCCATCAACATACTTTTCTATGAAAACTTCATAGGAATCTAATAGGAAAGGACACATTTATTAATTTTCTTTGGGGCCAACTGTTTCTTTCATACTATATATATGTGCTAATTTCTGTAGCTGAACAGCAGAATCATAACCTAGTACTTGGTTAGTAATTATATAGTACATTGTGTTGTAGGGTTGTTACATGCTTTGGGGAGAAGAGAAAAATCTTACAAGCAATTCTTTGCCTTGTCATTTTGAAAGCAAAAAAATTTATATTTTGTATTCAAGGAAAACATGTTTAAATTAACGAGGTGGGTATGTTTTGTTTCTCCTTGAACAAGGCTTTTGTATCTCTTCTCTGCTTAGTGCATACTGATGCCAAAAAGAGACAAAGCTACAAAAGAGGCCAAAGTATTACATAACCCAGCCTGAGTAAACAAATCCGTCTACCTGGGAGGCTTCCTGAATCTCGATGCTGACCCTGGGTGATACCAACAATGAGCAAGGAATTCTAAGAGGACAGCACTGAGTGCATAAACTTGTCCATCAAATACAGGCTGCAGAGCAGGACGGAACTGAGCCCAGTTATGAAATAGGAGAAGTTGGTTTGGAAAGCCTGTTGTTGTCATATTCTGAACTTCTCTCCTCTCTTTGATTTTCTCCTAGCCTCTTATCCCCACGCCCCATCCTTAGACCCTTGGTGCTTTTGGTGGACACACCCTAAGGTGACCTCCAAAGAGTTACCACTTTGTATATTCCCCTCCTCTTGAATGCAAGCAGGACTTACGACTTGCTTCCAACCAATAGAATATGGCAAATATGGTGGGATGTTACTCCTTTGATAAAGGTATGTTACATGGCAAAGGTGATGGGATGTTATGTAAGATTCTACCTTAGTGGGTTGGAATGAGAAATTCTCCCTTGCTGGCCTTGAAGGAGTAAGCTGCCATGTTGTGAGAGGGCCTCAAGGGAAGGAATTCAGGCAGCCTCTAGGAGTGAGAGTAGCCCCAGCTGACAGCCAGCAAGAAATTTTGGGATCACAGTTCTATAGCGCCAAGAAACAATTCTGCCAACAATCAGGTGAGTTTGAAAGAGGATCCCAGGAAAGTAACACAGCCCCGCTGACACCTTGATTGCAGCCTTGTGAGACAATGAGCAGAGGGCCCAGCTCAGCCATGCCTGGACTCCTGACCCCCAGAAACTGTAAGATACTAAATGTGTGTTGTTTTAAGCTGCTAAGTTTGTAGTAATTTATTACACAGCAACAGAAAACAATACACAATAACAGGAGGAAAGCTGGAAAATCCACAAATATGTGGAGATTAAGCAACATGCTCCTAAACAACCAATGGGTCAAAGAAGAAATCAAAGAAATAAGAAGTCAAGAAATATCTTGAAACAAATGAAAATAGAAGCACAAATTACTAAAATATATTGGACGCTGCAAAAGCAGTTCTAGGAGGAAAGTTTATAGTGGTAAATACCTACATTAAGAAAAATATCTCAAATAAACAACCTAACTTTATACCTCAAGCAACTAGAAAAAGAAGAACAAACTAAGCCCAAAGGTAGCAGAAGGAATGACATAAACATTAGAGCAGAAATAAATGAAATAGAGACCAGAAAAACAATAGAAAAGATCAATAAAACTAAGATCTGTTTTTTGAAAAGATAAACAAAATTGACGAACCTTTAGCTAGACTAGCTCAGAAAAAGAGAAGACTCAAATGAATAAAGTCAGAAATGGAAAAGGAGATATTACAACCGATACCACAGAAATACAAAGGATCATGAGAGACTACTATGAATAATTATATGCCAACAAACTGGATAACTAGAAGAAATGGATAAATTCCTAGAAACATACAACTTATCAAGACTGAATCATGAAGAAATACAAAAACTGAACAGACCAATACTGAGTAAGGAAATTGAGTCAGTAATCAAAAACTATCCAACACAGAAAAGCCCAGGACCAGATGGTTTCACTGGTGAATTCTACCAAACATTTAAAGAATTAAGGCCAATCCTTCTGAAACTCTTCCAAAAAAACTGAAGAGGAGTGAATACTCCCAAACTAATTTTACGAGGCCAGCATTTACCCTGATACCCAAGACAGATAAGAAGACTACAAGAAAATTAAAGACCAATATCCCTGATGAATACAGATGCAAAAATTCTCAATAAAATATTAGCAAACTGAATTCAACAGCACATTAAAAGGATCATACACTATGATCAAGCAAGATTTATCCCTGAGATACAAGGATGGTTCAACATATGTAAATCAACAAATGTGATACACCACATTAATAGAATGAAAGATAAAAATCATATGATCATCTCAATAGAAGCAGAAAAAGAATTTGATAAAATTCAACACCTTTCATGATAAAATCTCTCAACAAATTGTGTATAGAAGGCACATACCTCAACACAATAAACAGCATATATGACAAGCCCACAGCTAACATCATATTTAATGGTGAAAGGTTGAAAGCTTTCCCTCTAAGATCAGGAACACGACAAGGATGCCCACTCTCACCACTTCTTTTCAACATAGTACTGGAAGTCCTAGCCAGAGCAATCAGGCAAGAAAAAGAAATAAAAGGCATCCAAATAGGAAAGGAAGAAGTAAAAGTGTCTTTGTTTGCACATGATATGATCTTATATAAAGAAAATCCTAAAGACTCCACCAAAAAACTGCTAGAACTAATCAACAAATTCAGTAAATTTGCAGGGTACAAAATCAAAATACAGAAAATAGTTACATTTCTATAAACTAACAACAAAACACCTGAAAAAGAAATAAAGAAAACAATCCCATTCACATTAGCATCAAAAACAATAAATACTTAGGAATAAATTTGACCAAGGAAGTGAAAGATCTATACACTGAAAACCACAAAACTTTGATGAAAGAAATTGGGGAGACACAAACAAATGGAAAGATATCCCGTGTTCACAGATTGAAAGAATTAATATTGTTAAAATGTCAACGCTACTCAAAGCCATCTATAGATTCAATGCAATCACTATCAAAATTCTAATGACATTTTTCACAGAAATAGAAAAAAACAATCCTAAAATTTGCATGGAGCCACAAAAGACTCCAAATAGCCAAAGCAATTTTGAGAAAGAAGAAGAAAGCTGGAGGCATCACACTTCAAACTATACTACAAAGCTATAGCAATCAAAATAGAATGGTACTGGCATAAAAATAGACGTATAGACAAATGGAACAGAATCAAGGGCCCAGAAATAAACCCTCACCTATATGGTTGACTAATATTTGACAAGAGAGCCAAGAATAATCAATGGGGAAAGGATAGTCTCTTCAATAAATGGTGTTGAAAAAACTGGATAACCACATGCAGAATGAAATTGGACCCCTATCTTACACCACTCACAAAAATTAACTCAAAATGGGTTAAAGACTTAAACATAAGACCTTAAACTATAACCTAAACTCCTAGAAGAAAACACAGGGAAAAACCTCCTTGACATTGGTCTTAGTAGCGATTTCCTGGATATGATGCCAAAACCACAGCAACAAAAGCAAAAATAATAATTGGGACTACATCAAACTAAAAAGTTTCCGCACAGTAAAAGAAACAATTGACAAAATGAAAGGGTAACCTACAGAATGGGAGAAATATTTGAAAATCATATATCTGATAAGGGGTTAACATCCAAAATACAGTCATGCTTGCATAACGACATTTTGGTAAACAATGGACCGCATATACAATGGTGGTCTCATAAGATTAGTACCATACAGCCTAGGTATGTAGTAGGCTATCACATCTAGGTTTGTGTAAGTGCACTCTATGATGTTCGCACAACAACAAAATTGCCAAATGACGCATTTCTCAGAACATTTCCCTGTCATTAAGCAAAACACGACTGTATAAAAAGAACTCATACAACTCAATAGCAAAAAAAAAACCTGACTAAAAACTGAGCAAAGGATCTAAATAGACATTTTTCCAAAGAAGATGTACAGATAGTCAACAGGTACAAGAAACGGTACTTGACATCACTACTCATCAGGTAAAGCAAATCAAAACCACAATAAGATATCACTTCACGCCTGTTAGAATGGCTATCACCAAAAAGACAAGAGAACAGGTGTTAGAGAGGACGTGGAGAAAAGGGAACTCTTGTGCACTGTTGGTGAGAATGTAAATTGGTGCAGCCAATATGGAAAACAGTATGGAGCTTCCTCAAAAAATTAAAAATTGAACTACCACATGATCCAGCAATCCCACTTCTGGATATATATCCAAAGGAAATGAAAACAGGATCTCAAAAAGATATTTGCCCCCTCATGTTCACTGCAGCATTATTCACAATCACCAAGACATGGAAACAACCTAAGTGTCCATCAATGGATGAATGGATAAAGAAGACATACAACGGGATATTATTCAGCTATGAGAAAGAAGGAAATCCTGCCATTTGTGACAACTTGGATGAAATTTGAGGGCATTATGCTAAATGAAATAAGTCAGGCAGAGAAAGACAAATACCATATGATTGCACTTATATGTGAAATCTAAAAAAGCCAAACTCAGAAAAACAGAGAGCAGAGTGGTGGTTACAAAGGGCTGGAGTGTGGAGAACACGGGGAGATATTGGTCAAAGGGTACAAACTGACTCCCACAAAGCTGGAGTCATCACAATCCCTGACTTCAAAATATACTACAAAGCTATAGCAATCAAAACAGCATGGTACTGGCACTAAAAACAGACACACAGATCAATGGAACAGAATTGAAAGCCCATAAATAAAACCACACATCTATGGACAGCTAATTTTCAACAAAGGAGCCAAGAACATACAATGGAGGAAGGAAAGTCTCTTCAATAAATGGTTTTGGGAAAACTGGACAGCCACATGCAAAAGAATGAAAGTAGACCATTATCTCACACCATACACAAAAATTAACTCAAAATGGATTCAAGACTTGAATGTAAGACCTGAAACCATAAGACTTCTAGAAGAAAATATAGGCAGTACACTCTTTGACATTGGTCTTAGCAGCATCCCTTCAAATACCATGTCTATTCAGGCAAAGGGAACAAAAGAAAAAATAAACAAATAGGACTACATCAGACTAAAAAGCTTCTGAAAGGCAAAGAAAACCATGAACAAAGTGAAAAGACAACCCACCAACTGGGAGAAAATATTTGCAAATCATATATCTGACAAGGGGTTTATTTCCAAAATATATGAAGAACTCATACAACTCAACAACAAAAAGACAAACAACCTGATCAAGAAATGGGCAGAGCATATGAACAGACGTTTTTCCAAAGAAGATATACAGATGGCCAATAGGTGCATGAAAAGACGTTCAATGTCACTAATTATTAGGAAAATGCAAATCAAAACTACAATGAGCTATCACCTCACACCTGTCAGAATGGCTATAATTAACAAGACGAGAAATAACAAGTGTTGGAAAGGATGTTGAGAAAAGGGAACCCTCATACACTGCTGGTGGGAATACAAACTGGTGCAGCCACTATGGGAAACAGTATGGAGATTTCTCAAAAAATTAAAAATAGAAATACTATATGATCCTGTCATCCCACTACTGGGTATTTATCCAAAGAATATGAAATCAACAATACAAAGAGATCTATGCACCCCTATGTTCATTGCAGCATTATTCACTATAGCCAAGATGTGGAAGCAACCTCAAGTGTCCATCAACTGATGAATGGATAAAGAAGATGTGGTATATATATACAATGGAATACTACTCAGCCATGAAAAAAGACAAAATCATCCCATTTGCAACAACGTGGATGGAGCTTGTGGGTATTATGTTAAGCAAAATAAGCCAGACAGAGAAAGAGAAATACCATATGATTTCACTCATATGTGGAAGATAAACAAACACAGGGATAAAGAGAACAGATTAGTGGTTACCAGAGGGGAAGGGGGTGGGGGGTGGGCAAAAGGGGTAAAGGGGCACACGTATGGTGACAGATACAAACTAGACTATTGGTGGTGAGCACGATGCAGTCTATACTGAAACTGAAATATAATAATGTACACCTAAATTACACAATGTTATAAACCAATATGACCTCAATAAAATAAAAAATAAAATAAAAAATGATTAACAAGTTCTTGGGATCTAATGTACAGCATGGTGCTTATAGCTACTAATACCATATTATACACTTGAAAGTTGCTAAGAGTAGATCTTAAATGTTTTCATCCCCACAAAAGAAATGGTAATTATGTGACAAAATGGAGGCGTTAGCTAATGCTATAGTGGTAATCACTTTGCAATATATAAGTGTATCAAATCAACCAGTGTACACCTTAAACTAACACAATATTATACATCAGTTCCATCTCAGTAAAGCTCGGGAAAAACAAAGAAAATGAATACAGTTCTCTCAGGACTAGCCTGACTTTTCAGGGACCCCCTTTGTCCCCTCCCCCCCCAGACCTCCCTATGTTTGCCCCATCTTTGAAAGAGGAGCTCACATCACCCTATTTGCTCAAACATCCAAACTCTCTTATTTTTCCAGGGCCTTCAAGAGAATTTCTTGCTAATCTCTGATAGATTGATTAATAATTAGACATTAATAACCTGGTCATCTATCCATTCCAGGGATACAAACTTTTTAATAGAAAACCTCAGTATTTTCCCAGATGTGTTCCCTGAGTTATAGAAACAAAACAAAACAAAAAACCAGTTCTGTGGTCAAATATGTTTGGGAAATGCTGAGTAAAGCCAAGTTAAGCAAGTTCTAGAGCTTTTAAAACCCTAAAGAAGTTTGTGCATCCACAAGAGGAAGATAAACACACAGCATTTCTATAATTTATTTACTTTCAGAGCCATTTCCTCCTCCTCCTTTTTTTAGTGTGTGTGCTTTTGTGTGCCTGTGGAATCTCATAAGATACTAACCCAGAGAGCAGACACACACACACACACACACACATATACATATGAAAATGACTAGAAGATACTCAAATAGAATGTCTATAAATGATAGTTACATCAGTGGTTATTATGTAATGGGTTTAAGGGTGTTTTCTCTATAATTTTTATTGTTCGCAAATAATTTTTAAAAGTTAAAAAAATTAGGGAGAATAGCTAGCATGTAGCCATCCCAACCCAGAAATTATTTTTTTAAAATTAAGAGGTGATTATTCATAATACAGTCAGATCAATTATTTTTTTTCAGTATTCAAAAGATGCCCATAGGTTTCTATAAAACATGAACCTCCTCATACATTTAAACTATGTTTCAATTTTTAAAAATTGAAATACACATGTTTAGTGCAATAATAGCCATATGGTACATCCACAAGAAGATTTCGTTTAACTGAACTCTTTGAAGCTATATTTACTAGGAAAAAATTGCCATCTGGTGGTATATCTGCTATTATGGGACATTAGCAAATACGATTATCAGAGTTAATTATTTAACTGAGATTAGTATCTCATGATTTCTTTTATCCTCAGCACTGAGTTTTAAATATACTGCTATTTTTAATTTTCTATTCTTCCATTATTTGTGACCCCGATGATATCCAAACATCAACACTTTTCCCTAACACTTTTCTGGCTCTACCAAAATTCAAGATGTCATATGTGAGTTTGTCTTAAGGCTTTTATGCTGTCAATCTGCATATCACCCTATGCAAATTCATGTGCCATTAAGTCCTCCACACACAAGGGGACTTCACCTTGAAGTCATTGGTCTTTCCAAAGCTTCCACCCAATGTGGCTTCTCTTCTGCAGTTTCCTATGCCAGAAGAAGATTCTTTCTTTCTTTCTTTCTTTTTTTTTTTGGTAAGGAAGAGTGGCCCTGAGCTAACATCTGTTGCCAATCTTCCTCTTTTTGCTTGAGGAAGATTGACGCTGAGCTAACATCTGTGCGTATCTTCCTCTATGTCGTATATGGGACACTGCCACAGCATGGCTTGATGGGCAGTGTGTAGGTCCGTGCCTGGGATCCAAACCTCTGAACCCTGGGCCACCAAGGCGGAGTGTGTGAACTTAACCACTACACCACCAGGCTGGCCCCAGAAGATTCTTTTAAGTACCTATTATACTATTCTACTTTCATTCACAGAGGCGAGGAAAGAAATTTTAAAATCCATTGCTTACTTGTTTTTCTGCCATGTTGGAAATTGTTCATTGTTTTAAATAATGAACCACCAAAATGTTTAGCTTTCTTTTGATTCAAAAGTGAGACTCAATATTAACATCAGAATTTCCCCATTACTCCTTCAGAGCACCAAAATTGTCTGAATATATCATATATTTACTCATTGTGAAATATAAGCCTTTTGCAAAAAGAAGGCTGCTTCAGAATGCACATACACACACAAAACCACAGACAAATATGATTAGATGTTCTCAAAGAAACAGTAAATAATAAATAAAGAATTAACTGGGGCTGGCCCCGTGGTTTAGTGGTTAAGTGCACGTGCTCCGCTACTGGCGGCCCGGGTTCAGATCCCAGGCATGCACCGACACACCGCTTCTCCGGCCATGCTGAGGCCGTGTCCCACATACAGCAACTAGAAGGATGTGCATCTATGACATACACTATCTACTGGGGCTTTGGGGGAAAAAAAAGGAGGAGGATTGGCAATAGATGTTAGCTCAGAGCCTGTCTTTCTCAGCAAAAAGAGGAGGATTAGCATGGATGTTAGCTCAGGGCTGATCTTCCTCACACACACAAAAAAAGAATTAACTGCTTCTTGTATTATCATTCCATTTGCTTAAAATCTCATTTTGCTTTAACAATTAATTAGCCTCCTATAGAAAATGACTTGTGCTTGATTCCTAGAAGAAACAAACTAAAAATATTGTGAGTCGGGCTACAGCAGGTAATTTCAAAAGTATAACTCACCAACTGTCTGAATAATGTCACAATGAGAGGAAAGAATATTTATGGTGGCTCCTTCCTCGCATCATAAATTTCATAGGAACGAGGAAATCTGTTTCATCCCATAGCAGAGAATACTGATGAAATTTTCGAAGGTGGGAGCTGTCAATTCTGGTGACATTAGGGGATTTCAAATGTAATAAAAAATGAAAAGCACAACTCCTAGCAGAGTCCACTGTCATATATTTCTCCCTCCCCATTAGAATCTAAAATTATACTGAAAGAATTAAATAGAAGAAACTGGTATTCTAAAAGCAGCAATCCAAGTGTCTTCAGGCGTGGGAAAGGTTTGGGGCAGCTTTGCTGTTCTTTCTCAGCCTGTTACTAGATGTCTGAGCTTCCTTCCTTTCTGTTGAGTACTTAGAGTATATAAGACAATGGTCAAAATCACAGCTGAGAAAGAAGCCTGGGAAAAGAGAAATCACAGGTACTGTAATGACAAGTTCACCACTCATAAAACCACGATCTGAAGACTGCCTGACGAAGACTATTCTGCCCATATTAAATTGTTAAGTAAATATATTTGCCATCCTCCTACAGTGTAGCTTCTGGGAAAATCTTAGTTGAAAAAGAAAGATACCATTAGCCTAGAGCGGAAGAAAATGCTGTCAGCATTAACCTCAACTGAATTACAACACACAGGTTGTTATCTACAAGCAAGATAAAAATAAACACAACAAAGGAAAACTTATTCTCATTCTCTGTGGTCTTAGCATGTGAGGGGACCAGGGTCTTGCGCTGGGTCACAGGCCATGGTAGACCAGAACAACTTAATCTTTTGGTCATGTGCTCTGTACAAGGTGACAGTTCATGAAAAGAATCAATGTGAGAAAGCCAGGAGAAATTTGGCGTGATGAAGTTTCCTGTGGGTGGCCATTTAAATGGGAGGAAAGGCAAGCAAATAGGTAAATAATTCACAAGAGTTGAGTCTGACACATTTTCAGAAGGTAATAAAATGCAGTATTGACGCCCTTATAAAGAAATAATTCAGCTTTGCATTGTTTAGCTGAGTTACTCAAGAAATCTCTTATGACATTGCACTGACCTTCCGCAGGTACCTAGAAAGGCAGCTGTAATTGCTACTGCAAGGGACAAGCTCATAAATTCTCTTTGAATTATAATGCCCAAATAATCACACCATAAATAATTTCTAGAATTCTAGATGCTTCCTCTTATTTTATTTTTTTCTTAGCAATGACTGTCTTCTACTCTTTCTTCAGGCTCTGATATTTTCTGCTGTTTTCCGTGTAGACTCTGCTTTTATTTTTTGCTTCCAGGTTTTATAAGTTCTACTGAGGGCTTTGTGCCCAACCACTATCTTCTTACAGATATCCACGGGTTAGCTCCTCTTCTCTTTTTCTTAAAATCTGCCAGGAGAAAAAACCTTCTCCAGCTGAGGGATGTAAGCCAGAAACAAGAGCACTCCCTGGTGGACATCTACGGTGATACCACCTAAATAGAAACATGGACTGTTTTTTCCCCAGACTCCGTCAAGAAGCGATGGCTAGAAGGAGGACCATATATGTTATCATCCAAATCAGAAGGCTTTGGAGAGTAAGAGGAGGTTTTGAAAATAATGATACTTGGAAAACAGGTGTAAACCAGGACTGTTTTGGGTAAACAGGGATGTATGGCCATTCTAGGTATTAAAGATAGAAATAGTGAATTTGTCCCTAGTAACTGAAGTAAACCAAGAAACAGAACTTGCTAAATTGTAGAGGGGAGAGCAGAGAGTCATCGAGTTGGTAAATAATATTATCATCCTCTCCTCGTTGGGGAGGATGTCCTCATTCTGTCTCCACTCAGAGAAAAAAGCATGTTACTGATTGAAAAGATATGATGCCTGATCTCCAAGAGTTTCCAAAAGTAATTGCTTCAGCAACAATTTTCAAAATGTAAGAACTTCATTTCTACACAAATAAGTTAATGATCCAAATGGCACATTAAGGTATAATATATCTTTGATTTTACTTTGTATTTGAACTCTGAAACAGAAAGAGATATTCACATTTCCAGCCAATTTATATTGTAGCAATGGATTATTAACAGTCTTTCTCTATTTTAAGACCTTGGTTGCAGAATATATTTTAATTAACACTGCCAATAGCAGAATGACCTGAAGAGGTGGGTCCAAGACTGCAGGTATTTACAAAATAAATGAAATCATCAGGTTATGACTGTAGAACTGGCAGGACTTAATACTACCTCAGCTTGAATGAAAAATATTACATAATAAAACAAAATAAATGGAAATAATCTTTCATGAGTGCCAATAATTTAGATTTACAGGGTCACCTATACAAATTGCAATTTCTAATGGATTGCCAAACATGTGTATACTGAAAACTTTCATTTCCAGTTGTGTACATTTTATTATCATTTGAGGGGCTAGGAAATTGGAGTCTTAAATTAAAGTGCAAAAATGGGGACATAAACAAACGTTTGGAAAATGGATCGTGTGTAGAGATTCAATGAGCAAACTATGTCTTTCACAAGAATTTTTATTATTGTTTAATTATATAAGTTGTGAAATTTCATTCCTCCTTCAGTTAAAAGAAACATCCTGAGACCGTAAATGGTAAATACAGATATTTCAACTGCCAGGCACATTGTTGGGGGGTTCAATGGATGCAGCAGCACTTTTCAAATCAAAGTACCGTTTCTGTGATTACAATACCCTTATTTTACAGAGGTGTGTAAAATACACCTTATTTTACAGATGAAGTGACCTAAGCATAGAGAAGTTACAGTCCAGACTAGGACTGGAACCCTTTAGACCCTACTAGGGTGCCTGAGGCATGACTCTAAATTTCCCACTGCCTTATATCATCAGTTGTATTGCTGTTGGATAGACTCACAGCTGTATTCATACCAATTTCATCCTAATTATGTTTCCATGAAATTACACTGCATGGGTTTTATTGCAATCAGGAGACGCCCACTGTCTCCTTAATGGAAATCTGGGGAAAGACTCTAGCTTAGTGTTTCTCAACTGTGGTTGATTATGCTCTCCCCCACAAAGGACATTTGGCAATGTCTGGAGACATTTTTAGTTGATACAACCTTGGGAGGGGGGAGTTTGCTACTGGTATCTAGTGAGCAGAGTCCAGGGATATTGCTAAACATCCTACAATGCACAGAATAGTCTCTAACAATAAAGAATTATCCAGCCTCAAATAGTGTTGTAGTTGAGAAACTCCGTCCTAGACATTAGCACTATATTTCCAAGTGATTTCTTTGGATGAAACCCACCATGTAATACTTCATCCAATCCAATTTATGTTGATGCCTATGGGCTGTAAAATTAGATACCTCTATAATTAGTTTCCTGATTGTGGGAATGTACTGCATCTGGAGCTTGATGTTCCCTATTCAAAGGGCTTCAGGATCTTTAGAAGGTGCTTCTGGCACAGGAAGGGAGGGAGGAAATTCTGAGGGGCCCTGCTAAAAAGAAATGGCCAGCCTCTCATTCTTCATACCCTAAGGTGACCTCCAATGAGTCACACCCTTGTAGAATCCCATTCTCTTGAGTGTGGCTGGGACCTGTGACTTGCTTCTAAATGACAGAACATGGAACAGTTGAAAGGATGTTACTCTCATGATTATGCTACATGATATAAGACTCTATCTTAGAAGAATGGAGTGAGAAATTCCCCTGCTGGCCTTGAAGAAGTAAGCTGCCATGTTGTGAACTGTCTACGACATGGGCCACATATCTAGGAACTGTAGGAGGCTTCTAGGACCTGAGGACAGCCTCCAGCTACCAGCCAGTTAAGAAGCCAGGGACCTCAGTCCTACAACCTCAAGGAGATGATCTGCCAACAACCTAGGGGAGCTTGGGAGATGATCGTTCCCCAGTCAAGCTTCAGATGACACTGCGGCCCTGCCTGATTCCAGAATTGCAGGCTTGTGAGGCCCCGAGCAGAGGATCTAGTTAAGCTGTGCTCAAACATGACCCACAGAAACTGTGAGATAATAATATGTGTCGTTTTAAGCTGCTAAAATTGTGGTAATTTGTTATGCAGCAACAGGATGAACTCACCAAGGAAGAGCAGTATCTGGTGCTAAACAAAACGTATGGAGCCATGTGCTACTCTTCTTTATTGATCTGACTTCCTAACTAAGAGAGAGAAGGTCTGGGGGTGATGCTTGGCATTAGGATCACTATAAAATGGCATCTGGAGGCCAATTGGCAGCAGCGGCTCAAAGGGAGCTACATATAGAAAATTCCACACTGTTTTACCAAACAAAATTATGGAAAGCCTCCAGACTTCACCCTCACCCATTTTCTCTCCAAAGTGACCAGGTCATCCCTAAGTGGGTAGAAACATGAGATGCTTTTCCATGAGAAAGGACCAGAGATTTCCTGATTTAGGAACTCCCTTGTAGAGGAGTATCACCAGGTGGGGGGAGAAATTTTAAGGAGATGGAATTCTCGTTTCCGGCTGCAAAGCCCCACGCTCCCTCCTTGTGCCTTTAGGAAACTGAGGGACTGAACACAGATTAACAAACAGCAGTTCCCAGTCCTCCATCCAGGGTTCCAGGAGGAAGATTCAAATAGAGTTCCTGTAAAAATAGAAGTGAATCAAGGAAACTCTGTTGGTGCTACTTACTGGAGAACAAAATGGGAGTGGTGGTACATGCAGAATTGTCCCATTTCAAAGCATACAAAACAAACAAAAAGGGAATGTGGGATCTAAGCAAAAATACTTGTAATGGGAAGAAGAAATTTTGGATGGAGAAGGCAGATGATGTGAATAATCAAGGGAAGATTTATTCAAGTAAACAAAAGAACATTTTGAGTGACTCAAACTGATGGAAATGAAAGAAAACATAGGCTCTGTAAGATCATAAGAAAAAATGAATTAATAAAAAAAACAAAAAACAGAATGAGAAGAAAAGAGTGGTGGCAGAGCTAAGGAAATAAATTAAGAAGAAATATGACGCATTGTGTGACTAAACGAAAGAACTAGAGGCAGGGATCATAGAAACTTGAGGTGATATGAACTTATCTAAGGCTGGAGGCAGTGGGGATGGAAAAGGATGAGTGCAGATTTAAAGGAGAGAAAAGAGGATGCAGAAAAAAGTCTAAAAGAAGCAGGGAGAGAATGAATACAGAGCCATTTGGTGGAATTCGAGCAGGAGTTTCTAGAAGCAATGGCAGTCAGGGTCAAGCACTAAGGAAAGGTCATCAATGAGTAGACGAAATGGGGGAAAACCTTCTCTTGTCAGAGGAAGGAAAATCAGAGGGCCTTCAATTGTGGTACATCGAGGGTCCTTGATGTCTACGGGCTGCCAAGGGGAAATCTGAACTTTCCAGATCAAAGTGGGAATAGCAAGTGTCTATTTGATCATCTGTAGTTTTCAACTAGGACTCTTAAGCTGCTGAGAGGAGTTCTTTCCCAACTACACTTGCTTCAGACAAATGGGCTTTGATTTGAAGGTAACTTTTAGAGTCTTTTAGATAAGATTTCTGTCTCAAGACCCCAAGCTGTCTTATGAATCCTGGCAACAGGGCATGATTGTCTCTCTCTCTCTTTCAGGAAAGGGTTGAAGCTGCAATTAATGCTTTTCCCAGTATTATTCCATCTCAGGACTACTAACTTGCCCGTGGAAAACACTAGTTGGTGCTACTCTGCAGAGGGTAAGAGTCAAGGAAGAGGGATCAAATGCTTTATTCGTGCATTTGATATGCTTTAGGCAACCTCCTATAGAACCAAGAAATGTTCTTAGTACTCTACCCCAAGTGTCTATTCCTAATACAGTGCAGGGAAGAAAGCAATGAAAATCTTTCCTTATGGCTATGTTTCAAAAAAATAAAAACCAAAGGCAAGCAACAGTTTCAAAAAGAATTCATAGGATAACTTTCTGAAATATTTATTATAGCAGAAGCCAGAATTTTGGGTTAAAGCACTACTAACAACAGTGTAGGGGAAGGAGACGACTTGCCAAGTGAGAAATGTCTTATTCTGCAATTCCAGATTCATCCTCCCAGTGCTCTTTGCAATCAAGACCCACAGGAAGCTAGTGCAATCCAGGCAAACTAATTCAGCAACCACTGTGGTCACTGGCTGTTTTGCTGCTAATTTGCTATTTTAAATAGTCTGGAAAGTGACTTACTGCTCTCTAATTATCATTTAATTCTGGCCAAGAAAGCTAACTTTCCCATAATGCTGGTTGGCTGGTAGCGGGGAGACCCAGGCACCCGCAGCAGCACCGTCGTGCTGACTGCAGTGCTACAGACCAGGTTGTGAGTTCATACAACAACGCACACCTAGTCGTGAGGCCCAAAGAATTATTTTTAAGACTCAAAAAACACATGACAGGCATTGTAGCAGTTTACTGCCGTCAGATAACGGCTTAGCTCTTGGAGACAGATCTGGATCAATGCAAGGCTCTGACCATCACTAACTGTATTTCCTTCAGCAAGTCTCCTTTTTTTTTTTTTGTAAGGAAGATCAGCCCTGAGCTAACATCCATGCCAATACTCCTCTTTTTGCTGAGGAAGACCGGCTCTGAGCTAACATCTATTGCCAATCCTCCTTTTTTTTTTTTCCATTTTTCCCCCCAAAGCCCCAGTAGATAGTTGTATGTCATTGTTGCACATCCTTCTAGTTGCTGTGTGTGGGACGCCGCCTCAGCATGGCCGGAGAAGCGGTGCGTCAGTGCGTGCCCGGGATCCGAACCCGGGCCGCCAGTAGCGGAGCGCGCGCACTTAACCACTAAGCCACGGGGCCGGCCCCCATTCGGCAAGTCTCTTTAACTAAACTTCCTTTTCCTCCCCTTTTGAAAACAAAGAGGGTGGAACGAATAAAGGAGAAAGTGAAGAGGCACTATTGCACCTGCTTTAAAACATTTTCAGGAGTAAATGACATACTATATGTACAGTGCTTAACACAGCGTTTAGCAGATTTAAGTACTTTATTATATTAGTTAATATTGTTATTTCCTTATAGACTTAATTGCTTATATTGATAATGAGATTGATTTTTTAAAAAGATCACCAGAGCTTTTAATATATCTTCCTAGCCTGGCTATTTTGGCCAATGGCAGGGTCTATGAGGAAAGAACCATTTTATATTTGGGTGTGTATGGTGGGGGTGGGGAGAGCTTGAAGAGAGTGGCAGGGGAAATTCTAGGAGTAAAGCCCAACAGCAAGCTCCTGTCACAGCACCTGTCCCACTGCACCATCATGTGTTTCTTTGTCTATCTTCTCTTCTAGACTATGAGCTCATGGAGGGCAGGTACTCTGTCTTTCTCTCCTAGTTTCTTAACAATGGCTAGTTAGATGGACTGAATGGGAAGAAAGCATAATTTTGGTGAAGGAATGTTGTGTCCATTCCAAAATCACATCTAATAACACTCGTGTTGACCATCCCTTTTATGAAATTCCCAGGCAACTAATATAGGTCGTATCTTTCGAAGCACAACCACCATTTATTTAACTCTCAGCACTGCTAGTACCATATTTTCTGTGTAGCAGTAAGGTCTTGCCCATCCTCCCTTGGCAATCATCATTTACCATCACCATTACCATCACCATCACCACCACCACTACCACTATGAAACTGATATAGACATTAAATCTAGAGAAGGCTAAAAGCTCCCATTTCCATCCTTCTGACTTGTATAACATCCACTGTGCTTCTCTCCTTTCCTTCTAGGACTCAGGCTGGAGAGTCTGAGGTTGCCTGGTGGTATCCAGAACATCCTTGACCCAAGAGAAGGAGAGAAATCTGTTTAGATCAGTTTTTTTCTGACTTCCATTCTTTCTTCTCTCCACTCTGTGGTAACTAAGTTGTATCATTGTTCCTTCCTTGTAGGCAGAATAAAATTACTTCCAGATTCTCTACAAGGTACATTTGGTTTCTTCTCATATGTCACCATCACCATTCCTGTTCTCTTTTTAGAAACCTCCAGGTAGCAGCCTCTGAGTTGGCTCAGAGTTGCCTTCTGAGGGCAGCCCATGCCCTCCCAAACTTGAATAGCATTGACAGTAGAGTTGGCCCAAAGTTCCTCCTCTCCAGAATTCCCTATGTTTTGATCTCTGACCACCTCTCACATGCTCAATGAACACCGGCATATAAAAATAATAATTTTCCATCTAAAAGATGAAAGACAGAGCAAAGTAAAGCATCAACTGGTTCATTCTATGCCCAGGCAAAGCCATGGACTGCCTCCAGGTTGCAGCCATTCTCAGTCACTGACCGAGGGTGGATTCCAATCATAGCCTGCAGAGGCATCAGATCCACTCCCTCCCCAGTTTCTGACATGATCTGGCTACTTGCCTTCTGCTGCCTGCAAGCTTATTACTCTTCCGCTTCTTTATCACTGGTTACAACTCTCTTCCCACATGAGCTGCAAGATCCTTCTTCCCTTTATAAACACTGCACTTCTCTTTTGAAAGACCATAATTTAAAGCATTTGGGAAAGAATATTTCTGAACTCTGTTATAAGAATTATGGGATAAAAGAGATTATCTTAATTATGTCACTCGACATGGTGCAAGACCCATGCAGAGCAAATGTAGTTTCAATCTCTTATCACTGGAGAAAAGCTAGAAAAACATGTAATACATTTTTGGAACACTTACACATTCTTATTATCTCAAATTTCATTAATGGAATATAAGAACCATATGTTGAATCAATAATATGCTGTGTTAAAGGAATAATCTCATTTATCCCACAATGGTAAGGCAGGTGTACTGCAGTCTAACTGGCTTGATTTCAGGGAGTCAAGAAAATCCTCTTTTTTTATTGACTGATGCTTAAAATTTTACATCATTCAATTATCCCTTTAGATTAAGACATTGATCTTTTTGTCTTCAAAAATCTCTAAGCGGGTATCAACGATCTGTATCTAAGTGGGAACCTGGGAGCAAGATTTAATAGGACACACCAGAGAAGGGGCACGGAAGAATGAGTGGAACAGGCAGTTCTGGGAGATGGCGCTGGAGGGAAGATGTGGGTGAAAAGTCAGGAGAATGGGCTCACCTGAGACAAGTGTCAGCTCCTTCTCAATTTTGGAGTGGGAGGTGTGGTAGTGGTGGTGATCTTTCAAACACTTATCAATGATTTTAGAGCAAGTAAATTAATCTGGAAATTTCTTTTACAAAAAACACAACCCATTGATAAAATATTGATGAATTTTACATTAACTATTCTAGTACAGCAAAGACATGCCACAAACCTAAGACATTTGCAATGTAGTGTTTATATCTGTCAAAGGATTAGTATTCAGAATATATAAAGAATCATAAAAATTAGTAAGAAAAAAGGCAGACGACCCAAGAGAAAACTTGAAAGGGAGACAGATAAGCAAATCAACAGAAAAGGGAAACCAAGAAGCTAATGAACATATGAAATATTATCTACTAACGCTGAATGAATGAAAAGACGAAAATGCCAGTTTGTAGAAAAATGCCTATTAAAACAAAAATGACACATAATTTAAGACACATCAGATTGGCAATACATAAAAAGTCTGATAATACCAAGTGTAAGTGAGGCTATTGGAAAATGTGGGTAGGGATATAATGATAAATTAATACATCCATTTTGGAGATTAATCTGGTCCTATCTTGTAAAGATGGAGTTGCACATATCATTTGCTACGGTAACACCACTTCTAGGTATAGTCCCTAAAGAAAGGGTCAGCAAATAATAATTTGGGTCAAATCAGGCCCAATGTCTGTTTTTGTATGGCCCATGAACTTGAGATATTTTTTAACATTTATAAAATGCCAAGGAAAAAAATCAAAAGAACAATAATGACACGTGAAAATGATGTGAAATTCACATCAGCATTCGTAAATACAGTTTCATTGGCACACAGCCATGCCTGCTTGTTTACATATTATCTATGGCTGGTTTCGCGCTACCATGGCAGAGTTCAGTAGTTGGGACAGAGGCCATCTGGCCTGCAAAGCTGAAAATATTTACTATCTGGTCCTTTATAGAAAAAAATTTGCAGGCCCTAGCCCTAGAGAAACTCTCATACATGTGTGCAAGGAAGATGTGTAAGAATGTTCACTGGAGTGTTGCTTGTATTAGAAAGCAACTAGAAGTAATGTGAATGTCCATTAAGAAATGACTGCATAAATAAATCTTATTTATTTATACAATGTATATTTATACAACGGAACTCTAAAAGTTTTTAAAAAGTAGAACCACATGTATCAACTTGGATAAACCTCAAATACTCAATGCCAATGAAAAAAAATGTTCCAAAGGATACAGTACAAAACTACTTATATAGTTTCTGAAAAATACCCTAAATGATACAATATACAGTATATGGATATATACATTAAGAAAGAGAATAAAAGTATAAAAATATGGATAGGAAAAATACACACCCACAGAATGCCAGTTACTTTTGCAGAGGAGGAGAGGGGAATGAGATGGAAACTTTCACCTGCATCTATAATGTTCTATTTCTTTAAAAAGAAATATCAGGGCTGGCCCCACGGTATAGTGGTTAAGTTCAGCACACTCTGCTTTGGTGGCCCAGGTTTGCGGGTTTGGATCCCAGGGGCAGACCTACACCACTCGTCAGCCATGCTGTGGTGGGGTCCCACATGCAAAATAGAGGAAGATTGGCACAGATATTAGCTCAGGGCTAATCTTCCTCAAGCAAAAAAAAGAGGAAGATTGGCAACAGATGTTAGCTCAGGGCGAATCTTCCTCAGCAAAAAAAAAAAATAAAATAAAAAATAAAAAGAGATATCAGTAGCAAATAAAAAAGAAACCTAACGTGCTTACTATGGGTATATGTGTGCTTATTGCAATGTTCTTTATATCTTTGAAATGTATGAAATATTTTCATAATTTAAAATATTATTTCAGAATTACAAAACTACCCCAATAGCTATTATTTCTATTGTCCACATTTTCAGCTGACCACAGTCACTTTCATAAATGCCCTTTGAATTACATAACACTTGGGGAAGAAAGTCAGGCAGGAGGTTTAGTTAGTGTCAGCCCTGCATTGTTGGGTGCTAGGAAATGCACACCAGCAGGCATGATTAATTACATAGTCCATAAAGCCGTGTTCTTTGACTATCCACCTAATTACTGTGACTCTATAGGGTATGGGTGACAAAATAATTGCTGTAACCCCACACAAATGCTTTATGAATATTGGAACAAAGATAGAAAAGAACTCAGTAGCAATATATTTCATGAGGAGTGAGCCATCTCCCAATTGCCCCTCTGTTAATAAAGGGTGTGCATTTCCCAGACACATTGAATGAAAATCAGCTTCGTTTCCAACAGCAGTCCCAGGAAAAGAAATAGAAATGTGCTGTCCCAGGCTATAAGCTGAGAGGGATATGGCTACGAAGCATGATTAAATACTAATGAGAATGATGTTAGAGGAAGTGGGACACGTCATCTTACATCATCTATCTTAATGTTGGGGAGTTTGAGGTTTGCTGGGGCCAGAGTGTTCATGGAAACGCGTGTCCTTGTATAATCACTCATTGCTGGGTCAAACCTGCCTGATGGGTCCTTCCTTTTGCTGGTAAGGGTGGAGGTGGAGCACCGAGAAAGTTTTCACCACCCTGTAAGGAAAAATTTATGGAGAAAGGGAAAGCAGTGGACATGGTGTTTTGTCAGGCTATCTCAGCCTCCTCCGATTGCGCCTGTTTGCCGTCACTAACCAGGAGGCAAGAAGGAGCAGAGATAATGCAGCATTAGAGAAAGAGTCTTGGAGCCATGCAACCTGGATTTCCTTATCAGCCATTCACTTGCTGTCTGTGCAATCCTGGGTAAGCATTTTGTCCTCCCCAAGGCCGAATGAATGAAATTGTAAGCTACTAAGGGTAAATATCTATCTCGCAGGATTGTGGAACGTTTTAAAGGAAAATTTCTGCAAAAATGCTTTAAAAAAGGTTAAGTTCTGTAAAGATATTAGCTGTTCTACCAGATGCTTTGATTTGTGTAATGTGCAACTTAGACCTTTTCCACTGCTCTGTGTGGTATATGCTATGGTTCAAGGGGTTTACAAAGGGGAGGGAAATGGGGAGAGAGGGAGAGAGGCAGAAAAAGTGCAGGAGGGAAGAAGGAGAAAGGATAGAGGAGGGAGGGCGGAGAAGGGAGGAGGGAGGAGGTTGAAGGAAGGGAGAGAAAGGGGGAGGGAGAGAAAGAGGAGGGAGGGAGAGAGGCAAGATAGGAAGGAAGGAGGGAAGAAGGAGGGAGGGAGGAGAAGGGGAAAAGTGAAGCCTGTTTACCACCCCAAAGGAAAATTTTGACTAGGTCTCTTCAATACTCAGAGACCCATTCTATCAGCACTATTTATGGGCTCTGGGCAGATAACTCAACCGTCTTCTTAGTGTTACCTCAATGTGTAGATAATTTAACCAGTATCTCAAGAATATGGCAAAGTAATTTTCTAAGACAAAAAATTGACTCTCCAAAATAAATCCAGAGCACACACTCCCCTGAAAGGTTTTAATGACTAATACAGCCTAGCGCTGTGAGGAAACAGAGTGGTTGGTGATGCAAATGTCCAAGAATCTCTAAGGATTGCACTTTAAATGATTTAGTTCAGTTGCATCTCATCTTTGAAAAGTCTGTTTCATTACATTGACAATATCAGTTCTGCAATATATTATCTATTTTTTGGCCAAAAGCTCCTCTCTTTTATATGAGATAATGATGCTGACACACTGTCGTTGGAGCTGGGTTTTTTCCAGTAGTGAGGAGGATCTTGCAATGAATCAGCTCTGTGTGCTCATGGCTCCCCCAACCTTTATTTATACGGCTCGCTTTGGTGGTGCAGTCCACAGCTACAGAACCATTATTTGTCTGTTTAAAGCCAGCAGAACTACATTGGGTTGGAGCCTTGAACCATGGCCTTGACTTAATATTCTAACAAAATGAGTTAAACAAACCAGATATAATAACTACCACTCAATTAGATAGTTGTCTGTATATATGAGTTTTCTGTGAAAGCCAGGGTTTTTTAAAAATGTTCTGTCCTGTTGTCCCCTCTAAACCATGAAAATTTCCAGAAATTTCTATTTTTCTCTCTTTTGCATCAAAACTACATATTTTGAAATGCCTCTCACACTAAAGAGTGGCATAAAAATCCTTTGTTAAAATACATGTCCCAATCAATTGTTCAGAAAATGTGACCTGTCCATTCACCACTTTTGAGGCAGAGCTTTTCACGGGATGGTTGGACCCCATCCCTCTTTTTGAACACTCAAACGCATCACTTTAGCAATCGTCTCCCATCTCTCTTGCATCTTCAATTACCCCCTCTCTATTTGATCATTGCTATCTGCATTCAAACATCCCGTAATATCTCCAATATTAAAAATAAAAAAGCCTTCCAGTGGTCCCACATTGTCCTTCAGGTCCTGCCTAAATTATTTGTTTGCATTTGCAGTTAAATTCCTAGAAAGGTTTGCCTACACTCACTGTTTCAACTTCCTGTCTGCCCATTCTCTCTGGACCCACTGCAATAAGGTCTCTTTCTCCATCATTCTACCTGAACTGCTCATTCAAGGTCATCAATGACTTCCCTGAAGTCAATTCTCATAATCAACACTTCCCTCCCATCTTTGTCATCTGATCTGCATACTTGACATGCAGATCCCTCCCTGCTCCTCAAAACTCTTTGGACTCCACTCTTGGTTCTCTTTCTTCTTGACTGTCAAATCCCTCTCAGTCTCCTTATTTCCAGACCTCTTCACACTGCACGCTCACTCCTTAGGTGCCCTCATCAAGCCACCTGGATTGAAACACCATCTATCCACTGAACTTTCCAAAATTTATGTCTTCAACTTGGACCTCTTCTCAGAACTCCAGATTCATATCCCATATCTTACATTCGATCCATAAGAAAATCCTATTGGTACTTGCTTGGAAATATATCCACAATATGGCGACTTCTCAACACCTTTGCCACAGCAACTGGGATCTAAACCACCATTACCTCTGGCCTGGATTCCTGTTCTCTCTGCTTCCACCCTTGCCGCCTAGAGTCTAATCTCTACATGGCAGCCAGAGTGATACTTTTATTTTTTTATTTATTTTTATTTTATTTTTTGCTGAGGAAGATTCTCCCTGAGCTAACATCTGTGCAAGTCTTCCTCTATTTTGTATGTGGGTCGCCACCACAGCATGGCCACCGACAGATGAGTGGTGTAGGTCCATGCCCGGGAACCGAACCTTGGCCGCTGAAGTGGAGCGCACCAAACTTAACCACTAGGCCACAGGGCTGGCCCCTGGAGTGATACTTTTAGACTGTTAGATCATGATGACTCTTGAAGCTTCCCATCACATTCAAGGTGAAAGTCAAAGTCCTAACCATGGCCCTCATGACCGGCTCAATTTACGTCTCTGATCTTGCTGCCACCACTCTGCCCCTTGTTCCCTGGGCTCTATCCACAGGCATCTCTTTGTATCTCATTGAACATGTCAAGCATCCTCCTGGCTCATGGCCCTTGCTCTTAGCTCAGATAGTGACATTGTTGACTTCCTCATTTTCTTTAGGTTCTACTCAAATTTCATCTTATTAGAGTGGCCTTCCCTACTTCCCTATATAAATAGCACCAACCCAACACTGTCCATCCCTCATGCCATTTAGTTTTCTTCAAAGCACTGATCACTGCTGGAAATATCGTATATTTTTTTGTTTTGCTTGTTTCTTTCTTGTCTGTGTATCCCCTCCAGATGTAAGCACCTCAGGGGCAGGGATTTCTTTTTTATAAAGTGTCTAAGATTGAGTCTGATACACAATAGATACTCAATAAATATTAATTAAATATTTCATTTGATACTTAATGAATATTTATAAAGTACTATATTTTAATAGCATTCCATCAATTAATCAACTAATCGATGAATTCAGCAATTGTTGGTTGTGGACCTACCGTGTGTTGGGAATTTCGCTAAAAGCCAGGAATGAAACAAAAGCAAACTGAGCTCCAAGAGCTCATAGTTAAGGGCAAAGTTAGAAAAATAAGCAGTCTATTTCCATAGTTTAACTAAAATGCATATATATATGGCACACATATGTGGTATTCATTAGACTTTAAGACATAAGAATGTGGGGGGAGGGGCTTGAGGGTCACAGATCTATCTTCACCAGGACTGCTGTGTTCTCCAAGCGATAGTTTCCTTCCTCTCTTTATACTTTCCTAAAGAGAAAATATTCTTGAAAAATCTGAGCTTGTTATTATAATTAGAAAAAAGTGGTCTATTTTGAAAAACATAAAGTTGTCATTGTATAGTTTCCTATGGCTGCTGTAACAAATTACCACAAACTTAGTGGCTTAAAGCAACACAAATTTATTATCTTACAGTTTTGGAGGCCAGAAGTCCAAAATGGGTCTCCCTGGCCTAAAATCAAAGGTCAGCAGCATTATGTTTCTTCTAAAGGCTCTAGGGGAGATTTTGTTTCCTTGCTTCTTCCAGCTTCTAGAGGCTGCCTGCATCCTTTGGTTCATGGCCCCTTCCAACATCTTCAAAGCCAGCAGAGTATCATCTTCAAGTCTCTCTCTCTCTCTCTCTCTCTCTCTCTCTCTCTCTCTCCTCTCTCTCTCTCTCCCTTCTGTCATCACATTTCCTTCTCTGACTCTGATCCTCCTGCTTCCCTCTTGTAAGGACTCTTGTGATCACATTGGGCTCACCGAGATAATCCAGGATAATCTTCCTATCTCCAGATCCTTAACTTGATCACATCTGCAGAGTCCCTTTGGCATGTGAGATAACATTCAGGATTAGGACACAGACATCTTTGTGGGGAGGGCATTATACTACCTACAAAAGTCATTCCCTGTGAGAACGAGAGGAAAAGATACACTATTTTGAGTCAGCAGATCAGTAACTTAGGCTTGTCAAAACTGCAGCAGAACTTGAGAATACACAAATTATTTACATAAAAAACACTCCACTTGGTGCTTGGTTTTGAGTAAGCAAGGTCATAAGGGGTGAACACTGGCAGCTCTGACTGGCCATGGGCATTTCTGAGAACCTGGACAGTGTCTGCAAGCCAGCGGAGGAGGGGAGATCAGGGGTGTGGGGTCACCTTCTCATCTTCTCATGTGAAAGAAGTTCACTGTGCAAGAAACTTGTCATGGAGTTTAGTGCTTCTTTAAAATCTTGGAGCTGCTGCTGTTACCACCCAAAAAGGGAGTTTGTCTGCCCACCACAAGACATGCCAATAGTCAAGAGGCAAGGTGGTAGGAAAGAAAGGACTTTTTATTACAGCTCACTAGCAAGAGGGAAGATGGCTGACTCATGTCTGAAAGAACTATCTTAAGGGGGCACAAAATCTTACAGCAGTTACATAGGACAATGTGTTATAGGTGAGGGGGTTAGGAATGTTGACCTTCTGGTGTTACAGACTGGGAGTGGCCACACCAGATCTTTCAGTTTTCATTGGTGATGGCTATCAGCATAGACTCTCTGTTCGGGGGTCATCACATTCCCAAGGAACTCAAAAGAACAAAGTTATCATCTTATCGCAGCTGGGAGGTATGTGCACAAGCAGGGGTTGTAAAATCTACAGAGCAGTTAGATCTCCTGGAGGGTGTGTATCCAGCTGGGTTAGTTAGTCAGAGGTCATTCAAAGTTACAATAGGGCTTCTTTTTTACAATGGCTTCCCTCATGTCAACCTTGTCTTGAGCCGGTATCACTGCTATGTTTGTGTTTTATTTTGTTTTGCTGTGTTTTTAAGGTATCTGGAGTTATAAACTATAGGAACTAGAGTTTGAGTTTCACAATAGTGTTTTCTCCCCAGATAATGCTTACTTTATTCTGTTTCTATAAAAAAATTATCCAGAATTAAAAAAAATTATAATAAAACATCACTTTTTAGGAATTTAGATGGTCTGTAATATATGAATCCCATATCTCTTATTGCTCTTCAAGCATCCCAAATATTCAGAAACCTAAACGTTCCATAATTAAATTTTTCTTTCCCCATGAACAAGCCAAAAGTAGTTATATTTGTTAAAGAGCAAATAGAACTCAAGTTGTTTAAAGCACAAAAAGCGGAGAAGAAATGCTGAATATCTCATCAGATATATTTGCTTAATTGATCCTTTCAATTGTTTCTGTGTACACCATGCTCACAAAAAGACGCATTCCTGGGAAGTTAAATTTCAAGGGTTCATCTCCAATCATGGACGATTATAGAAAACACAGTTTAGAATTTGATTTGTTTCCTAGGTAACACTGCTTCAAATCTGGTGTCTGTGCCTCACCATTTTGCTCCTACACATGGATAAAGATCCTGAAACTACATAGTGTAAATTTCAGGGACAGAAGATGACTTGAGCAGACATCCTAAAAGAAGGTATCTGGGGTGGACGTCATTCTTTGGAAGGAAATTTAATTCATTTAAGTTAATAAAAATAGCAGGAGAAAGAAAGAAATCTAGGAAACCTGCTGAAACTTTAATTCACTGCAGGATATTGTTATCTAGCAGATTAATCTTGGGTCCCAACCAAATGATTTAAATTTCTGAAACACATGAAATATCTCATAGTTTAGCCCAATGGCTGTGACATAATATAGCTCCCATGGGAGGAATACAGTTAAATTTATATATTTGAACATTGTGGTTAATTTCTGAAACTTAACAATGGGTAAGACTAGAAATATAGCATAAATGAGATTTATATAGACTGAAAAAAAATGAATACTCTCTCACATAGTCCCAACGTACAAATTTGGATTACTAAATATATAAACATTAAAATTAGTTTGATACAAAGAGAGCCATCCCACAAGGTATAAGAACCAAGGGCAAATCGTAATATGAATATTTTGTTTAAAATAATCATAAAAGGTAGCCTTGAACCACAAGCCAAAATCAGAAGCAAGAGCTGTCACAGTAGGTAGATTGCTGCAGCAATATGTGTACACAGCAAGAAGAGACACTGACGTTCAATAAGCCTCAAGGGTTGATATGGAAGTGGAGAGGAAGGAAGGAGGAATATAGCCATCAGGCAGCCCGTCCTGATCCACCTAGCCAGCCAGCCTGCCCGCCTGCTTCTTTTGAATGGAACTGTCCTAGGTTCTGAAATATGCACTTGCATAAGCCTTGGTTCCCCTGATGACAATATGAAATTGTCACCACTGTTTGGCATTGGCTGAAGACACACTCTCCTTTACTTGCCTTCTGCCACCATGAGTCACTATGCATTTCCAGCTACCTGCTTCTCACAGTGGCTTACTACGTTGAGCCTGGCTAGCAACAGCTCTGTTTGAAAGGGATAAACCAGAATACCTGGAGCTCATACAGAAATCTGTTTAAAGGTTTAATGATTTATTTCCTTCTAGTATTCACTGGCCTCTTAAAAGTCACAACATCTACTCAATTTGCCAATTGAGAATGACTTAAAATTCAATAGTATTTGCAAATAGGAATCTTTATGTCCTTTTACAATCTATGGAAGTCTAATTACTCTATTTCCATGTTAACTGACTCTTCTTCATTTAGCAGATAAAGATTATTAATTATGCACACTGACATTTAAAAGCCCTATAAATTCTGTGTACTTATTACTAACTTGAAGCATTCAAATCATATAACTTCCTCCACAAATTAGCTCATTTTTGTTAATTCAGACAGAAAATTTTTTTTAAACATTTTAATTTTATTTTTTTGTGAGGAAGATCGGCCCTGAGCTAACATCCATGCTAATCCTCCTCTTTTTGCTGAGGAAGACCGGCTCTGAGCTAACATCTATTGCCAATCCTCCTCCTGTTTTCCCCCCAAAGCCCCAGTAGATAGTTGTATGTCATAGCTGCAGATCCTTCTAGTTGCTGTATGTGGGACGTGGCCTCAGCATGGCTGGAGAAGCGGTGCGTTGGTGCGCGCTCGGGATCCGAACCCGGGCCGCCAGTAGCGGAGCACACGCACTTAACCACTAAGCCACAGGGCCGGCCCCCAGACAGAAAATTTTTAGTAATCTTTATTAAAAATAGTTACTTTAATCCACTGAAATGAACATTTTCTCAACTATTTTAGGACTCATCTAATTACTATATCAAGCCCTAGAATAAATTTTTTCCCAGAATATATTGTCAGGGATTCCTATATTTCCATTTTTTTAAAAAAGCACTGGAGAAATCACCTAATAAAGTGGATGATGGATTTCTTACTCCTGCGTAGATTAAGCTCAGTGTTCCTCACTTTTCATTCTTCTGCAGCTCACTTTGATTATCAATAATTCCAAACCTCCACATTCAAGTATTTTCTCGACTTAAAACATACTTGGATTGAACTCTAGAAAAAGACACCTGACCAGTAATTCACATTTCAGACACATTTCTTGGATAGGTCTCTGTCAGGCTTGAAATAGGCCCAGGGAGGCATATTCTGGGAGTATTTCTGGTTTATCTAGATCCCTGAAAATTTCCTTCACAATTCAAATCTGTGTTAGGGACATGGTACTTTGACATACGGATTATTTCAAGCTAAAGGCCATTGAAAACCAGCCAAAGCTCTAAAAACAGGGCACAAGTTTTCCTTTTGTAAAGGAAATTTCCATTTATAAAGGAAATTTCTATTTGTAGAGATGTCTTCCTCTCCCTTACCAGGAAGAGAACTTTTAACAACTCCTATCAAGGGAAAAGGCTCCACTTAAATCTGCATAACAAACCTTATTAAACAACCCTTGTTTACCATACTTTCCCTGGTCATCTTCCCTTAACTTGCCTCTCCTGCCCAGAAGCCCCAAATCCTTTTTCCTTTGTTGGTATTTAAACCCAAATTCTAACCACTCCTTTGGGTTACTCATCACTGAGTGCTCTCATGTGTACATCAGGATGCACGTGTTAATAAACTTCTGTTTGTTTTTGTTTTGTTAATCTGTCTTTCGCCAGTCTCATTTACAGGGCCCAGCCAGAGAACATAAGATAGGTAGAGGAAGAGATTTTTTGTCCCATATAGTACTGCCTCAAGAAATTTCCCCTGCTGCCGCAGAATTTGATTAACTCTGCTACAAACTTGTTATGGAATGTTGAATAAATACAATACTCTCTTAAATCTGCACTTAATCATCTCCACAATGTTAGTGTTAATATCTACTTAATAGGGTTGTTTAGAGGATTAAATGAGATTATATACCTAAAGCATCTAGAACAATGCCTGGAATAAGTAGATGGTTGAATAACAATATGGTCTGCCAGATAGGAATACAGTAAGGGGAAAGCTAAGCTAGTCATTCATCTTGATCTTTGATCAGTCCCTACCTAAATATATGAGACTCAATCGCTTGTTGTGCTTCCTAAAATAGCACTATGATATAAACAGCCATCATCAACAACAACAACGAAAACACCATAGGTAATAGTCTGGGTGGAATTCAGATGTCTTTATTAAAACAAAAGTAAATCCATTTAATTTTTCACTATACGTGGCACTGATAAATTTGAAAATCTATATGAACTGAATAATTTCTACGACAATATAAACTTTTAAAATTAAGTCAAGGGGCCAGCCCGGTGGCGCAAGCAGTTAAGTGTGCGCGCTCTGCTGTGGCGGCCCGGGGTTGGCCGGTTCGGATCCTGGGGACACACGAACACACCACTTGTCAAGCCATGCTGTGGGGTCATCCCATATAAAGTGGAGGAAGATGGGCATGGATGTTAGCCCAGGGCCAGTCTTCCTCAGCAAAAAGAGGAGGATTGGCATGGATGTTAGCTCACAGCTGATCTTCCTCACAAAATAAATAAATAAATAAATAAATAAATAAATAAATATAAAGTAAGTAAATAAATAAAATAAAATAAAATTAAGTCAAGGAGATACAGATAATGGGAACTGCCTAATAATCACAGAAGAATTTGAAAACGTAGTCAAAATCAACTTGCACAAAGGCATAGATGGTTTTACAGAAAAACTCTTAACAAATATGCAAAGATCATATATTTTCTATTATTTAAAGTAGTCCAGAATACAGACAAAAATGAAAATTTCTTTTCTCTTTTTACTAGGCCAAACATCTCTGAAAACGGACAGCAGAAAATAAGCAGTACTAAAGATCCCTCTCATTTATTACTGCATATACAAAGTTATGAAGCAAAATATTAGCAAGTTTCATTCTGTAGATTTGATTATCCCAATAATATGCAAACAATATTAGGAAATGTATGAATGAATTTCACTACATTACTCTGTTATAGCAGAAAAGGATATTATCTTTTCAATAGATAATAAAAAGCATTTGATAAATTTCAATATCTTTTCTTAAAAAAAAACTAAATAATATGGGAATGGTGGGAAACTTTCTTAATTTAAATAAAGATGTCGACCAAAAAACTACAGTAAACTTCATTCTCGGTGGTAAAATATTAGAAGTATTCCCATAAAGCCATGAACAAGGCAATACTCTCGACTTTTTCATCTCAACTAATGAACATTGGACTGGAATTCCTATCTAATGCAATATATAAAGAATATAAGGGGGCTGGCCCTGTGGCATAGTGGTTAAGTGCGCACGCTCTGCTGCTGGCGGTCCCGGGCGTGCGCCGATGCATCGCTTGTCAGGCCATGGTGTGGCGGCATCCCATACAAAGTGGAGGAAGATGGGTGCGGATGTTAGCCCAGGGCCAGTCTTTCTCAGCAAAAAGAGGAGAATTGGCATGGATGTTAGCTCAGGGCTGATCTTCCTCACACACATACACAAAAAGAATATAAGAAGCATAAATATGGGAAATTACAGAAAAAGCTGTCAAGAATATTTTTGTCATAATCTTCTGACACACTTTTCTAACTAGAAAATTCTACTGGCTCAATAGAAAAAACAGTAAAACTAACAAGAAAAATCAGTAACATAGTGAGATAGAAAACCTTACAAAACCAAAGTGCTCCTATATACCACCAATAACCAATTAGAAAACATAATTAGGAAAAATAGGCAGGGCATTTTCACAATAGCACACAATGTCTGCTCTACACATCTATCCATCCACCCATCCACGCACTTATGTGAAGAAACAAATACTAGAAAATTAGGAATAAACTTAACAAGAACTGTGGAAGAGCTATATGAAAGTATAAAATATCATTGAAGTGTTTTTAAAAAGATTGTAATTAAAGGAGAGATTGACCATATTCCTGGAAGAGAAGATTCAATATTGAAAAGAATAGTTATTTCTCATCAAAATAATCGATATTAGTGGTTAAAATTGTTATATACATATTTTGGAATACTATAAAGCTACAAAAAGTGAGATAAGTACTGACAAAGACAAATAACCATGATACACTATCAAAGGAAATAAAGTAAATTTCTCAGAATGATTCCATTAATGTCAAAAAAAGAAAAAACTTGGAGTGTGTATATTTGTGCGTAGACCCAGAGGCTGTATGCAAACAGTAATATCATGGAGGGCAGAAGGGGTAGGATAAGAGCAGGGAAGTAGAATTGTATTTTATTCCTGTGACTGCACTCTTCAGACTTTTACAACAAGCTTTATTTTTCTACTTAAAAATTTTAAGGATATTAAAGACTTAATAGAGACTTGTTTATTAGATTCTTCTAAATGCTTTCAGATACAAATTGTGTGTTTCTCATCTTTCTGAGTATAGGAACATTAGTGTCCTCAAATTAAGTCAAAAGAGATTTTAATGAAATCTCCCTAATTTGTCAACTCAACACACCTTGATTTATAATAAATATATGTTAAACTTCAAGCTTTTGAGGGAACAAAAATGTTCCCTAATACAATGGAACAGAGAGGTGCATGAAAATAAGTGAACTATTTTTTAAATTGATTTTTTGAAGCAACCATCGCTATCATCACAGTAATTGTTACTATAAAAATGTGAAATCTTCATTTTCAAGTTTCAAAAAAAAAAATACCGCCTGCTTTTGGCATGTGGTGATCGTAAATTAAGCACTATTTAATTTTTTTCTGTTTTTATTTGTTTGCTTCTTTGTGTCTTTTCTGCTAATTATAGGACCCCATTTGGCCATTCCAGTTTCTATTACTTCCTAGCTGGTGAAGGTCATCTCTCTATTTTTCACTTTCTTCATCTCTAAAATGGGTATAATAATCTTCCCCACCATACAGGAAGATTAAGTGAGGCACATAGCAAATATTTTGCACTAAAATAGGTAGATGGTTATTATTCCCAAACAGCAAGGAGTCAGAGAAAAATGTGCAGCAGCCAATTTGGATATACAGCACATTAACTTACATGCATAATCTTGACTCGTTACATGTAAATACAAAATACATATCATGACTACATAGGAGAGTCATGACTACAAAATATACTATTTTTAAACAGATTTTAGACAAACAGGGGAGGGGAGGAAGGAGTACACACAGCAGGTGAAGAGGGGTGAGGGAGGAGAAGCTTCTTGGATTTACTCTTTCATTCTAGGCCAGTGATCCATTCAGCACCAACTTCTACATAAATAATGTTCTTTGCTTAAACTTACAGATAAGGGGGAAACAGTCCTATCCTTTAAAGACATATTATAGAGATAGCCTGGGAAATACATAGTTAGGACTTTTTTCATTGTATTGGAATCATACCCAATACAGTGGACTACTTTCACTTAGTACAAAGTTTCTCAACTTCAGCACTATTGACTGGCACTATTGACTACTGGGCTGGATAATCCTTTGTTCTGGGGGCTGCCCTGTGCATTGTAGGATGTTTAGCAGTGTCCCTGGCCTCTACCCACTAGTATCACTCCTGTCTCCGAGTTATGAGAACCAAAAATGTCTCCAGACATTGCTAAATGCTTCCTGGTGGTGGGGGAGTATGTGAAAAATTGCCCCCGAAGTTTGAAAAATCACTGACTTAGTGAAATGATGAACATTCTCCTTTGACATGAAATATTCTTTAAGTGCATCTTTTAATGATTTTTAAATATTACAACATATAATAACTTAATTTAATCATTATACATATATAGACATTTTAGTTTCATCACTTTTTAATTTGTTTCATGATAAATAAGAAACAGTTGTACAAAAGTCTTTAGTTGGAAAACTGATGATTTCCTTAGGATAAACTCCTAGGTTGAATTATTCAATCAAAGGGCATGAACATTTTTAAAATGAATCTGTGGCCCACTCTCCAGAAATGTTGAAGCAAAAGACATACTCATTTGCAGGGCAAGTGTGTTTTTACACCACCAATAGTAAGCAACCCTGTGTATTATACTTTACAAAAACTATTTATGAAACCAGTGCATGAAAAATGATAAACCACATCATGGTGTACCATTTTTACTTACTAGCATTTATTTTTCCTACTTACCTTTCAATGAACTTAAAGTCATTTTATTAGATGGCTGAGTCTTATATGACATATAATTCTTCTGTTTTATGACAATATTTCTTGAAGTAATTTCTACTTGTGAATGACATGTGACACCCTCTGTGTTCCCTGTGTCATTTTAATTTACTGGCCTTGAACTCATTGCTAGGAAAGATTTGAAATGGTGAGAGGAAACAATGTAAAGGGTTTATAGAAATTCTGTGAGAGGAAGTGGGTATTCTTTCCTACCAGCCCCAGAACAAGAATTTCTTACTTATCTAGTGATAAACAGTCTAGTAAATTCAACCCTCTGGAAACCAACCCTAAAGCAAAGATACAAAGGTAGAAGCAGAAGAACTAATTGTCATCCTAACTCAAACGCTAATACCGAATTAGGCTCTAGCATAATTCTAATATCTGTGGAATAGCAAAGTACAGGAATGGATATTCATAAAATTATTTGTGCATTTTCAGAAACATTAAGTGAAAAATAATATGGTCTGTTTGAGAAGGCAGAATTCTAAGGTGGCCTCCATGATCTCCACCCTCTTGATGGCAGCCTAGAGAGGCCTTGAGCAGAGGACACAGCAAACCCGCGCCTGGACTCCTGACCCGTGGAAACTATGAGATAATAAATGTGTGTTGTTTTAAGCTACCGTTTGTCGTTACTCAGAATAGAATACTAATACTATGGGAGGTGACTAATATTGATTTAGGATAACTTCCATTAAAATGGTTAAACTCTTTGAGCCCTTGAAAAGGTAAACGTTGATTATTATATCTGGAAATTCATTTTCTTTGAATATTTCAGGCCCCAACAAGGCTTGGTGAGAAGGGGACAGTTTTTTTGTATTTTCCCACTTCTTACAATATATCATTAATACATAACACAGGACAGTATACCGAAATCTAAATTCACGATCTAACTATTTAAATATATTCCATTTATGACAAAGATAAGAAATGACACAAGAGAAATAACTAAAAATAGTAATTCTGATTTTGACTCTTTTCAGTGATGCCTATGAGACTAAATTATGTGCTATTAAAAAACATCATCAGTAATGTAACTAATTGACAAATGAAAACAGAAGGGACATCTGCCAAAATTTGGATAATTAAAATAAATGCCTATCTTCATTGTGTACACATTAAATTTATCATACAATTACTGCATGGTGTTTGCATTCTTTGCTTCAAAGAATTTCATAGTATAAAAATATTTTTTTCTAAAAATAAGCACTAAAAATTAAACTTATACAGTGGCAAAAAAAGAGGAAGAAAACATAATTTACTCTCAAGTAAGCTTTTTACTATTTTAAACCATACATTGTAGGAGTTATTTGAATAGACATAACTGCATAATTGCTAAAATATATAAGGATTATCATCACAACATTATTTGTTATAATAAAACATAGAAACACCCCACATACTCATCAATACAGGGACTGTTAAATAAATTTGGGTATATTCATTCACGGAATGTTATGTGGCCATTAAATAGAATAAGCTTGTCAGAATGTACTGACATGGATATATCCATAATATTTTATTGAATAAAAAGGTTGTAATACAATATAGTTTGGTGATTTTTTATTTAAAAAATATTATGTACATATTTATATGTTGTGCACAGAAAAATGTTTAAAATACAAGGTTTGTGAGAATAAAACAGCAAAGATTAAAAAAACCAAACTGCTAAGAGAAGATAAACTTGGAAAGAAGGAATGAGGAGAAGGAGGGACCTGGACAATTTCTCTTCTCTTTTATTCACTATAACCCCTATCAATTCTGAACCCACAAAGTCCATAAAACAGAATAATAACTGTTTAAAATGTCTCCTTTCTAACGTGTCTAATTACACATCTTGCAAACATCAACTCAGATTCAAGTCCAAACTCCCAAAAACATGAATCATACTCCCTTCCCATCTATTCCTAGTCCACTACGCTTCTTCTTGCTCTGTGGCCTTTCATGAACTAAAGGCAACCAGGCTGAGATAGATGTAGCTTATTTTACGTCTCTTCCTGCCCCCATGCCTCAAGCCCTTATGCCTCATCTTCTCTACTCATTCTCGGGTTCACTCCAAAAACCCCTAAGAAACTCTTTGCCAAGGGAGGCAAACTCCTTTCTTCTTTGAATAAGCTCAGGCAGAGAGACTGGAAACAGTTATACATTAATAAATGGTGACTTGTCACATCACATTTTTATACTTTTTTAAAATATCAAACATGTTTTAGTTAGGTTAACTTTTTTTTTCTTTTTTTTTTTTTGTGAGGAAGATTAGCCCTGAGCTACCATTCGTTGCCAACCTTCCCTTTTTGCTGAGGAAGACTGGCCCTGGGCTAACATCCGTGCCCATCTTCCTCTACTTTATATGTGGGACGCTGCCACAGCATGGCTTGATAAGCAGTGCGTAGGTCTGCACCCAGGGTCCGAACCCGCAAACCCTGGGCTGCTGAAGCAGAGCGCACGAACTTAACCACTACACCACTGGGCTGGCACGAGGTTAACTTTTTTTTGATATGTACTTTTTTTTTTTCCATTTGCTTCTTGGGATCTGTTCCAATTAAAACCTTTTGATTTTCATCTGATCAGAGTTAGTTAAGCTTAATTCAACAAATATTTCCTGACCAGTTGGTGACCAAAATGATGATGGTGACCAGATGAAGATCGGTGTCGTCATGGAGATTATATTCTGGGGAGACAAGGCAAATGCTTAAGCAACAGACGTAATAAATCAGTAAATTATACAGAGGGGGAATAGGAAGAGAAGAACAGGGTAATGAGAATGGGGAGGGGTGCATGTGTCAATTAGACTCTTAAGAAACTAAACAAAGTTGTGAGGAACCAGGACAAATCAAGGGACAACAATAATACTGAGGACAGGTCTGAGTCACAGAAGGAGGGCACAGGCCTGTGGGATGGGAGATGTCTGTCTGTCTTCCATTGCCACCTGCTTGTCCTTTAAAGCATTATCTGTGGCTCTGCAAGGGCAGACAGTCAGGCCCCTCACCCTGGAGCCCATCAATGGAATTGAGTGGCAATTAGTCTCTGTTTCCCAAATGTCATAATCGTCATCAAGAGAGTTTAGAGAGGCTTACAATTAAGAACTGGACACAGTTAGCTTATTCACCTATACATTGTCT
Organism: Ceratotherium simum simum; assembly: GCF_057802395.1. Classification (NCBI taxonomy): domain Eukaryota; kingdom Metazoa; phylum Chordata; class Mammalia; order Perissodactyla; family Rhinocerotidae; genus Ceratotherium; species Ceratotherium simum. Next base: position 120,462,193 of record NC_141940.1, read on the forward strand.
TCTTGCCTTTTTTATATGTGATGTGTAGGCCTTGACTGAGCTTGCCTCCACATGAAACTTGCCCACCTGAATCTGTAGCTTAAGTTCAGTTCTTAACAGAGTGTTTTACAAGAATCCTGAATCCTGCAATATCTCATAGATTTAGCCAGAGAAAATATGGTTCAAGTTTAAAATACCTTTATGTTGACTACCCTCATAGACTAAACTTTTCAACTTTTCATTTCCCTTAAACACTCCTCTACCTTCCTTAATACCTTGGTTCTTGGCCCTAAATACTGCCATAGTAGGGTGTATTAATATCAATGTTAGAAAATTATTGTTAATTTATTATAGGTGCCTTTTTGTTGTTGGTTGTTTAAAATAAAGTAATTGAGAGAATGCCGAAGTGAGAGACTTGGAAGTGACTCCAAATATTGAGGGAAATCCTTCCTCCACGGTAACTGAGTGGCTGTGGGATAAGCAGATAAAGAGACCTAGATACTCAGTGATTACTTTGGAACAGCTGATTGATTTGCCCAATGTCACAGAGTGACAGAACTAACAAGACGACAGAATTCGTGTTCCTTGGTTTTCAATTCAGGGCTTTGCTACTTACCCATTTTGCTATGGGAGTCAAAGCATATATTCCTTTGCCCACCCAAACAAACACAAAGCATTGCATTTGTAGAAATATTGTAAAGACGTTATTTGAGTACTCAGATGCCCTCTCCTCCCCACTCCCTTCTGATTCTCTCACTGAGTGAGATCAAAGCTACAACTCCATAAATTTCTTTGATGTGTTGGTTAGACCATCAATATAGCAAGCTCCAGGCAGAAGACAAAGGGCATTTAATGACCACAAGAAACACTTTTACAAGCTGCTCTTCTCTATAAATCTGACACAGTGATTTACAAAGGACTCATTTGAATCTACCTCCGACTAGCAGAAATAACCTCAAAAATATGGAGCCTGGTAAAATCTCGATATCCTTATTTAGCACAAGACATCGAAATGGAAGAATGCCATTGGACCTTGTTGCCATGTTTATTCAACACATCTTATATTGTTCAAAAAATAAAAAATATCTTTGAGGTACACCATAAAATATGTCTAAATGATTAATGAACAAAATCTGTGGCACTATTTAATGAAAGAATTGTTTTATATTGTCTACACTCAACACAGCTGAAAATTGCCTCTGCTGACCAAGTTATTACTTCCCTCTTTTGAGCTTCTGGAGCATTTGGAATATATCTCTACTTACACAGTGATGTAACTACTTACTTTCCTATTTCCTTTCTGCTAGACTTAGAGGAAGGGGAACATGGTTTATTTCTTTTTAATCACTTTAACCATCCCAGTGATTGGGACAATATTCGGCATTTATTGGGTTCATGGATAGATGCATGGATGGATGCATGGATGGATGGATAGATGGTTGTATGGTTGTGATATCTATAACATTTAACCACCACCACCACCACCATGTAAGGTTTTATCCACAGTTTCCCTTCTAAATTAGCATACACCTTCTATGGTAAAGTTTCCTTTGCTACCCAGTCTACCCAAAAATTATGACATTGATTATAAAAAATACTTGTGTACCCATCACCCATCTGAATAAAATATTACAAATATATTTAAAGTTCTATGTGTACACTTCTCCCTACACTCCCTAAAGTTTGCATTATTCTGAATTTGTTGTTCATCATTTCCTTGCCCAGTTTTACACTTTTTACTACATAGGCATGTATCCTGAAACTATAGATAGTACTGTTTTGCAGGATTTTAAACTTCACATAAATGGTATTATACGATATGTATCTTTATGCAATATGTTTTTTGTCTTTCAACATGAGATTTACCCATGTTAATACATACAGCTCTAGCTCATTCATATTTCCTGCTGTGTAGTATTCCATTGTAGTAATATACCACCATTTATTTATCCATTCTCCTCTTGATGGATATTTATGTTGTTTACAATATTTGGCTCTAACAATGTTAATATGAACATCTTGTACAAATCTTCCTGAATTTGTGCACAAGTGTGAATCATTTTTAAGTAGGATTGGAACTACCAGGTCATAGGATATGGGTGTCTTTGACTTTACTAGATACTGCCCCACTGCTCTCCAAAGTGACTGTACTAACTTATATGCCCACCAGCAATATGTGAAAGTTCAGATCATTCCACATCCTCACCAAGACTTAATATTATCAACTTTTAATTTTTGCTAATCTCAATGGTTTGTACTGGTGTCTTATTTAATCTGCAATTATCTGATTGCTAACAAGGATAAGCATGTCTGTTGCCTATTTAGGCTTCTTTTGTGAATTGCCTGTTTATACCCTTTGGTTATATTGAATTGGGTTATTTGTGTTTTCTTTTCCTACTTATATTAATATATCCTAAATAATTTATTGTCAGTTTTATATACAGGCATACCTCATTTGTGCTCGCTTTATTGCGCTTCACAGATACTGCATTTTCTACAAGACCCTCCATCAGCAAAAAGATTAGGACTCACTGAAGGCTCAGATGATGGTTAGCATTTTTTAAAAATAAAGTATTTTTTATTTAAGGTATGTACATTGTTTTTTTAGACATAACGCTATTGCACACTTAATAGACTACGCTATAGTGTAAACATAACTTTTATATGCACCAGGAAACCAAAAAATCTGTTGTGAATTGCTTTATTGTGGTGGTCTGGAAGTGAATGTGCAGTATCTCCGAGGTATGCCTGTATAATGAACATCTTCTCCAAGTTTGTGGCTTATCTTTTCTCTTTTCCACAATCTATTTTGATGCATAGAAGCTTTTAACATTTAATGTAGCTAATGTATCTATCTATTCCTTTATGGTTTGTGCTTTTTGTGTCTTTTTAAGAAATCTTTCCCTACACTAAAGTCTCAAATTAGGCTCCTGTATTTTCTTTAAAATATAGAAGTTTCAAATTTTAAAGTTTTGTTTTTCACATTGCAGAAACTGTTTAATTCTAAATAATATTTGCTTGCACTTGACCAATCTTGCATGAGTGTGTGTATATATATATATATAACTATACACACATATGTGTATACATGTGTGAGTGTGTGCGTATATTACCTTTTCAAAGAACAAAATTTTGGTTTTGTTGATTTTTTCTATTTTATCTTTGTTTTAAATTTAATTTCTACTCTTCATTAGTTCTTTCTAATTTTGGGGGGTTTATTCTAACATCTTAACCAAAATGTTTAGCTCTTTAAACTTTAGGTTTCTTCTTTGTATTAATCTAAGATTTTAGGATTATTAATTTTCTCTCTAAGAAACACTTTAGCTACATCCCACAAGTTCTGACATATAGTATTATTTTATCATTGTTTAATTACAAATGTTTTCTAACTCCATTATGATTTCTTCTTTGATCTATGGGTTAATTAAAAATGTGCTTTTAAATTTCCAAGTGTACAGGCACTTTTTGGTTATATTTTTCTTATTGATTTTTAACTTTATTACATCATAGTTGAAGAATTAGGTCTGTATGATACTAATATTTGGAAATTTGCTGAGACTTACTTCTTGGTCAATTTTTGTAAATATTCCACTTACCGAGAATGCTGTATTAAAATCTCCCACTGTGAATTTCTTGGTTTCTCCTTGTAATTCTGTAAATAGTTGTTTTTCATATATTTAAGATTATGTTCTTACTTTATCACAAAAGTTTAGCATGTGTATATCTGTAGGTTGACATGTACCTTTTTTCATTGTGTTATGACCCTCTTTATCCCTAATAGTGATTTTTGACTTAAAGCATATTTTGTCAGAAATTAATCAACATGTCTATCTCTTCCCAAGAGTATAGGAATCCTAGAACAATCTGACTCTGAAAATACCCCATCCATTTTATGTGTCACTGTAGCCCATTAATTTATTTTCCCCTTGCTTTTTTTGCCCCCATTGTCTCATATAGTCGTAATATTTAGATTTACCTACCTGTTTAGCGATATTTTTCTCCCACTTTTCCTTCTTAGAGATCTATTTTGAGTTTAATTTTCTTCTTGCCAAAGACCCTTGAAAGTCTGTAGACCTGAGCAAAAAGATAGACTAGACAAAAATCCCCACACTGGCCAATGGAGACAGGGTAATGTGTCCATCTCAACAAGGTCTCTTGCAGGGGAAAAAAAGAAGTCTTCCTCCAGAATTTGAAACCACAGACCAACCCTCACAATGGTTTGGGGTTCAGATGTTCAATATCATTGTGGTCTAGGACCCTCCAAGCCAGGGAAGGAATGAATAATTACAAATGGTTCCCTATTTATAATGCCCCTGGAAGTAAAGAAAAAAACATCCTTGGAAACCCCAACCCAAGAAAGAAATAATTTAAAAAGATGGTTTCTGAAGGGTAGTAATCCTGGGAATAAACACAAAACATATTTGGAGAGAAATATCTTCAACTTAGGCTTCTGAAAGATTCCTTATTATGTGTTTAGAATAGAGGCTGGCAAAATTTTTCTATAAAGGATCAGGTATTAAATATTTAGGCTTTGCAGGCCATATGATCTCTGTTGCAACCACTCAGTTCTGCCATTTTAGTATGAAAGCAGCATGGACTCATACTCATAAATGAATGAGTATAGTTGTATTCCAATAAAAGTTTATTAATGGACACTGAAATCTGAATTTTGTATAATTTCCAAATGTCAATAAATATTTCTTTCTCAACATTTAAAAATGTAAAAAAATTTCTTAGCTCTCAGCTGAAAACAGGCAGTTAGCCAGATTTGGCCCACAGGCAAAAGTTTGCCAACCCCTGGTTTAGAATATTTTCTGATACACAGAAAGTAATGTCTGTGTTTGCTATTATTAATAAACTAAGCAGCATTAATAATCACTAATTTAAAAAGGATACTTCTGTTTCCATAGCAATTTTCCCAGAAGACAAACTGCCCAAGGGAAGCCTCTTATTGTACCACTCAGGGCAAAGTCAGATAGCTCATAGTACATGAGACCGCAGCCTCCTATTTACTCATCTAATAAGATGGCTGGGTCTGCACTGATCTGAGAAAGCAGAACTTTAGAACTAGAACTTAGATAATTGAGATGTGAAATGTTTAAGTGACTTGATCAGTGTCTGGCACTAGGAGAGTGGCATAGAAAACCCTACTTGTCATTCAAAATCCAGCTCAAATTGGTCACCTCCTCTCAGACTCCTCCCCTGAACTGTCCAACGTTAATGCTTCTGGCGTCTGAACTCACTTCACTCTTTGCACATACTCCCTGTAGCACTGATCAGCACCCTGCAAACTTTTGCTTTTCTCTCTCGCTTGAGTGTTCCTTATTCACCTTCCTATCTCTCATATCTAGATCAATGAAGCCAACACCTGGAAATGGCTCATTTAAAGATTATTAATGAATGAATGTGGTCTCCACAGGGCAAAGCTCATGCATTTCCAGTAGACAGGAGCAACTGACAGAGTAAGAATGAACTGGTCGCTTACCATGCAATACAAGAAGAATGATATGTCACAGAAATCCCTTGCACGCTCATACAAAGCTAAGGATCTTCAGAATGCAAGTGTTGTGATGAGAACATAAAGAAATTATATGATTATGATTCTGGATCGCTGATTATAAAGTCATCTAATCATTGCTAAATTGGTTTTAAAAAGAAAGATTTAAGAACTATGGGTGAGTTTTTTCCCAGGCCCAAATAAGATTTTATCATTCAGAAACTTGGTAAAAATTAACTCAAATAGCTAAATTACACAGAAAGGAAAGCAGTAATTCATTTTTCCTGTCAGTTATATAAAAAGCCTTTCTTACAAAGAACAAACTATATTCTAATATCATAAGATGATATTTTCTCCTCAAAAAAACTGTCTGAGTAAGATTGAGAAAAGCATTTAACTTCTCAGGATGTGCAGCAAATTTTCAAAATGCTAGAGAATAACATGCATTGGAAAATTTTTAATTTTGCTAAATAAGAACATGATATGTATATTCCTCTATCACCATAATTTCATAGAAGAGAAAGGACATTTTAATACCAAAATGTAAGAAAATGATGTTATGTTGGTTAAAACGTAGTCCTTTAAATTTAATAGACTTAGCTTTATGAAAAGCATGTTAAATTGTTACTATTTTTTAAATTGTGCTACAGATTAAAAAAAAAATTTCACAGATCCCAAAGGCCCTAATAATCCATAGCCCAGTGTTTGGAGACTCCTGGATTAGAGAGTATCCAAGGTCTCTTTTAACTCTGATTTTTTAACATAATTAAATTCTTTTTCTGCATCATTATATATTAAATGCCTCTTCCCTTTATAGCAAGACTCACAACAGATCACCAAAGACAGTTCTTCCAGAAGCTTTTAACTTTTCTTTTTCTTAAACTTTATATTGAATTTACTTCCTAATTTACATCTTTATCAATTTCAATTATCTTCTTGTTTGATTTACAGGCTTTCATCATTAGCTCACTAAATTAGCCATATATCATTTCTCTCACCACAAAAAAGTCATAACATTTTTCTTTTAAAACCTTTATAATTGGTAGAACTTCCATCCATGACAGTGAAGATTTTCACAAATCCTCTCCCCAAGAAACACATATAAAAGCTGTACAAAATGGTCACAAACAACCATTTCAGAGCTCCAAAAATTGACGAAAGGCAAACAACAGATAGAGAAGCACTGATTCATGAAGAGCTCCCAGAACTTCAGGCTGGAAGAACCCGGGTTGTGTGTGCCTGCTTGCCTGGGGCTGCTCCCATCACCCCTGCCTGGTTCCGTAGAGGAGAGTGGTACTTGTTTGGGCCGAGACTGAAAACCAACAGCTTCGCAGGAGATGGTTGACTTGACATGGGGCAGAGCTGAAAATATATTCCCAGCAGTGTTGTCAGGAACAGTAGCAAACTCAGTAGGAAACAAAAGGGGAAAACCCACAGCCCTGCCAGCCTCAGATTCCAGGGCCAATAGGAAGCCAGGCAGAAATTTAACAAGGAGGTCGTCCTGGAAATGAGATCACCTTAGAAGTGCAAGAAAAGCTCCCCACACACCTTGGACTAACTGGGAAAATTATGTTTGGGCAGGGAGAGCTGAAAGGGCCCAGCGGAAAGTAAAAGCCGAGGCCAACTTTAAAATTGCCTCAACTTTGAACGTGCTTCCGACTCACTCACAAATTCATCGGCAGAGTGTGGCAGCCAAACAGCTTGAAGTGTTTGAGTACAACCTCTGCCCAGTCATTGCCTGAGTGTTCAGTTATGCAGACAGAGCAGTGGCATATATATATCCAGGATAAAAATTAAAATTAGGAAAAAAAATGAGCAGAGAGAGCAGCGACCACACACACCTGATTAACGTTTATAGAATGCTCCACCCAAAGCAGCATGATACACATTTTTCTTCAAGTACGCATGAAACATTCCTCAGACTAGACTATATCCTAGTCCACAAAAGAAGTCTCAATAAATTTAAAAGTATTGAATGATTTAAAGGATGTTCTCCAACCACAATGGAATTGTTAGAAAACAACAACAGACAAGAATTTAGGAAATCACCAAACACTTGGAAACTAAACAATACTTTTCTAAATACTATATAAGTAAAGAAATCAAAAAGGAAATTAGAAAGTATTTGAACTAAGTTAAGAAAAAGTCACATATATTAAAATTTATTAGGTGTAGCTAAGGTAGTACTTAGGGATAATTTATAGCTCTAGAGACCTGTATTAGAAAAAGAGAAAGGTCCCAAACCAATAATCTGTTCCCACTTAAAGAAATTAGAAAAAAGGAGAAATTAGATCCAAAGCCAGCAGGAAAGAAATCATAAAGATCATAAGAGAAATCAATCAAACGGAAAACAGAAAAAACAATAAAGAAAATCAATCACTAAAATAGATAAATTTCTAGTCAGCCTGACCAAAAAAAGAAGAAACAAATCACCAAACTCAGGAATGAAAGACTGGCTATCACTACCAACTCTAGAAAGTTAAATGGATTATAAGAAATATTATGAACAAATGTATACGAATATATTATGCAAATTAGTTTAAATAGACAAATTCTTAAGAAGACATTTTGATGACAGACCTAAATATAAGAGCTGAAATTAAATCTTCTAGAAGAAAACACAGGAGAATACCTTTGTGAACTTAAGTTATGCAATGATTTATTAAATGTAGATACAAAAAGCACACATTATAAGAAAAATTGGTAAATTGGACTTGATCAAATATCTGTTCTACAAAAGACACTGTTAAGAAAATGAACAGGCACTCCACAGATCTGGGAGAAAATATTTCCAAAACACATATCTATTAGAGGGTTTGTATCAAGAATGCATAAAGAACTATTACAACTCAAATAAATGAGCCGACAAAAGGACATTTGGATGGAAAATTAAGATCACAATGTTACACCTCTGTATATCTTCTAGAATGGCTAAAATGAAAAAGACTGAAAATATCAAGTGCTAGCGTGGATATGGAACAACTGGAAGTCTCATACATTGTTAGTGGGGATGCCAGGTGGTGCAGCCACCTTGGAAAACAATTTAACATGTATTAAAAACTTAAACACATATTTAATATACATTCCAGAAATCCCACTCCTAATTACCCAAGAGAGATGAAATATATCGAAAAAGACTGGCATATGAATATATATAATAAACATTCATAATTGGTCAAAAAACTGGAAACACAAGTACACCATCAATTGGTGAATGGATAACAAAATTGTAGTACATCCATACAATGAGACACTATTCAGTAATAAAGAGGAACAAACTACTGACACATACAAAAACATGGACGAATCTCAAAAGCCCTATGCTAAGTTAAACAAGCCAGCCCCAAATGGTCACACATTGTATGATTCCACTTATATCACACAATGGAAAATGCAAAACATTAAGGACAGAAATCAGATCAGGGGCACGGGTGAGGGGGAGACAAGATAGGTGTAAAGGAGTACTAGGGGACTTTTTGGCATGATGGAAACGTTCTACATCTTGATTGTGATGGTAGTTACATGACTGTACACGTTTGTCAAAATGCATCTTAAATAAATAGGTACAAAAGGGGAAAAAAGATTATTGACAAATATAATCCTCACGAGAAAACACAGGTTTAGAAGTAGGTCTCCTCATCCTCTCACACTAAAAACTTTAACTATTTACCTATAGTCCAGCTGAGAACATTGGAGAACTACCTAGAAGTTCCATAAGTCAGTGTGCTGCCTGTATGAGGAGGTTTCTAACAAAGATACTTAGCCAAACTCAGATACTCTGCCATGTGTGGAGACGGAATATTAAATGGCAAAATATGAAAACAGAGGAGTCTATAAATTAACCTAATTCCCCACACTACTGTGTCAATGATGCCTGGATGGCCATTTTAGAATCTTTGTACGTAATCGTACTGCACAACAGTAAATGGATAAACACTTTTAAAAAGGGATCATGTATAAAGAACAAAATGTCTTTCAAATGACTCAAAGATTAAAACAGATACACAAATCAAAATAAAGAAACTCTATCCAAATCTTAAAATTCTATGCAAGTAAAATTGATCTGTGTAAGTTAGGTGATGCTTGAGCTGAAATAAGGTTCTGTAATAAATTTGTTTCACTTGAAATAGGAAGAATTTCTCATTTTCATTGCATTTTGAAATAATGAAGTAAACTCAAAGGCTTCTCTGCAAGCTGTTCATTCCTTAGCTCTAGACTGTTTTCAAAATAACATTCAAATCAATTCACATTATTTCTAAAAAAAATGTCAAAATGTTCTCAATTATTTGTAAAGATATCACTATTTTTTCTTGCTCAACTTTTTATTTTGCAAATTCTCCTAATAATACCCATTACAGCACTTGTTTTCTGATTCAGAGGTAACTCATTGCATCTAGTTGTCCTGTCTCTTCAGACTCCTTCAATGTGGAACAGTTCCTCTGTCTGTCTTTGTTTTTCATGACATTTCCATTTTGAAGAGTATGGGCCAGTTTTGTTGTAAAATGTCCCTCAATCTGGGTTCGTCTGATGTTTCTCATGATTAGATTGTGTGTAAGCATTTTAGGCAGATACCTCACAGATGTGATATTGTGTCCTTCATGCTGTTCATTTGTTCATGATGTTCATTTGTCCTAGTATTGGGGGTGTTAACTTGGATCATTTGGTGTAGGTGGTGTTCATCAATTTCTCTACGGTAAAGGGATTCTTTACCCTTTGTAATAATAAGTAATCCATGTAGAAATGCTTTGACAGTTCATAATTTAGTTCCATTACATATATTTTAATAGTAAAATATTATGACATTGTAAAGTATATCTTTGAAAATAAACACATTTAACAACTGATAACCTCATTAGATATAGTTTTGGTAACGAAAGATATGTTTATTTACTATGCAGATTTTCAGAGACTATCTTACATTCCTATTATTTTTAAGGCATAGACTTAAGTAGATGTTGATAGAAGGGCTGTACAGAAATTGCCTATCCTCTTCCTGTACCAACATGAGGCTTCTTGTTTACGCTCTGTGCTCATGAGCTCTGTTGGACCATCATTTCTTCTGTTTAAAATTCAAGAGCAGCGCTCTTCATTCTGGAGGAAACAAAATGCTTTTCCAATGTACTGACAAATGCACCATCTCACCAAATATCAAGAAACCCAAGAGGCCAGACTGGATCAATAAATAAACTTCCAGCCCCTGGCCTAAGCTGTAATGATTTAGTTCCATTTATAAAATGTTAACCTTGAAATATAGTTTGAGATCAAGTTGAACATACTTTATTACAATACAAATTGGTAACACACTAGAAACCCCACTTGCTCAAAGTTAGCATGTTACAATAGAAAGATCCTAGAGTTTAAGACAACCAGTGTTTTTATCTTAACTCCATCACTCACTTTGGTAGTTCACTTTTCCTTCCCGAAAATTCATTTATTCATCTTTAAATTGGAGCTCACAGTACCAACTCTGTGGGCTTGTATAAGCAAGAAAACATATTGTGCATTAAAGAGCTTTGGAAGCCATAAAGCACTTATAAATGTTAGCCAAAAAGAGGAAAATGCCCTCCAAAATAAAATTATATTGTTATTTCCCACATGAAAAATCATTCAACTTGGATTTGATGCCAAACAAAAATCTATTTATTAAAGAATTTTCAATGCTTTGAATGTCTGAAAATGGAACATCCTAATTATACAAACGAAGTAACACTGAATAGAACAGAATCTTAATGATGCCAAGAACCAGGCATAAACTGCTCAAAAGACTGACTGCTTTTCATGCTGACTTCATGGAGTGAAGTATAGTTTTAGGAGGAACAGCTGCCAACTTGGGTTGTCAGCCTGGCTGATGCTAGAGCTGCCTGTACAGGGCTATAGGAAACACTCAAACACTGGTTGCTTTTATCAGTCGTGTGTATACACGTACACAAATACACGTGTACTCAAGCACACAACAGTTCTGGGAAAAAAGAACAAATCAGTTAACCAAAGTGTAACTCCCTTTAAGTAATGCCTACACACTGTTTTTTGAGTTCATCTAATCCAATTCTTGAATAGTTAAACTACCGGGATGGTGGCTGAGTGTACCTTCCGAGTGAAAGAACCAGAAAGGGTGGCGGCAAATGGTTCAGCTGTATTGCAATTGGTGCTATATTCACAAGTGCTAAAGTAAGCACTGGTAAAACTAGTGACTTCACCTGAAGCTCCACGTAAAACAGGATTATGTACCAGATGAAAATGTTTTCAGTGAAATCAACTCCCAATGGAAGGAAGCAGCAGGAGGCAAGAGCTGGATGGATTGGGGCTCACAATGAAGGATAAGGAAGAGGAATATTGAAAAAACTTGCAGGCCTTGTGAACACAGATAATGTTTAGAAATTGGTATTAGCAGGTAAGAAAATCAACTGACCATCTGAATGCTGATCTTGCTTGTATCTGTCTCCATCTCTATCCACACCACCACAGGCCTAGATGAAAGACTTCATTACCTTTTTGTCTGAGTTGTGTCTCCCCATTCTGACAAATTCTTACACCATCTCTAGTGCAATCTTCTTAAGTGTGTTAACTGTGATTGCTAAGGACAATGAAATAATGGCCGATTTTTTCTTCTTCTTCCCTCCCATGTGTTCTCTCAAAGTCTCTTAAGAGAAATCTGTGGAGTCGCCGCATCTCATAAATAGTGTGGTTGAGAAATAGATCTATGACCTCCTTACTCCACAAGCCCACTTCTGTAGACCATAAATCCTGCATCCTTGATTTAAAATACCTCCTCTGTGGATGACACCCAGCACCAGCTTCCTCTCCCTCCTCCTTGCCGTTACCTTTAAATCTCTCTCATTATTCCATGAAGGTATTTCTTCTTTAATAGTCCACAATGACTACCTCTCCAGTTCACGTTCATTTGGATACTGCATTCAACAACCTTCTCTCTCAAGTCCTTGTCTTCCTCACCTTCAATTTACCTTTGCTTCACTTCTGTCTTCTCCCATGGCTACATTTTTATATTGTCTTCACCTAGAATGCCTCCATGTCTGAAATCTTAAACTCAGATAGTTCCCCTTGCACCACAACTTCGTCTGCTTCCAGTTCTTTCAATTAGCTATTCCTTGACCTAGAGGGATCCCCTGTTTCCTTGATCATTCTACTATTTTCTCCTTATCTGTCATCCCCCATCCTGTCTTCACTTCCTTCTCCATTTAATTTAGTTTTATGGATATTTACTCCACAATACTCCTCCTTTACTCCCCTTCTCTCAAATCCACTTGGCCAAACCTTAGCCCTAATAAACTCAACTCTCTACATTGACACTGCCTTCACCAAGATGCTGACAACTGCTGTAGAGAATCCAAACCAGAAGGGATTTGTGGCACCACATTGAAGGTAGCCAGCCTTAACTGGGCCTCAGAATTCCTTTGACTGGTAATCCTTTGTATTTCTTTGGTCATACCTCTTTTCCAATTCCCATAGCAATTGCAAGATGTAAGTGCTATGTCTGACATTACAATAATATATTTAATGCATAAAATTGGTGAATGTACACTGGTTAGAAGGGACTCACAATAACAACTTATGTATAAATAATCCAGGTAGTTCATGTTAAGAATGATTCGGAACTCTATAAAGCAAGGGAGGTTCTTTCTGTCTGATTATGAGAAAATCATATATATAAATATAGGATATTCATATAATATAACATTCACCTATATGGATAGTAATTCAATGGAAATGTAAGAAGAAAACCATAACTGAAGAAAAGAAAGATACAAACTATTCTAGCTATTGTGTTGAAATGCTCAAAAATCATGACTGAGCTTCAAGTTTAGCCCCGAATTTCCTGGCTACTAAGGCAAAAATGGAAAGAAGACCTGTTACATAGATCTTATTGAACAGGAAATGCATGAAAATTCCTCAGCAAAAGGTATTCCTTTTTACCAGCAATGAAATTAACATTAAATGTTTCATGTAGGGCATGAACAATATCTTTTTTTTTTTTTGGTGAGGAAGATTGGCCCTGAGCTAACATGTGTGCCAATCCTCCTCTATTTTGTATGTGGGATTCCACCACAGTATGGCTTGATGAGCAGTGTGGAGGTCCACACCTGGGATCCGAACCCACAAACTACAGGCTGCTGAAGTGGAGTGAGCAAACTTAACCACTACACCACTGGGCCAGCTCCCAATATCTTTTTTATTTTTTAATTACAAATGCCATGTTAAATTGTGTATGTTTATTTGTAGTGGTGGCTTTTGACAAAGGTAAAAGGCAAAACATCAAACTGCAACTCTAATTCTATGCGAGCTAAACTAACACAGTCCATGGATGCAGCATTTGCTGGTTCAACTTGATCCAACAACAGAATTAAAATACATAGAGCAGGGTTTCACACCTTGGCACTGTTGACCTTTAGAGCTGGATAATTCTTTGTTGTGGGGGCTGTCCTATGCATTGTGGGATGCTGAGCAGCATCCCTGACTTCTACCCACCAGATACGAACAGCACCACTTTTCCTCCCCCAAGTTGTGACAACGAAAAATGTCTCCAAACATTGCTCAATGCCGCCTGAAGGGCAAATTCACCCCTAGTTGAGAACCAGTGACCTAGGGTAATTGAAAGCAAATGACTCCTCAGCTTTCACCCTCCTAGTTCATCATCTACACTGATCATTTCCACCTTGCCACTGGCCTTGTGGGAAATTCACCACTGTGGGCATTTTCTCCTTCAACATTTTGAGCTTTTGTTCTTGACATTCCTCTATATTTTTTCTTAACCTGCCAAATATCCCTTGCAGATTTAATTTCAGAAGATTTTTATAAATAATTCTTTGCTCTGAATAGCTTTCCTCATACGGACACAGATGCTACAGGCATCTACTCACTACAGTTCCTACCAGAAGACTGACCTCCTGGGGGAAAGCACAACCACTCCTGATACTGAAAATTGACCAAGCATGTTGAAACACGCTTTTCTGTATTCACTCCTCTCCCCAGTCCTCCCATAAATTACTGTGAACACTGGTGTTGTTACTTTATAGTTTTTCCCTCTAGGGAGATTACACTGTAGACTACTCATAGTATTTCTTCTACAACTACTACAGGTTAGCATTTTTTATGTGTGTTCATTATCTGCCAGGCATTATAAGTAGGCATTTTACAAACATTATCAGTGTTCTTTACCAAAACTCATTTATAGAGGCATTATTGGCATCTGTTAGGGAATCTAAGAAAAGGAGATGCGTAGTTGGATTTTGGGTGAGTAATACTAGGCACTCAGCTTAAGAAGAAATTATGTACTATTAAAACATAGCCTTTGTTTCTCACCCTTTTGCTTTGTTTCAACTAACATTCTGTCTTTCCTTATCTCTAGTAAGTCAATGGCTAGCTCCAACTTGATTTTTGGTTTCATTTTCTTTTTTCTCCTTACTAGTGCTAATGGATAGTGCCTTCTCTAACAACTTTCACGCCCATTTGTCTTACAGTGGTCCAGATTCCTTTTGTAACTAAGGAATGGTTAGATGCCTGTGGTTTGTTGCCATTCCCAGATTTTCCATAGAGAATATATACTGTTTTCATTGTCTGTCTTATCAACTGATGCTGGATTTGCAGAGATTTCAATTGCCAAGTAATAAGGCCTCTCTGAATACCTCAAGATGAGGCTTTCCACGTTGACGGCCATAATCAAGAAACCCCAACACAATTAGAAAGGAACCCAAACACCAACAGATTTACCTGGAGGAGAAGGTCTCATTTAGAGGTTTACTCCATCATCCTGTCTGAGGGTGTCCCTTCTATTTATTGTGGGATATTGTGCTAATGGCAGTGGCACTGAGCTAGAAGAGGACTGTGAAAGACGCTACAATGTAGATACTAAGTTCTCTGAAAATCCTGTTCCTTTGAGATGATCTAGAAGACATAACATTCTCCTTCCAGGATGCCAGTGTGCCTTATGAAGTCTGGAAAATTTCTTATGATTCTATAAGCCAGACCGGTTTCTATCTTTACCATAATAGCATAAAGATAAAGATGGAGTTACTGCTGGGAGTGGGGTCCTAAGATCTATAACAATTCTCATTTGACAGATGATAAAAGTGAGGCTCAGAGATGTTACGACCAAAAATGAGCAAATAGAATAAAGTAGGCTGAATTCTAAAATGGTCCCCAAGATTCCCACTGCCCTGGTGTACATGCCCTATGCAATCCCCTCCCCTTAGATGTGGACTGTGAATATGATGGGCGAGTCACTCCCATGATTAGGTTACACTATATGTCAAGGGTAAAGGGATTTTGCAGATGTAATTAAAGCCCTAATCAGCTGGTGTCAAATTAATCAAAAGGGAGATTGTCTTGGGTGGGTCTAACCTAAAGAGGTGAGCCCTTTAAAAGAAGGTCTAGAGATCAGAGAAAGTCTCCCGGTGGCTTTGAAGATGTAAGCTGACATGTGAGAAAGTCAAGCAGCAAGGAACTACAGGGGCCTCTAGGAGCTGAGAGCAGCCCTTGGCTCACAGCCAAGAAGAAAGTGGGAACATCAGTCATACAACTGCAAGGAACTGAATTCCGTCAACAACCACATGAGCTTAGAAGTGGACCCTGAGCTCTAGAAAGGAATATAGCCCAGTCGACATCTTGCTTTCAACCTTGTGAGATATTGAGCACAGAACCCAGCTAAGCCATGCATGGACTCCTGGCTCATATAAACTGTATGCTTTTTAAGCCACTAAGTTTGTGGCAACTTATGCAGCAACTGAAAACGAATGCATCCTTAATGTTTTGATATAAAATTCAATGGTTGGCAACAGAAGACCAGTGACCTATTTAATCAACTTGCTTATTCCGTCTTATGGGAATCTCAAAGAAGTGGGTAATATTTAAACACCAGCAAGAGAAAAAGAGTACATAGTTTATAAGCAAATGGTTCCTATACATTTAAGACTACACTGACTTTTTATCAGGAATAATTTTATCTGCAAAGGTAACATATCCCAGATATTAGCTTTACTAATATTCCTCTGATTAGAAAAAGAAGGCACGATTTAGTTCAAAATATTACATTAGATATCTATAAGTGCATCACAAAGTCCAATTTACAGGAAGCAAGGGATGAGATGTTGCTGTTTGACTTCTTTTGGCATTGGGACTCCCTTTCTTACTTCTTTACTGCTTATCTTATTTATATCTCAGCAGTTTTGCTTTCAGAAAGCAAGGACTGAGGAATGAGTGTTGACTTCCATGGACAGTTTTTGCTGATCACTCTGTCACACTCCATGTAACAGGAAGGAATTGTTTCAGGCCGATTCTAGTTTTTCTCACATAGATTGCTTGCTCACATCAGATGATAGCATCAAATGTCTATCTGATTGAGGAAATTATAGTTTCTCACAATTTAATATCTGAAGATTGTCTCTTGCTATAAAGAATGCACTGGACTGATGTGAGAACAAATTGAGTCAACTTTGAGGACATAAAAGTAACAAGCCATCTAAAAAGACTTAGTCAGAAGGCCGGTTAGCTCAGTTGGTTAGAGCACGGTGCTAATAAAAAGCCTTAGTCATGAGGAGTTTAAGCCTTTGATATGAATTTACAGAGTAGCAACGGACCTCAGGTTAGAATTAATCAGTTTTGCTAGAAGTAAACAGGCCCAACAGGCATAAGTCAAAAGGAAGTAGAATTCTAATCAATATAAGAGGTTACAACAATTTCATCTTTGTAACAATTAAATGAGATGCCTTCTGCGATATGAGCTGCCAATTACTAGAAATCATTATGCAGAGGTTGGAAGACCACTGGTTATGAAGGCTATAGGGCAAATTCCCACACTACATGGGAGAATGAACCCAATGATCAGTAAAAGTCCCCATTTCAATTCTAAGGTTTTTATCATTCTAGAGAAAAAGGGATGTAGTAATTTAAATAGATATCCTACACCATTACATGCTTGTATTGGGACACAATTTATAACATTATATATATATATATATCACTCATTATATATTACAGGAACAGTTATATGCCTTTTTTCCTTAGGTATAATGCAAACTTGAAAATTTGCCCAAACTCTTTGATGGTGAAGGGGGGAAGAACACCCAGCCACAGTTTCCCATCCCTAGAGATTCATATATGGGGAGGGTAATTAAAGAAGAAAAGAGAATAGTTAGTCAGATGATGGAATATAATCACACATGCATAACTTTATCAACCATCATTTAAATGCTGGAAAATCTATTAAATAGGTGAGTAAATAAATTAATAAGAAAAAAAGGCAGGAGGATAAAATGACCTTAACATCCTCTAAGGGGCTGTTCAAAGACCTTTTCTTTCTCCCTCAAGGCAAGAGATGATGGTAGCTTGGCCTAATGTATATCAGTGGAGATAGAACTAGAGATATTTACATTATATTTTAAAGATGGAAGCTACAGGACTAACAAATGAGTTGCTATAGAGGATGAGGAAGAGGAATGAATCAAGGAAGACCCTAGTTTATAACCTGAGTTACCAAGTGGATGGTTTATTTATATGGGGACCACTGGGAGGTGAACAGGATTTATATTAGTTATCTAACACTGTAACAAATTACTCTAAAACTTAGCAGCTTAAAACAACAAATATTTACTATCTCACAGTATCTGTGGGTCAGGCATCCCAGTGCAGCTTAGCTGGATCCTCTGTCTCAGGGTATCTCACAAGAGTGCAATCAAAGTGTCGGCAGTGGCTGCAACCATCTCAAGGCTCAACTATGGCAGGAACAACTTCCAAGTTCACACTCATGTAGTTGTTGGTAGAATGAAGTTCTTCATTGGTTGTTGGCCAGAGACAGCTCTCATTTCCTTGTCATGTAGGCCTCTCCATCAGGCAGCTTACAACATGACAAATGGCTTCATCAGAGTGAGAAAGTAAGGGGAGCCAGAGAGAACGCGAGCAAGATAGAAGTCAGTCTTTCGTAACCTAAGGGGAGGAGACTACACAAAGATGTGAATACCAGGAGGCAGGATCATTAAAGACGATAGATATAAAAATGAAAAGTTCCTTTTTTTTTCCTTCAAGATGTCTTAAGTTTGAACTTGAGTGGCCTCTGAGATATCCAAGAAGAGGTGTCAAGTAGGCAATTGTCATGATTCATGAGTCTGGAGCTAGGGAAGAGAGTATTGTTGGCCTATATTTAAAATCATGGGAATAGATGAGGCCATCTAGGAAAAAAGGGGAGGGAGAGAGAAGGGAAAAGGGTCCAATACCAAATTTTGGGGAACCCCATCATTTTTAAGTTAAGTAGAAGAGGGCAGGATGGGAAGGAAAATTGAGGAGTGACCAGAGGAGAAGGAGAAAAACAAAGACTCTTGGTGTTGTAGAACCAAGAAAGAAAAGTGTGGAAGAATAAAGATGATTAACTATGGAAAATGTTGCTGAGAGGTAGAATAAGATGAAGACAGAAAAGTGACATTAGTATTTTTAAAATAAAAATATGGAAACAACCTAAGTATATATCAACAGAAGGCCAGGTGAATAAATTGTGGTATATTCACGCAATGGAATACTGTCAGCAATTAAAATGAATAAAAAAGAGAGATACTCCCATCAACATGGAGAAATCCCAAAAACATAATGTTGAGATAAACAAAAGCAATTGCTGCAAAGACAGATATTATTTAAAAGTTAAAAAATTTCTAAAACTAAGTATATATTCTTATAGATCGATTTGTATATAGGAATAATGTAAAAGCAAGCATAGGAATTAAAAAAAAAAATTCCATGAAAGCAGTTACATCTGGGCAGGGTGTAGGGGGGAATGTGATTATGGAAAAGTATACAATAGACATCACCTGATCTGTAATATCATTCCTTTAAAAAATATGAAGCAAATATAGGCTAATACATGAGTATTCCTGATATTATCTTTTCTTTTTGTCTATATGTTTGAAATATTTCATGGTGTAAATTTTAAATTAACAAAAGCTGACAGGATTTGGCAACCTTTTAAGAGTGGTTTTAAATGGAGTAGGTTAAAATGGCCTAAAGAGAATGGGAGGTGAGGAAGGGTAGACTCTTCAGAAGTTTGATTTCACCCTTTGAGTAATCTTGAACAAGTTATTTAACCTCTCTGAACCTCAGTTTTCTCATCTGTAAAATGGTGTATATATGTGCGTATGTGTGTGTGTGCACATGCATGAGTGTGTGTATACATATGCATGTATATGTTTCATATATGAATATTCATACATATTCAAACATAGTTGTAAATGCAAAAACACAAGTATGCACACATAGATGAATGTATTGCAGGCAATAAATAAGTGATAACTATAATTCAACCTTCACAGTGAGGACTGAAAAAAGACAATCTTTCAGAGCTTAGCTGGCATGTAGATTACAGATAAAAGAAATGGAAATGGAAGGGGAAAGAAATTGGCAGGGAAAACTGCCAAATGGTGTTCAGATCTGTCTTTGTTAGTACAAAGAAACTAGAAGAAAAAAGATCCTCAGAAGCTGGCCAAACTTTGTGGCTTGACTGTAGTTATGCAACTTTCAAAAGAAAGCAGTCTTCTAGCTCTACTCTTTCCACCACTGCCCTCCCAAAGAAAAGCATAAAGGGAAAACAAAGAATGGGCATTTCCTCAGCAACTGCTTAACCAGGAAAAGACAGGCTGAGGCAGAGCCTAAAGAGGATTATTTACTACAGTTATGACTCGGATGAGGAAAGGAAACTAAGCTCAGAGATGCTAAAGGGGAATTTAAAGGGAGTTGATCCTGAAAAGAAGGAATGGGGCAGAATTCTTGAAGGTGGATGAGGGAGCATAAAGTCCTCAGAATCTTTTCCCAAGTGCCATGTGTCCATTACTGGTAGAGAGCCATTTGACAATTGTCTTTCAAGTTCCTACCATGTGCGAGGCACTGTTCTTAGCACTAAGGAGACATGATGAACAAGACAAAGTCCATGCCATCATGAAGGTTATATTCTATTGGGAGGAGACAGATAATAAACAATTAAAGAAATTATAAGTGTTAATTTAGAAAAATAAAAATCAGATGAGCACTAGAGGGAAGGGTTGGAAATTAAAAATCCAGTGAGGGGCCAGCCCCGTGGCTTAGCGGTTAAGTGTGCGCACTCTGCTACTGGCGGCCCAGGTTCAGATCCCGAGCACACACTGACGCACCACTTGTCCAGCCATGCTGAGGCGGCATCCCACATACAGCAACTAGAAGGATGTGCAACTATGACATACAACTATCTACTGGGGCCTTGGGGAGAAAAAGGGAAAAAAAAGAGGAGGATTGGCAATGGATGTTAGCTCAGGGCTGGTCTTCCACAGCAAAAAGAGGAGGATTGGCATGGATGTTAGCTCAGGGCTGATCTTCCTCACACACACACACAAAAATCCAGTGAGCAGGGACACACTTACTGATAAGGTGACATGTGATGTGTGTGGGGATGAGAGTCCAGGAGATGAGGGATGACTTGGGGAGTCTGAACTTCTTGTGACTCCCAGTTCAAACAGGGATAAAGGACAAGATGAGATTTGATCTCATGTGTCAAGGCATATCGATAATGGCATCAAGGATGTAAGTATGGGTGGGGAGGGAGGGAGCATGGGAGGGAAGCAGAGTGATCCAGCCAGCTGCACAGAGAGCCCAAGGGCTCCTTCTTGACTGATTTTCTCTTATAAGGAGTTTGAGCTGAATAACCTACTGAAAGCTAAGACTGAACTGATAAAAGAAGAAATATGTTGTTGGTGCCTGACTCTTGCTTTGGGAAGTTGAGTTCTGAGTTGGGAAAAACTATAAAGAATGTTGTGATTAAAGGCATCAGCACAGGAGAGAGCCTTAGTCTTAAGGGAGATGACCAAGGAGACATATAGATCTGGGCTTTCAGAGACATAATGATGCTGATGATGTCTTGAGCATGACTGAGAAGGCCTGGTGCACTGTGTCCCAGCCCAGCTCCATGTTGATTTAATAACATAAAATGACCCATGAGCGAGCTGCTCCTGGTAAGGGAGAAGAAAAGGTGCTGAGTATCCATAAGTCTTTCATCTTCAGGTCCATTTCTGAGAGAAAGCCCAGTGTTGAAAATCTTTGATGTGTGTCTTTTAGCAAGGAATGAGTGGGGTCTACCTACCAACAATGGTTCAACTTAGCAACTTTCCTCTGCCACCAAATGGGCTCATGGCGGCATGCTGCCAGCAGTTCTCATGAATGCAGATGGACTTGTAGTTAAAATAATAGCAAACAATTGCACAGTGCTTATATTGCACTAGACGTTTTCCAAAGTGCTTTACATGTATTGATTCATTGATTTTTTTTCATTTAAACATTTGAGAGGGGATTAGGACCCACAGATTTGAATTTGATCTAGCAACAGAGAACCACATAATCTTGTTTCTATTCCCTAGAAACAATAAAAGCATTGTCAACAGGAAATAAATTGCAGAACAAAACAAAAAAACATATAGGACACTACACACCTATTAGAATGGTCAAAATCCAGAATAGTAATGACACCAAATCCTGGAAGGATGTGGAGTGATAGGAACTCTCCTTCATTGCTGGTGAGAATGCAAAGCAGTACAGCCACTTTGGAAGACAGTTTGGCAGTTTCTTATAAGATGAAACATACTCTTACCATATGATCCAACAATCATGCTCCTTGGTATTTACCCAAAGGAGTTAAAAACTTATGCCCACACAAAAACTATACATGAACGTTTATAACAGTTTTATTCACAAGTATCAAAACATGTAATCCACCAAGATGTCCTTCAGTAGGTGAATAGATAAACTATGGTATGCCCAGAAAATGGAATATTATTCAGCACTAAAAAGGAATGAACTATGAAGCAATGAAAAGACATGGAGGAACTTTAAATGCATATTACTGAGTAAAAGAAGCCAATGTGAAAAGGTTACACACTATATGATTTCAACTATAGTCATGTGCTGCATAACGATGTTTTGGTCAACAATGAACCACATACACAATGGTGGTCCCATAAGATTAGTACCATACAGCCCAGGTGTGTAGTAAGTTATACCATCTAGGTTTGCATAAGTATGCTCTATGATGTTTGCACAACAACGAAATTGCCTAACAATGCATGTCTCAGAACGTATCCCTGTCAATAAGTGACGCATGACCATATATGACGTTCTGGAAAAGGCAAAACTACGCACACAGTAAAAAGATCAGTGGTTGCCAGGGGTTAGAAGGAGAGGGATGAATAGGCAGAGCACAGAGGATTTTTAGAGTAGTGAAAATATTCTGTATGATATTATAATGATGGATACGTGCCATTATACATTTATCCAAACACACAGAATGTACAACACCAAGAGTCAACAGTAATATAAACTATGGATTTTGGGTGATGATGTGTCAATGTAGCTTCATTAATTGTAACAAATGTACCACTCTGGGGAAGAATGTTGATAACGGGGGAGGTTATGTATGTGTGGTGTTGAGGTATATGGGAAATCTCCCCTCAATTTTGCTGTGAAACTAAAATTTCTCTAAAAAAATAAAGTCTTAATAAAAAAAACATATAGGAAAAGTAATAATTTTCTATCATAAACCTCTCCCTTATTTTTGGACAATAGACTCTTTTCCCTTCATTGACCATTTATTTGGCCTGAACAAGCTCTTCTATGAAGGGCAGAGTTTGATGTTCCTTTGAGATAAAAGTGTTAAAAAAAGAAAAGAAAAGGAATTGATTGCTAAGGGCTTGAATTGTGGACATCTGAAATTAAGCCTGCTCATAAAATCAGATTCCAGGGATTAACTTGTTCCTAACTGGCTGAGAAAGGGATGCTATAAACAGTCACAGGCAGGAAGTCTGGCAGGGATATGTGCTCATATAAATTTCCTGCCAAACAGTCCCTCTCTTTCTGCTTCTCTGCACTTAACACTGTAAAAGTACTCAACAATTTGCAAGGGCCAAGCCAAGGAACCAAGGAAACAGAGGCAGGGTGTTACTGATTGAGCAAGCACTGGAAGTCAGAGCAGGAAATGGATCAGAAGCCACAATGCAAGCCAGTAAGCAAGCATACACAACTATCCAAGATCAGGGCAAGTAAGGATTCCAAAGCTAGGTCAATCAGCAAGAAGCAGGAGGATAAAAATAGTACTGGTATATGGGGCAAGCACTATTCTAAGGCGAACAATAGCCTAGTGAGTGGAGAAAATAGAGGAAGAGTGTAAAACTCAGGAGGTCAGGTGCAAGCTCTGGAGGGGTGAGAACAGAGTTTGCCTCCAATGAGAGCCTTTGGCCTGCTTCATGGGAAGCCTGGGCCTTTCCCTAGTGTGGACAGTCTAAGGCCCACAGCAGCAGTCATTTGAGAAAATCTCTCTGGAGGAAGGAATGGGAGGCAGGGATGAGTAGAGAGAGAGCCATGTCGTGAGCTGCCTAACACGGACTTTGGCCTGTAGACCCCACCTTCCAAAAGCAGAGTTTTCTATTTATTGACAGTGTACTCTACATCTTTATGTATGGGAAAAAAATTGACCTAAAAAGCTGACTTTTTAAGGATAGTGCTCAATATAGTTTTCCTTTTTAGGCTAGCCTTCCTTTGCCTAATGGCCAGAAGTATAGTTCTCAAGGTCAAATAAGAATACTAAGTAATCTATAACACAGATAAAAGGGATTAGGTAAAATAAATCTCCTTTCCCCAAAAGCTTTTCCGGAGAAACACATTTGCAGGGTTACATTAGTCATTATTTTTCTAAAAAGATGGCAGAGCATAGTTGTGTAAAATCAATTCACTCCACATTTAATGCACTCGGGTCTGCTTAATGCACATTATAAGTATACTAACCACATTCAGCCTCTCTCCTCCAACTCAACCACACTTAATAACAGAAACATTAGATATCCCACAGACTCTCGTAATTTCCCTTCTATTTCCTTTGACTTAACTCATTCAATGAGCACTTTTCCCATTTCTTTCTAGTAGTATCTTGGCCTCAGCCTCAACTTTCTTCTCTTCTGCTGACTTCTTCAGTCATGAGTTCCCAGGAAGGGGTATAACTTTCCCTCATGCCACTCGCCAGTCTAATGAAACTCAACTCTCTTCTCTAGGTAAAATAGTCAATATCATTCCTTCTTTGCTTATCCTTCTGTACTACTGCAAAAAAATAGCAATGAGAATCAGCAAAGTGGTTATTTTT
The DNA here is from genome assembly GCF_057802395.1 of Ceratotherium simum simum. Taxonomy (NCBI): domain Eukaryota; kingdom Metazoa; phylum Chordata; class Mammalia; order Perissodactyla; family Rhinocerotidae; genus Ceratotherium; species Ceratotherium simum. The sequence goes on from NC_141940.1 coordinate 120,486,813, forward strand.
CTTGTGTTAAAATAAATTCCCAAGGAGTATGGTGGCTCTATGACACCACTGGAGAATCCATTCTGCATTAATCTTTTTACTTAGCTTCATTAGTGTGTGACTTTCATCTAATGCTTGTTGCCTCATGGTTGCAATGTGGCTGCTTCTCTTCCAATATTGTGACTCTTCCCTAAGCAGGAAAAGAGGGAGTGTGATAGGCAAAAGCCACCCAAGTCAGCTGTGTCTGCTGCCATTTTAAAGATCATTCCCTGGGGCCGGCCCCGTGGCTTGGCGGTTGGGTGCACGCACTCTGCTACTGGCGGCCCGGGTTCGGATCCCGGGCGCGCACCGACGCACCACTTCTCCGGCCATGCTGAGGCCATGTCCCACATACAACAACTAGAAGGATGTGCAACTATGACATACAACTATCTACTGGGGCTTTGGGGGAAAAAAAGGAGGAGGGTTGGCAATAGATGTTAGCTCAGAGCCGGTCTTCCTCAGCAAAAAGAGGAGGATTAGCATGGATGTTAGCTCAGGGATGATCTTCCTCACAAAAAAAAAAAAATGAGTAAAAATGAGTAAAGAGCATTCCCTGAAGCTTCACTGTCTAATTTTACCCACATCTTAGTGGTCCGAATTATGTAACATGGCCAGCTATACATGCATAGGAGCCTAGGAAATGTAGATTTTAGAGAGGAAAATTTCCACTCCAAACAAAATAGAGTTATTTTTAGATAGAATAAAAAGGCAACAACACAAGAAACAAAAGCAAAAATGAACGAGTGGGACTACATCAAACTAAAAAGCTTCTGCACAGTGAAAAGAAACAACCAACAAAATGAAAAGGCAACCTATGGACTGAGAGAAAAAAATTGCAAACCATATAGCTGATAAGGGGTTAATACCCAAAATATATAAACAACTTATACAACTCAATAACAAACAAACAAACAATCTGATTAAAAAATTGGCAGAGGATCTGAATAGACATTTTCCCAAAGAATGCATACAGATGGCCAACAGGTACAAAGATGCTCAACATCACTAATCCTCAGGGAAATGCAAATCAAAACCACGATGAGATATTAGCTCACACTGTTAGAATGGCTATCATCAAAATGACAAGAGATAAAAAATGTTGGTAAGGATGTGGAGAAAAAGGAATCCTTTGCACCCTTCCAGGACATTTGGTCCATGGCAAAAGGTCCTTGATATTTGGTCCTGTCCAAAACATCCATGAGCATATTTGGTCCATGCCAAATGGTTTTGGACAGGACCAAATATCAAGGACCTTTTGCCATGGACCAAATGTCTTATGGACGTTTTGGACAGAAGCAAATGGTCCTGCAAATATCAAGGACCTTTTGGCGTGGACCCAATGTCTCCATGGATGTTTTGGACAGGACAAAATATGACCAAATATCAAGGACCTTTTGGTGTGGACCAAATGTTTATGGACCTTTTGGACAGGACCAAATGTCAAGGACCTTTTGTCTTATGGACCAAATGTCTTATGGACCAAATGTCTGCTAATTTTTTGCGCTGTTAGTGGGAAAGTAAATCGGTGCAGCCACCATGGAAAACAGTATGGCAGTTCCTCAAAAAATTAAAAATAGAACTATCATATGATCCAGCAATCTCACTTCTGGGTATATTTCCAAAGGAGATGAAAATAGGATATCGAAAAGATATCTGCACTCTCATGTTTATTGCATCATTATTCACAACAGCCAAGATATGGAAACAACCTAAGTGTCCATCAATGGATGAATGGATAAAGAAGATGTGCTACACACACACACACACACACACACACACACACACACAGGAACATTATTCAGCCATGAAAAAGAAGGAAATCCTGCCATTTGTGACAATAGAGTGGACCTTGAGGGCATTATATTAAGTGAGATAAGTCAGACAGAGAAAGAGAAATACTATATGGTCTCACTTATATGTAGAATCTGAAAAAACTAAACCTGTAAAAACAGGGAGTAGAATGGTGCTTATCAGGGGCTGGGGAGTAGGGGAAATGGAGAAATCTTGGTCAAAGGGTGTAAACTTGCAATTAGAAGATGAACAAGTTTTGGGGATCTAATGCACAGCATTGTGATTATAGTTAACAATATTGTTTTATATACTTTGAAGTTGCTAAGAGACTAGATCTTAAATGTTCTCACCACAAAAAAGAGATGATAATTATGAGATGTGATGGAGATGTTAGCTAAGGCTATGTGGTAATCATATTGCAATACATAAATGCATCAAATCAACACCTTGTACACCTTAAACTTATACAATGTTATATGTCAATTATACCTCAACAAAAGGGGGGCTATAAATATCAGCTATCTGGTGATAGACATAAAAGAAATAATTACAAAAATATACAATGACAAGCCTTGATAAATGGAGAACATATTATGAGGCAATGTGATCTAATGTGGGGAAGATGAGATGATCACAAAAAAGTTACTGATAGGCGAAAGCTGAGAAATAAACAGGCATTAACTAGGTGAGGGGGCACTGTGTTCTCTCCTTGCTACCTTCAAACTGGGGAGATGGCCTAACTGCCACAACTGGAAACTTAAGCTTTTAAAATTTACCATGAAATGAACTACAACATGGGGGTGGGGAAGGGGCATATTTTTAAATTTCCTCAACTCGGAGATGACAATCTTACCAAAGCTAGTCTACATAAAGATCAATCCCTTCGTCTGACCACACTCTTGGACTTAAAAAAAAAATGCAAGCACTTTTTTCTTTTTTCAAAATCCAGCATAGTGCTGCCGGTTACAGAAATGCAGCAAAGAAAACTCACCCACTCTTGCTCTTCTTTATATATCTTTGGGTCCAACCACCTAACTTACTTGTCCTTTTACCATCTAGAATGTTATTTATACTGTTATCTATTGGGAAATGGATGGAGATTTGCAATGTAATCATCATAACTGCACCTTTAGATCCTTCCACCCCGCTTCTCTGTCACAGCCTGCAGTACTTGTACAGTTATTGCTTCCACTGAAGCTTACACTCAATAAAACCACAGAGCACTTGATGCTGTATATTTTCAGCAGCTATTCAGGCACAGCTCTCTCTCTAGAATTCTTTAAACATACACACACACACCCACACACACCACACATGCACACAATCAAATATGTATATATTTCTATTTTTTTGTATCCATAGACTTTTTTTTTTTGTTGTCCTGTTCTTTCCTTTTCGAAGCACTGAAAAGTCTGATGGAAGAATACTATGTTTTCCTTTCTAGCTTACTTTCCACAATACCTGACTTAATTCTTTGCAAAACAGGCACCGAGCAGACAGGGATGTCTATATCCTATCATGCAAGTCAGACCTAGTCAGACAAGTCAGACCTGGGCAAACACTTAAGCTTGCAGAAGTGAGCTTTCAGACTCACAAACAACAAGAATGTAGCATTAAAAGTAACAACTTGTAACTATTAAGTCAGGTAGCATTCATTTGGAATTGTGAAAGCTAAATGGCATAAAAACAGGTAATTTACTATGTACTCATAGAACAGAATGATGAATGCCTTGAGTTAGAGGGACAGCCGATTGGTCCTTAATGGGCAGCAGTTGTCTTCTCTCCTGTTTGAGCAGCGAGAGAGTGATAAAACTTAAGAAGCTCCTGCCCCCTGTTTCTTATTGCTGTTTCCCATCAGGGATACACTGCGGCATTGTTGACAGCCATACTACCAAATCTGAGTACGGCATCCTCTGGATGAAGGTGTGGAGGAAACCTGAGCAGACACCTTTTCATTCTTGGCTTGGGGAACATGTAGGAGAAAAATGAGACCTGGGTCTAGTAAGGCTTTTGATATGCACATTTCATGCTTTTCAGAAAAACTAAGAAAATATAGTTTAAATAATATACCTGATTTGAGGATCATTTTCAAAGAAGTACTAGTACATAATTTGTATTAAGTAGGTCCCATAAAGTTTAGTTCTTAGTGTACCATGATGCTTTCTTTGTGATTTAGGTAATGGGCTTAAAGAGTATACTCACATAATATTTTCCTAATAATGTCATATTAGGGAATGTGGCTGACAGCTGAAGAGAAGCAGTTGAAATAATTCTTACAAGTTGGAGAATTGTGTGAGTACAAACCTGGTGTAGGTCAACGACAACATATCTGAGTTAAATCATAAAAGGAAGAAGAAACTAATAACGTCAGAAATTTGCCTATGTCAGGTTTACATACGAATGGTAATTATAAATTAAGCAAAGCAAATCCTGAAGAGTTTCTTATTAAGGATTGTAAGGTTCTTAGCTGCTACCAGTAAAGATGACCTTATGTTTAAGAAGAGTAAGCAGTAGCCTCCATGGGGCAGAGTCAGGGACAGCCTCTGCTTGAAAATATTGCCCTTTTTGCTTCTAGATGCCTGGATGTTCACCATTTGGAAGTCATTACTTTGGATTAGGTATTATCCACTTGTATTAATTATCTATTGCTACATAACAAATTACTCCCAAATTTAGTGACTTAAAACAACACACATTACGTTCTAATCGTGGAAATAGATAATTTGTGACAACATGGATGGACATTGAGGGTATAATGCAAAGTGAAATAAGTCAGAGGGAGAAGGTCAAATACCGTATGATTTCCTTCATTAAGTAGTAGATAATAACAACAATAAACAAACACATAGGGACAGAGATTGGATTGGTGGTTACCAGAGGGGAAGGGGGGAGGGAGGAGGGTGAAAGGGATAATTCGGTACATGTGTGTGGTGATGGGTTGTAATTAGTATTTTGGTGGTGAACATGATGTAGCCCATGCAGAAATAGAAGTACAATGATGTACACCTGAAATTTTTACAATGTTATAAACCAATGTTACCGCAATAAACAAAAAATTAAAAAAAAAATAAAACATTACAAGATGAAAAAAAAATAAATAAAAAAAAACAACAACAACAACAACAAAAAAAACAAAAAAAACCACACATTTATTATCTCACAGTTTCTGTGAGTCAGGGATCTGGATGTGACCTGGCTGAGTTCTATGCTTCTTGATCTCTAATGAGGCTGAAATCAAGGTGTCAGCTTAGGGTCTGGGGATTCATCTGAAGGTTCAACTGGGGAAGGACCCACTTCCAAGCTCATGTGGTTGTTGGCAGGATTCAGTTCCTTGCATGCTGTTAAATTGAGATACTCAGTTACTCACTGGCTCTTGGTCAGAGGCTTCCCTCAGTTCCTTGCCAAGTGGGTCTCCCCAACACAGCAGCCTGCTTCAGCAAAGAATTCAAGTCAAGAAGGCAATAGAGAGACTCTCCACCAAGATAGAAGTTACAACCATTTGTAACCTAATCAAAGAAGTGACATCCCATCACTTTTGTCAAATTCTATTCATTAGAAGCAAGTCATTAAGTCCATCCCACACTCAAAGAGAGGGAATCACACAAGTCAATACCAGGAAACAAAGATCATTGGGGACCATGTCAGAAGCTGCCTGCCACACCACTCCTTGATGTCCTGTTTTAAAATGTTTGCACTTGGGGGAAAGATAACATATGAAGCTCCTCATAGCTTAGTCTAAGTATATAAGGTTTCTTTGAAATCAAGAGGAAGGCAGGTGAAGGCTGGATATCCAGGAGGGTGGGGGAGTTGTAAAAATGGTAAATGTCTCAGAAAGGGGAGATGAGCAGTGAAGAAGCTGATCCTAGACTTCCACTGATACAGGAGTTAAGAGAATAGGACTGACATCACACCAGAGCTTGAGAAAATAGTCTGGGGTCAAGTAAATTAAATATGAGTTAGTAAATTGGCACTGCAACTAAAACAAAGTAAGTTTGACACTGAGATGGATAAAGAGGAATATAATACATAACGGCCCTGGAGATGATGCTTACTATGTACTCCACAATGGTGAGATCTTTGGGAGACTATAAAACCAGTCCTTGACCATGGATATGAAGGACTTGATGACTCCTCAGATTAACATGCAGAAAATAAGGGAAGATTGGGGATATAATGGAAGAAGGAGGGCACAATAAAACTTGCTTACCTTTCCTGGAGAAAGAGAAGGCTTTGAAACACTGGAATACACTGCTCAAGTGGTGATTATAAAGAACTAGAGTTATTTTTTGGTTCTATTGAGAGACAATTTCCTTAGAATCGTAGAGACTGTTTAATGGTTCCACCTCAATCACGAGACCACTGTGAACAATGGGATTCCAGATCTGGGTTCATTAGATCTGTCCACAAACTGAAGTTTTATGAGAGGACCTCTAGGACTCACATGCTACTTACTTACACTGCAAAAACACCTGAACCCATATACATCAATGCAGTCTCATCACTCACTAGTTCTTGAATATTCCACTTCCATGTCTTTGCTCATGCAATTTCCCAAACTTAGAGTCCCTTCCTTTCCCATGCTTCATCTCATCTTCTTTTGTCTCCCTCTTCTGTCCTCTTCTCCCCTATAGCAGGCCACCATATTAATAAACAAACTCCATTGTTTTTCATGTCAAAATAATAAATTAGAAACACTAATGGTATATGGTTCTTCTGCCAAAAGATACTATGTTTCTTGCTGTGCTATGACATGAATTCTGCATGGATTCTTTAGCAGCAGCCTTAACACAGGTGACGTGGATTTGTCTAGTCCATCCGTATACTCTTGTCTGGCCTTCCTTGTTGTCAGGGAAAGAAGATTATTTAGCCGATGCAGGTATTATCAGTCACATAGCTGGTTTCCACCTCATGAGGAGCTAAGAGAAAAAAAAAAAACAAGTGGAGGATCTAAGAAAAGGCGATACACAAATTGAATGAGCAGAAGGGAGCAAGGACCAACACATCTTCATGATAAAACAAGACAAAACAAAACAACACAAAACCCAACAGATCTGGAAAAGAAGGGAACTTTCTCAACTGATGAAAGGCATTTACAAATAACCCACAGATAACATCATACTTAGTGGTGAAAGACTGAAAACTTTCCACTTAAGATCAGGAACGAGACATGAATGTCTGCTCTAACCACTTCTATTCAACATTGTGCTGGAGATTCTAGCCAGAGCAATTAGGCAAGAAAATGAAATAAAAGGCACCCAGATTGAAAAGGAAAAAGCAAAACGATCTCTATTTGCAGATGACGTGATTTTGTACATAGAAGCAAACAAGGAAATAATGGAAATTGCCGGAGGCACAGAGATAATATCATTGAAATAACAGCAATGTCTTATATTTATGTAATGTTTTACAGCTTCCAAAGAGCTATGCATCATTTTATCTTCATAACCACCTGTAAGGTAAGTATTATCATTATCCCATATCACAGATGACAAAACAAATACTTAGAAAGTGATGTATTTGTTAGCCAGTTACGAAATGTCATAACTATCACCCAAATTTCCAGCCCTAGGGCTCTAAGTCAGTGTTTAATGGCTGCTTGGTTTCTTACCTCTTAAGAGCAGCACGTTCCAATAGAACTTCCTGCAATAGTGAAAATGTTCTATATCTGCATTGTTTAGTACAGTGGTCACTAGACACAAGTGGCTATTGGATACTTGAAATCTGGCTAGTACAACTGAAAAGTTGAATTTGTAATTTTATTTAAAATTAAATTTAAATAGCTACATGAGGCTAGTGGCCACCATGTTAGACAATGTAGCTCTAGAGAATTAGTCCTTGCTCTGAATCAGACATTCCTCCTCAGGGTTCTATCCTTGGAGTGGAAAACCTATGTGCAATTCTCCATTGATTGATGAGTAATGTGTGTAGTAGCACAAAGATAGACAAACTACCCATAAGAATGATTAAAAGTTGCAGTACATCCTTAGAAATACCTAAAATGATCCTGCAACATAGAAACACGTAAGAGTAGTTCTAACCAATCAAACATATAAGAAATGCTTTCCTAACAACTATAGCTTAGTATTTATTCAGGGATTGGGGTGAGGTCAGAAATAATACAGCTTATGTCAAAGTGACTATGTATATTTTTCCTCGCTTATACTCACTCCAGTGAATTCTTGCTTCTAACTCTACCCCTACAGATTTGCAAAATTGCTTGCTCTTCCTTAAATACCTCCTTCATGTTTCCAGCTTTATATCTTTCTTTTCTGCTGAGAATGTCTTCTTCCACTTCTACAAACCCAAACATGACCACATCTTTCAAGCCCTAACTCCAATCTACAATGTCCTGGAACACTTTCTTGCCTCAGCTGGATGTCATTCATTCTTCATTGATTTCATTTGTCACATTTAGTACTCTGACCACATACTATAGTTTTATGTACACGCCATCTCTCTGATTAAACCCAGGGTCAGGAAACTACAGCTCATGAACTAAATCTGGCCCATTGCATGTTTTTATAAATAAAGTTTTATTGGAACACAGCCATACTTATTATTTTACGTATTGTCTATGGCTGCTTTTGCCCTACAATGGCAGAGTTGAGTAGTTGCAACAGAGACAATCTGGCATACAAAGCCTAATATATTTCTCATCTGGCTCTTCACAGAAAGTTTGCTGATCTTGTATTACTATAAGCTTCTGGAATTGACTATAGGAATTATTTCTGATTTATTTTTTTAAATCTTCACAAAATCTAGAGTGTTGCCCTACATATAGCAGTAAAGTCATAAATACTTTAAATGATTTTTTTGTTTATAAGGAATTAATAGTAATGTCTGCTTATGTATATCAATTTTCCATTTGCAAACCTTATCCCACCCAATTTCTCATTTACTCATCAAGATAACTTCCTGACACAGAGAAAGTAGGTCTCATTATCTATATTGTACACCATGAGAAATTATGGCACAAAGAGATACTCTCCTATGGTCACACAGCTAGTAAGGAGTTGCAAAACTGGATCATAAACCCAGATCTTCTGATTTCTGGTTCTCAGCTACCTCATTCTGCCTCTCAGTGCTTACCTGCTTTCCCTTAAATTGAACTAAGATGCCAATGAAATCCAAAATAAAAACGTATATATTTACCTAGTTAGTAAATTAATAATCATGGCCCAGGTAAGCCATGCTTATTTTTAATAGAAATGCAACTATTTTTATGAGAACTAGTCATTTAAAAACATATTTTTGTTTATAGAGTCAAAAATTTTTGAAATGAAATTTAATCAAGATGTAAAAAGCTTTGCAAAAAATAATTTTTCCCCCCATAAATGGAGGGAATGTTTTTTTCAAAACTTCAAGAGATACAGAAAATGTACATTTCCCACGCTGGTCACACTGATTCTCCCTGCTCTGTTTGTCCTCCTGACAAAGGCAGTTGCTCTCTCTTTTTCATTCATTTCAGTAAAGGTATTGACTTCAAGTTAGTAGCTATCAGATTAAACCATAAGTAAGAATAATATGCCCCAACGCTATGTTCAGTCTGCCCAGGCCAAGTTTATCTAATTCAAGTCCATTATCTCCCCAGCAACACTCCTTTACCATTCAGTATCGATTGTTTACACAGCTGATAGGAAAAAGTAGAAAAAAGCAGAGTGGCAAGAATATAGGACATTTGTTTTATTTCTTCCTGTAAAAATCTTCTGACTTTATTCTAAATATATTAAACAGTAGACTCATGAATTTTTAAACAATATTTGTAATGTCTTTGCCTTTATATTAGATAACTGCATTGTTTTTGATACACAAATAGGATTTTTTTTAAATGCCCCTTTCTCTGAAACGGGTCACATTCTTTACAGTTATGGGAAGCCTACTTATTTCTGTCTAGTGAGAAGGGATGGATTCATTTTTGAGCCTCTTTAAGGTGTTACAGTCAGTTTAAATTATGCATGCAACTTAATGCAAATGAAAGGTTTCAATATAAGCAGGTGGTTCTCTGAGCTAGAGGCTGCCCTATTGGCAAAATACATATCATGAAGTATGCATTCAAATCTCTGTGGGCAACCAATAAATGTTTGTAGACTAAAAAAAAAATCTACACCTATTTTTTTAAAAGCAAAAATTAATATTTTTTAAAGCCACTGTGATAAGGGTTATCAGAATGTCTGTAAACTCAGGAACACATGCTTACTACCGATGTGACCTAGTTTCCTGGTTCATCACAGTTAAGGCCATTGGGCTAGCCGGGTCCCCAAATCTTAATTCTTATTACACGGAGCTACCCTGTCGTCATTTACACTTGCTTTTGCAACCTATCTTTGTGTATTTGTTTATTCATACTCTGCCTTCTTCTGAGAAGGACTTCAAGCACATGCAAAGGCACATATGATATGTTTGAGATTAAAATGTGTTTAAAATTTTAAAAAAAGGAAGCATCTGTTAGCTCACATGATATTTGTGTGACATGATGCATGACGTGAGCCAAAGAATAAAAGTGTATTGTGAACTCAAACTGGTCCCACACAGCCTCTGTGCCTAGAGTTCTGATGTCAGGCAAAGCCGGTTGCAGATGATGGGGCCAGGCCACCTGGGATTAAATCCTGGTTCTGAATTTGATTATGCACTGCCGTGCCATGTGACCTTCGCCAGTGTCCTCTCCTCTCGACACCTCAGTTTCCTCAGGCGTAAGTCAAGGATATTAATAGCACCCACCTTAATTCATACAGGGTGTTGGAACAGTACCTGGCACAAAGAAAGCCGCACTCTATCAGCAAGTAGGAGTATTAGTACTAATCATAGTAATGTCTCAGCATCAGCCTGGCAAGTAGTGACTCAGGAGTACAGTCTCCCTTCGTCAGGGTAAACCACCTACGTGTGTTTTGATGCCCTCCCCACTTCCTGTTTCCTTCTTAGTATCTCTCTCCCTCCTCTTCTTAATGGTGAGTGTCCTTACCCTCCCAGCAGTCTTCAGGGAGAGGGTCCCATCCTGTGGCCACCAACAGGCCAATCTTTACTTTTAGCTGATTGTCACCAATCCCTGCTCAGAATTTAACAATAGCATAGATTTTATAGCTACACCCTTAAAGCATATTTCTGACACCTAAGTGACATAGATACAGCAGTCTGAAAAGCTTTAATCTTGATGAAAGCTTTCTGTTGGTATGATGACTAGCAGCAGGTTGGAAATTTCAGGCTACTTCTTGCTCTTGACCCCAAACACATTTCTTGGTTAATCAGTGGGTGCTGAATTAGAGAAGGCAACAGTGTGCAGATGATAGAGCTGGGAGAAGGTACAGAAAGCACTTGGGACTACAGCATTTGCCAGGGAAAAGATCTGGGAGGACACATCCAAAGGCATCCTGGGTTTTAGAAATTCCGGCAGAACCCTATCTGAAAGGTTCTGGCCTTAGAGCTATTTGCCTCGTCTTGGCACTGCCTCTTGGGGCAGCTATGGGAAGGAGTAGAAAAAGGAGGTGCTAATTGTTCTGGATATCTATTGCTACACAAAGAATGACTTCAAAACTCAGCAGTTTAAAATAAAAACGATCATTTATGTTGCTACTGAATCTGCAAGGTGGGCAAGCCTTAGCAGGAAGGCTTATCTCTGTACCACATGGTGGCAGCTGGGACAGTTCTACTGAAGCTGGAGGATCCACTTCCAACATGGCTTAGTCACATGGCTGCCAAGCTGGTGTTAGCTGTAATCTGGCCTCGGTTCTCTCCATGTGGGCCTTTCCACAGAGCTGCTTAGGCTTCCTCACAGCATGAAGTCTGGGTTCCGAGAATGGGTGTTCCAAGAGGCAGGAAATAGAAACTTCATGTCTCTTAAGGTCCAGACCCAGAAACTGGCACAGCAACATCCCACTCTATTTTATTATTCAAGCTATCACAAAGCCCACTCAGGTTGAAGTGGAGGGGACATAGAATCTTCCTCCAATGAGAAGCATGTCAAAGAATTTGTGGCCATCTTAACTTGCCACACCCAAGTCTCTTAAGTAGAAGAGGAGAAGACTGACTGACACTCATAACCTCTCTCTCCTGCTTCTCCATCACCTCAGGAAAGCAAGGGGGCTGTGATTGGCTACATTATAATGATGTGGTCCTTCCTCTAACCTCAGGACCACAGAAACCCTTTGGACTTCAGGTTGTCATATTTTAGAATCCTTTCCCTTTGGGTTTCTGGTATCCCTTTGAAAAATCTACCTCCTGCTTTCGTAAAATTGATGCTCTCTGTCTCACTGAATACGATTAAATTGTAAAACTAACATGTTACAGCTGTGGGGAGGGAGAGACGGATGCAATGAAATGTGCTGTGTCCCTCCCAGGGGATGGCTGGGCTTTATCAACCACCAGGTGATTATGAACTTTTGGTATGCTTCAAAATGATGACACTCCTCAACTACACAATTACAGATACAATTTAATTAAAAAGAAAAATTGGCTATTTTAGTGGCTTTTCTGGTAGTAAAACCATTAACATTACATTTATTTAGCCCTAGGCAATTGAAGCATATAAAAAATTCTTGTAACATAACCCTGAATTTAAAGATATCAGAGAAATTTTGTTTTCAGTTATTTCTGCTTCAATATAGATTACATCTATTAAATCTTTCTGTTCTTAAATGAAAATTTGTACATACCTAAGCCAGAGGGCTATTTTGCTAAGAATCGACTTCCATTATGAGATTTTATAATGGGCTTAAAGAGCAAATGTTCAGTGTATGATAAAATTAGTTTTTGAAATCCTAGGTTTGAGTGGGCCAGGAAATCAAAAGAGTCAGGGGACTTTCTAATAATATGTGAAAGATAAAGCTGATTTAGATGTAGGGACCAAGAGCAGTGATTCCTGTGGGAAGTCTGCCTTTGTCTGGAAGAGAGGCAAATGGGTTCATTGTACCAAGGCTATCATCATTTTACCATTTCTTCTAACAGCCTGAAAATTTTCTTATAAAGATCAGGCTCTTAAAATTTACCCAAAGGGAAAAAAAGAAGCTTTAGAGAGTCTAATGACTAATGATTTCTTCTCTAAAAATAAATCCCACTTTTGAATGTGGCAGCCTGGGAGGAGACAGAACTGCTCACATAAGCATGAAGTTAGGAGGCTTGAGTAACAGTCACAAACCACCACTTCCCCACTTGACACCAGCCACAGGGTTTTCTGTCATACTTTGGGAACCCTCCCAAATCAGAGTTGCTGCACGATGGGCACAATGAAGCCATCATTTCACATCAGACCCAAAGGCATATCAATTCTTCTCTCTGCAGAGCTCAGGATGACATAATGCATTTGGTGAAGGCTCACATGGCTGTTAAAAGATGATTCATCAGGGTAAAAACTAGGACAATAAAATTCTACAGAATGGTTCTGTATCTCCAGGTACTTAGGGATTAAAGGAAACACTGGAAATAAAATGGACTTTGTCTAGACTGGAAAAAAATATAATAAAAATAAAGTAAAATAAAGAGAATCAAGCAAATGATTATCTTGTCACAAGTTCTTCATGCTGGGGATTCTCAATAATGGTCAAGCTTAAGTTCAAATATAAACTGTCAACCCAGGATGGGATATCTGTGATTTAAGCCAGCACTACTCAAAGTGTGGTCCATGGACCAGAAGCATCAGTATCACCTGGCATGTTAGAAATGTAAATTCTTGGGCCCCACCCCAGACCTCCTGAATCAGAATCTCTGTAGGTGGGGTTCAGAAATCTGTGTTTTACTAGCCCTCCAGATAATTCTTAAGCATGCTATAGTGTGAGAAGCCCCAATTCAGACTGTGGATAGAGGAAAAATAATAAAAGAGACATTTGGTTTACTCAGGCTTAACTCAAAAGAATGCACAATAAAATGAGGTGTAATTCATGGTGATTTAGGTATTTAGGAAACTGCCTTAAGTTTGACAGGAGCTAAATAAATGCTAATCAATGAAACTTGACAAGTTCACAGATCAGTTACTAGAATCATTTGTCCCCAAATTATTGATGGTATACTCCACACTTCAGGAAATCGTGATGAAGATTACATGTGGAGTGCTAAGGATCTAAACAATGCGAGGAAGAAGTCGGGCAGAGTGCTGGGCCAGCAGGGCACGTTTCCTACTGCTGGGATGGCAGAGCACCTGGCCCCAGTACAGAGGCCAAGATGCGAGGTTGAGTTGGACAGAACATCTTCCCCTGGCAGTGAGAGGCAGCAGAACCAGACAGTCCACAGAGATACAAGCGGACAATTGAAGATCACGGACAGCAAGCAGAAACACACAATCAGAAGCTTGAGGGGCCAGCCCGGTGGCGCAGCGGTTAAGTGTGCGTGCTCCGCTTTGGCGGCCTGGGGTTCACAAGTTTGGATCCTGGGCACGCACCGACACACCGCTTGTCAAGCCATGCTGTGACGGCATCCCATATAAAGTAGAGGAAGATGGGCACGGATGTTAGCCCAAGGCCAATCTTCCTCAGCAAAAAAAAAAAAAAAAAAAAAGAGGAGGATTGGCATCAGATGTTAGCTCAGGGCTGATCTTCCTCACACACACAAAAAAGAAGAAGCTTGAAATCTAACCTGTTCCAATTTGTTCCCTTTTTTAAGTGGCAACACCAAGGCAATAAACAATATAAGGATTGGGGGGCCGAACTTTAGTAGGTGCTGGCTCATGGTGTGGTGTGGGCCAGGCCTGATGATGAACATAACTAGACATGTACTATGTGGGCTGCATGGCAATTAATACGGTGATGCAAATCAGAGATCATGTTCAAAATTGTTACGTATACTGTTTGTGTGTCCAAAGCAAGGAAACTGCCATTCATGTATTCTGCAATGACAAATGAGTAAGTGACAAGTGCCAGCTGAATCAGAATTCTACTGCTTTAGGCTGGAAGTAGTATTCACCTGAATCAGACTGGCAGACCTTGGCCCATTAGATGCCCTACCTAAATGGACCTAAATAGAGCTTTGCTTTAGAGCAGTGGCGCTCAATCTCTGGAACTTTTAATACATAATGATGTCCAGGCTCAGATCAATTTCAATTGTATAGCTGAAGATGTAACCCAGGAGTATTTTTAGAAATAGAGTCATTCTATTATGCAGCCAGCATTGAGAACCAAGAAGAGGGGAGGAGAGGGGAGAAAAAGCCAGTTCTGGCCCAGCATCCCTTTGGGGAGGTAGAGGGAGGGAGAGATGGGACAGATTCATAACTGGAACCTCAGTTGTGCTAATTACGTTAGGAACCCACATGCCTGAAACACCAACACTCAATCAGTTGTCTGCAACCTGAGGTAAAGTATAATGAAAAAAAAATTGTGCATTTCATAATATTAATGATGTGTTTGGGTGATGATGGGCAGATAAAAAAGGCACAGTAAGAAGAACCAGTGAGGGGCCGGCCCAGTGGCATAGCTGTTAAGTTCGCACGTTCCACTTCGGCGGCCTGGGGTTTGCCAGTTCGCATCCTGGGCGCGGACCTACTCACCGCTCATCAAGCCATGCTGTGGGGGCGTCCCATATAGATGAGCTACAACTCTACAACTATGATACACAACTATGTGCTGGGGCTTTGGGGAGAAAAAAGAAAAAGAGGAAGATTGGCAATACATGTTAGCACACGGCCAATCTTAAAAAAAACAAAGGAAGAACCAGTAAAAGGAACCAGGTGACAAATGGGAAGGTGACTAACAGTTCCTCAGCGGAATCTCAATATACACTTGTCGAACTGAATGAAATTGATGGGTGTATATGTACCATGCTCTAAGTAAGGTGCAATAGATCACTTCCCTCAGTCCTGTGACTGTCCCTATTAATCCTATTATATCCCCATTTTATAGATTAAGAAATCAAGGCTTACACAAGGTAAAGCAATTTGCAGAGCTAGCATTCCAAATCAGTCCTCTCAGGTCTCAGACCTTCTTCCGCTATCTAGGGCTGCAACAGGTAGGAGTGCCAGGGGAAGCCCAGCTCAATGCTGCTGCTACTCCTGGGTCATTGAGGTTCGTTGTTTTGAGTTTGAGTTCCTAGAATGGGTGGGGACTTGATAAGAGTAGCTTAATGCCAAAGCAACTTCTAGAATAGTTGGCAGACACCTACTCAGTCCTTGCTTCTTTTACTAAAACTCCACTCAGTGGAGTCTCAGGGCCTGGGTCTTGGGGAGAGAAACTCCTATTCTCTCCTCTGTAAGTGGGACTACTGAAATGTATGTCTACTGTAGCAACTTTAGTAAATATATCATGTCAATGCATCTACATGTTCTAAATCCTACCTCTCTAGGCTTGAGAAACTCAAACGTGCAGGATTCAGCCTTACATCCCCAATGCCTAACACTATGAGATATGTAGTAACTTCTTAACAATGGTCTGTTGAACTAATGAACAAAGGAATGAATGCATACATACAGAGCCGACCCCTCAAGGGATTCCTTCTCCACTTTCCAAGAGATTTTTTTCATTCATTCAACAAACATTTACTGAGCGCCTACTATGTACCATGCACAATTCCAGGAAGTGGGGATATAGCAATGAACATAAACAAAGGCTCTCAGTTGTCAACACTATTGCACTCAGATTAAGGGCTTAAAAATCGGGCATAAGGTAGAGAAGAATAAGAATGTAATATGACCACTTTTAACTTCTAACATTAATTTTACTTGGCTTTTCTGTTACATACTTGCTTTAAATCAGTCCATGGCATTGTCCTGTGATTAGAAATACAATTCTAGGAGTAATGCTATCGCGTTTCTTGGAATTGCTGACTTGACACACAATCAGAGCCGCCTGCCTATGAACAAGGCTAGGAAAATAACAGATTCCCAGGCCCACGTAAGCAGAAGCAGGCAGGCTATTGCTCTTGTATATCATTTGAGCCACATAAAGGGGAGTGAGGGGTCCAAGAATTCACTGGAGAGACAGAAAGTTAATTAAAACACATCTTTCATGTCCAGAATTCGGGTAATAAATGCTCTACAGAATGCACAGAGAAGGAAGTCCAATGCTCTGTGGTCACATTTTGCCTCTTCCTCTCTGGCATTATGAGAATGGGCCTCTGAGGAGCCACCTAATCCTGTGTTTAACGCAGAGCTTTGTGTGTCAATGGATGCTCTGCTGCTGGCCCCTGGGAAGAGTAAGAGCCACAATTATTATTATTTACATCCTAGATTCTGGTTACACACAGACATTACATTCATGGCCCACTCTACATTATATTTTCTGTCTCTAGTCTTTTAATGATGGCAAGTCAATCTTTATTCAAACTCAATAATCTTTGGGAAAAGATGATGGGAAGATGATTAATTCAATGGCCATTCTGAAGAATTCATTTACATGGGGGAATTCCAGAAGTCTCGTTTAATTCCAAAGATAAAAATGCATCAATTTTGTAGGTCAAGTCATTCCAGCAAGCCTCTAATTCAGAGGAAAAATTCAAAATTGAAAATTGGTGTTCTGAGTGTATCAGATAGGATGACTTTTCCCCCTCCTCTTTAATAGCTTGATTGTTTTTTTTGTTCCTTAGTTTTCTAACAATGTCAGTTTCTTTGTGTTTCAGGCACTCTGGGCTGGAAGAGATGGTACAGCAACAGTGTTTTCCTAAATCAATATTTGTCCACACTCATAAAATATCTGAGAAGTATATGGTCATTTATATAGTCGCTTATTTCTCCAGGTTGCCTTCTTTCTTAATGTAAACTATCTATCACCTATCACCTTCCTATATTTTCAATTACGCTTCTGTGTGATTGTCAAGTAAATCATCAGAAAAGCAACTAACTGAAACTCTTGCACTTCCAACTCAGTTCAATTTCATGTAGTCCACCTTAAAGGAATATTAGGCATCATATAATGGATGTGGTTGTCTCAGTCTTTATTACAGCAGCTAGCACAACCAACCTCAACTAACACAAATGCCCACTCATTAAGTATGGGTACTGTGCCAGAGAGCAGTGTGTATGCAGAGAGATCCACCAGCCTCTATCTGAAACTCTTAGGGTCATATGCATGCCTGAATTCATCCTTTTTCTTCTGATTTTAGAAAGGTGAGCAGTGCATATACCATTTATCATATAACCTAGAGTCCAGAACAGCACCTTATACTTGAGCACATACGTATTTCTGCAGATAAATGCAGGAATATTCACACTGGGCAAGATAAATAAAGACTATATATGGATTCATGTCAATTTTTTAAATGCGTCCAATGAGTTACAAATTGTATCAAGTAGGAAAGTAAAATTTACAGATAGAAGAACCATTCATTCAACAAACTTTTATGGTGCCGGGGGTTCAAGAAACGAAAGACACAATTTTATAGGGAAGGAGCTCAGAAATGCTTCAAGTGTGTGATAAGGCAGCTAGCCAGAGGGTGCTAAGGTTGCAGAGAGAAAAGACACCAAATCTAGTTTGGATGTTTGGGAACACTCTCTGTGGGAGAGCGATGCATGAGCTCAGTCTTGAAAAGTGTGAATGTAATCTGAAGAATGGAAGAGAGAGGGAAGAATGTTCTGGGCAAGGAAAATATATTTCAAGGCAGCTACTGTGATCAGGAAGGACCGAACAGAGGATGCTCAGAATAAGCTGAACTCAGCACCACGTTTGACAATTTCTCTACAAGCAAACCATCTATTTTCTATTACGATACTAAATGTCTGTTAAACATTGCTGCATATTTATGTCAAAGTTTCCTTTTATTATACTCTTACTGGACCTTATCTTTGTTTCTCCTGCATAATTCCAATCACTGTTCTGAGGATACTTTAAAATAAGAATTGAAACCCAAATATGCTTCTTTGGCTTATGTACCACCTTACCTCCACGTAACTCAAAATCTTCACAGATATTTTCACAGCTCTACTCTATGCCAAATTAATTGGGAAAAAAATAATCCAAACTTGTATCAAAACCTACAGAAAAGATTTCTTGTGGTAGGAGCGGAGAGAAGGTGGAGCAGAGATAGTAAAATAACTCAAGTAGGTAAGATACAGTAAAGTGGGTTTTTTAAACTATCATTGCAACATGCGATTTGGTATAATTCAAAAATAATAAATCTGAGAAGGCATATCATTTTATCACTTCAAGCTTAATTCTCAAACCTGGGCCTTTTAAATGTCAGTAAGTTGAGTTCTTTTCCTCAAAAAGTAGAAGACAGTTCAAAGCATAGAACATCTTTCCAGGATGTGCTCAGTGTGTTAACAAGGAAAGACTCCTCTTTACCACTTTTTGAATATCACTGATGGGCTCCAAAGACAGACATAGCCATCAACGGCATTCACAGATGCTCATAATCATTTTAGGAAGAGGTTTTCAGTTGGGAGAGCTGTGCTCCATTTGCTAATTGCTTCCTCTGCCTGTTTCTCTGTAATCTCCCATTCAGACTTGCTTTCTGCCTTTTGCGAGTCTCTGATGTGCTCAGCAGCAGGAGATGCAGATCCAGTTCCCTGGTGATTGTTACAGGTGTACGCGTCTCTTCACATGTGCTAACTCATCTTGCCGTGATGAATTTGTCAGTAACTTCTATAACTTTCCCCATCAAGATGTCTTAATGACATCTTGAGGGAATAGCTATAACATACCCAATGTTATTTGTCTTAGTGTACGTTCTTCTTTCGGAGTTGCTAAAAAATTTATTCAACTTGAAAGTTTTCTGATTCAATAGTTAATATTAGTGTTTCATTATTAAAACCCTATGTTAACTTATGGGGTGGGGCCATTTCTGGATCTCTTTCTTCCATTTCTTTAGAACACTTATCATAGAGAAGTAGCAAGCTGAACTATTCAGTTTTGGTCTGGTATAGCTATCAATGTCTTTATTGCTTTTGGATTGAGTGGCAGGTCATGGACAAATATGGCAAACCTCAAGGGAGCCCTGTGGACATGGGTAGAGGCAGAATGTCGGCACCCAGGATAAAGTGATATGGTAGGTGGGGCAATTCCACAGGTGACCATCTATCTCCCGAGCCACTCCAGGAAGTAGCACGTGGAAGGGCTTTCTAGATGAGATCCTATACACCAGAAGTCAGATGATCAATTGCTATTTACTGTGTGTCTCATAGACATATGAAACTATGCAAAGACTAATAGCTCATTTAGATAGGGATCCTGAGCTATCCTTGCTTTAAAAAATCAAAGCAGATTTCTTTTTTTTATTAAGCAAAGGAAAAACATCTTCCCATACAAACTGAAAAGCACTTAGTCAACTAGTTCTTTTAAGTGACTGTGCAGCTGTTCCTGATGCAAACTGTTTGGAAAGACAAGTTGTTTCCTAAAGAAGCATTCAAAGTTTGTATAACTTTTCATCAACACTAAAAAATAAAAGTTTTGGAGGTAGGATACGTCAAGTTGATGAAACAATCATTTCCCCTCTGAGTATGGACAATCACACATATCCTACGATTTAGATATGATTTACAAATTGACTACAAAAAGTCTTCTTAAAAAATCCCCTTTTATGGCAGAACTTTCAAAAAAAGAATTTTAGATGACTATTAGGCAGGACAGCCTACCTCACCATAGTCAAGATTTCAGTACAAGTTTAATACAGATGGTTGCCAAATTGGATTTTCTATCTCAGACCTCTCACCTTTGCTCAAGTCCTAGACTTTCAGCTATAGAGAGCCACTTGGATGTCCTGCCTTCACCTCAAACCTAAAAAGGCCCAAAGGGAAAGCTCTTCATTTTCTTATCCCTCACCCACGCACACAATAACAACAATAGAAACAAAACAAAAAAAACCTTTAGTTCTGCTTCCCAAGTTCCCAATTCCTTCTAAAGGTACCACCATTATCCTAACCTCATTCGATCGGCACATGCAAGGGAGATATAGATAGACAAGCCACATGTCCAACCTCCAGGGCACAGCATTAAAATGTAGTAGGTGTTGTGACAGAGTTATGCATAAAATATCTGGGAATAAAGATAAGTGGCATCAATCACAGCCTTTCAAGGGGGCCATAAAATCCTTTGAGAGAAGACAACACTTAGGTTGAGACTTGAAGGATTGAAAGGAGAGGAGGAGCATTCCAGGCAGAAAGAAACAATGTGTGAAAAGAAGGCGCAAAATTTCATGGTGAACTACAAATAGGTCAGTGTAATCAGAGTGAAAGATAGATGTGAGAATGTATCAGAACGAGGATGGGAATGTGAGGAGATCATGAAGAACTCTATTTACTAAAAAGTGTGGCCTTTACACAAGTAGGGAGCCACATGAATGACTTGTCTAGATGCATTTCAAAAACATTATACCAGTTTTGAAAGTTTGGATTATTGCTCAAAAAATAATCACTTAACCTCCTTTCTCTTTGAGGTAGAATATATATGTCCCTGCCTCACTGACTTGGGCTTTGTCATGTGACTTACTTTGACCAAAGGAATATAACTCTAACTGAAACTTTAAGTGTACTTTGCTCTCCTATGTTGACTATGAGAACATGTTCTAGGTAGCCTCTGTCCCTTCAGCCTGGGCCCCATAATGAGATCCATGTTGTAGATGTGAAGCCTGGAGTTCAAACCTGGTCCATGGATTCCAAAACTTGGATTCAAGACTTACCAAGTTGCAGCCTGAAAAAGAGCCACTTTAGCCAGCTCAAAGACTTATGAACAAGACAAGTAAATGCTTATTGTTATAAATTACTAAGTTTGGGAATGATTTGTTACACAGCATTACTGCAGCAATAGCTGACTAATATATGCACATTGGGAAATAGAACAATTTTTGCCTCCCATTTAACCTTGTACCCCTTCTTCCAAATCCAAAATACCAAGGAGATATTCTTTCAATCCTTTCTTAGAATTAGATTACTGGAACAGTCTCCTAACCCATATTCCTGAGTCTGGTTTTGCTCAGTTCTCATCCATTCTGAAGTCTATGTCTAGACTGTTCTTCTTAAACACCGCCTTCACGTCATATCTCATCTCACAATCCCATTATATAGCATTTCGGATTCAAATTCTGCCTTGTTTCCAAACACCACCAAATAGTTTAACCTCTTCACTGTTTGCATCTCAGACTAATTATTTATGCCATATCTTTGTTCAGACAGAAGAACCTCTCCCCCTGAACCCCATTTAGAATATTCACTTTTTCTTTTCACCCCATATATAAAGCTTCATTTTAAGCGACCATTCTTTCATGTAGTAATCACCCTTCCCAGACTTCTTAGAGCTTCGAGGACTGTACATTCCCATGACATTTTTAGTTTATATCCCAGGAGCATCTGACTTTGTATGTATCTATATATATCTTATCTTCCCAACTACCTTGAAATCTCCTTGAAAGCCAGAACGACATCAAATTTTACTACAGTCTCTTGCCCCTCCCCCCAAAGTTCTTTGCAGAATGACTGGATACAATAGACAATGGGTATTTGATACCGTAAAATAAGCTTTCATTTGTTCAATACATATTGATTAAGCACCTACTATGTGTCAGACACTGTGATATTAACGGCTGAAAAATAATGAATAAACCATCACCTATGGCTTCAAGAGCTTTACAATTTACAGGAGTAACAAATAAATATACAAAAGGAAGCATTACTGTTTTCCTCTGAAGGAATTTTGTTCTATTTGCTACATATATTTTAAATGTTTATATCTATTCAGACTAAAAAGATGGAAGAGGAGCACGATAGATGCATTTCCTGAGGTCACAATCATGTCTTCCCAAAGAATTTTCCTAACCTAATTGCCACCACTCTGGGAACACGACTGTCAATCCTTATTTATTTTCTTTATAAAGGCAGTGAGGAAGGGCCAAAAGGGCATCTGGGGAGAGAATCTTCTGCTAATGTACACTATAGTTTTCCAGTTTACCAGAAACAAATATATAAATGTGTTTTCTTAATTTTCTCCTTGTCATCTGACAGAAATGTAGAAACTTCCATAATTTATCAAAGAGGCAGCATATTACATTACAAAATCAATGCACTAACTAATGGAATTGTATTTTCTAGGTACACTGTCTGCTTTTTTTTTTCTTTTTATAGATGGAGAGCCCATATAAATAACTGAATCTTCATACTGGCACACTTTGGGGAAAATGTAAAGTCCTATTGTTGGGTATGAAATAGAACTCAATAACAGAATTTTAAAGTAACATTGCCAACAGATTCTGAAAAATAGCCTTGACGCATTTATGAAAAGTGAAATTTAATTGAAGACCACTTCCAGCCTCCAATATTTCAACCACATTTTAATAAGCATAAGAGTTGGAGCGTTGGATATTTCAAATCCAATTTGATACTAATTATGAGAATGGACGTTTAACCACGTAAGTGAATAATTTTGCCCACACTTTTAGTCCAAGTCCACCATGGTCCCCAGGTATGCCAAATAGGAAGAGGAATTGATATCCCTGTTGGGCAAAAGTCTTCAAATGACTGAGAAGGATAACAACATTAATAATCACAGCGACAGATGCAGCAAGATTTTAACAATTTAATAAGCTTTCTTAATACTTTAAATAACTGTAGGTTTAAAAATCTAACTGGTGAAAGAGCATCAAAAAAATTCATTATCTTCAATTCTCAATATTTCAATTTTAAGGAGTGTTTTCCAAGGACAGTAGAGTCTTCCCTTGCACCTGTTGGTGGGGAAAACAAGTCTGAAATGTTGAAGATTCAACGCTATTTACAGCTCACTGGCAACTAAAATGGGAACCCTAAGAAAATAAAGATAGCAGGACCCAAGCAAGAGTGGGAAAGATTGGGACGACAAAATTCAATTTCTCTGGGATCTCTTCCAGGTTGATCTGTGACTGAAGAAAAAATAAAGTGCTACAGTATGCCACTGTAAGAAACAGATGTCAGGAAACCCAAATTTTAGGGGAAGTTGTGCCTCAAAGTAGCACACTGTAGTGTGACATTCTTGATGATTGTCCCTGATCTTCAAATCACTTTTGAAAGTTCCTACTAAACTCTTAATTAAACCCCCTTTCATTGTAAAGAACTACAATTTAGCAATGAGAAACACTTCAGTACACAGACAAAATACATTATCTGGGGGGAAAAGAAAAGGTCCAAAGATCACATATTCAAGCTGTTCTGAGAGAAAAAGGAGAGAGCTGTTGCAAGTATTTTAGTCTTAAGTGGAAAAGTGAATGGGGAAAAAGTTTTTTTTTTTTTAAAGTGATACCAGTATTTCAAATTATTCTGGGCCTACTTCAGAGAACATATGGCATTAAATATGCAACAACGAAAAGAAAGAACATAGAAGCAGAGCTGGAAGGACTAAGCATAGAGCTTCCAACAGAATTGATGTCTTCTAGAAGTCTATGAGCTAAATGTAAACTTTGGGGTGCTTGAGTTATCGGATTGAATAGGCTCCATTAACACCCATTATCTGGAGAATTAGAAGCACAGAAAGTTCATTTTATAGGAATAATCTTTTAAATTTAATCTAAAAAGAAACTTCTATACACACATTCATGCCTCTGAACACAGAGTTTGCCATTTTGTGTGTGCATGAATTTAAGAATGCTCCAGAAAACAACCAACCATAAGGAAATGAAGCAATAATAAATTCAACCTCCAGACTCCATAGCCCTTTTCAGCTCATTTCAAAGACTTCTCCCACTCCCAATGCACTCCCCAAACAGAGTTGTTATACTTGCTCTATCCTACAATCTTCTTACCATAGAGCAAGCCATCTGGAGGGTTCTGACTGTGTTTTAGTAACTCAATATCTTACCTCTCTGAAGACTATCTGCCTTTTAAAAGAAGAGAATGAGAAGTCTACGCTAGACTCAAAGGAATGAACTCCCATAGGCCAACGGGGGGGCATTTTGGGGAAAAAATAACTTTCTTCTGACCCTCAAGTCACCTTGTGTGATGAAGCCCTCCTTTTCCATTATGTCTATACCAGGGTTTCTCAAGCTTGGCATTATTGAAGTTTGGGGCTGGACAGTTCTTCGTCATGGAGGACTGTCCTGTGCATGTAGGATGTTTAGCAGCATTCCTGGCCTCCACCCACTAGATGCCAATAGCATCCCTTCACTCAGTTGTGAAAATCAAAAATCCTTAGACATTGCCAAATGTCTCCTGGGGGGCAAAATCACCCAGTTGAGAACTGCTGGTCGATGTGAAGACACGCCTTCCTTGCAAACACCAATAATCTTAAATTCATTGCCTCAGATTTTGTTTTTTATTCTGGTACAGTTGCTATTAGTACATAAATCACTCTTTGGAAAAAAACAAAACAAAACAGGAAACCTGTTAATCACAAAATAATTAGCAGAATTGGACTCCAGTCAAGAGCTTTTGTTCTTGCTTCACTGAAGAAAAATTTACAAGTGAATAATATTTTCAAGCAAGGACTCAATACATTGTCACATTCTCTGCTCTCAGACTTATTTACAAATATCTACTTGAAAATGTATTAAAGGGCAAACAATTGACTGTATTCCTTTAGATTCACTGTAGCCCTTGAACTTACTGCATCACAAAAACCATTCAAATGAAAAATAACTTTTAAGAACATATGAAGAGGCAGAGCTTTGTTTTTACAAAAATGCTAATATTAGATCTCTGACTTGTATAATATGTTTCTAGCTCAAGTTAGACATAGTAATCTATAGAACATAGTGATTTTAAAATGAATGTTTATTCTTGCTTATTTTTTTTTGTACTCCCCATCTCTATTCCCTATGGTTTCCTGAGACCAGTGGTTCTCAACTGGGGGCAATTTTGCTCTCCCAGGGGGCATTTGTCAATGTTTGGAGACAGTTTTGGTTGTCACATTTGGAGGTGGGGGGAGAGAAGGAATGCGACTAACATCCTTGGGATGTTGCTAAACATCCTACAATGCACAGGACAGCCCCCACCACAAAGAATTATCCAGCCCCAAAAGTCAATAGTGCCAAGGCTGAGAAATCCCTGTCTAGACACATGATTAGAACTCGCTCTCATAGCCTCTGATTTGGTTACAACCTATGGGAAAGGGATGGTACCCACATCTTCTCCATTTGTTTAATGACCATGATGCTAAGTATAGGGCTATATCCAGTGAAGATATCCCATGTAATTGCTACCTGAAAAATATGATTTTTTGGAAGGAGGAGATGAAGAAATAACTATATTCTTTTTGGTTAAAAAATTCTTGGTAAACCAAAAAATTAAAGTATGGTTAGAATAAAATCCTATTTTTAAATGGATAAATTGGAACATTTGCAAAAAGGAAGAACCATGGAAGTCATAAATCATTGATCCTGTTGGAAGAGAGTATTTGTTGGTTATGCATTGGAACCTCCAGGGGGAGCTCAAGGCTCTTTTCCTCACTCTGAATAGCTACCTCTACCTGCTCGTCCTCCATCAAGAGGCAGCGCTCCGAGGGGCAATAATGCTGAAGGACCTTCTGAAGGCACAAAGAGGCCACCATGCTAGAGGGTGGGGGCAAATAGTGGGCAACGAAGAGAACTCCGGTGGGGCTTGATTCTTCCTCCTCCTTTAATTAAATCTCTTCACCATCTATTTATTTTCTCTTTGTATCTCTTTTCTGGAATTCCAGGTAAAATTTTTGAATGAGAGCTTTGATCTGACAATTTTTTTTGAAGATTTATGTAATCATATCCCATTGCTCCAAGTTCTCTAAAGGCAGTAGAATTCAAATAACAACAAAAAGGTCAAAATATTAAGTATTTTATTTAAGACGAAAGTCAAATTTTATTATTTATTTCATTTTATTAAAGTAAAAGTCAAAATATTAAGGTACAAAATACGGGTGGTGGTGAAATAGCCCAGGAAATGTGGCATCTCACCCTTGGGACTCTGGGTAAGCCACACTAGATTCCTATCCTGAGAGACTAAACACGTGGCCACAGCAATAACATGTTGGTTTCTGTAATAATCCTTGAAAGTGTATAAATGAGCCAAATCACTGCAAATAGAAATCCTGCAAGCTCTTCTTGTGATTAAGAATTTAAAGCACCAATCTTCTCCTGGGCTTGAAGACTTTTAGAACAAAAAGTTTTAAGTGGAACTGGAAAATAGTTAAATATTACTGATGCACCCATATTGCTCATGTAATATTTATGAGCCACGGACTGATCATTCTGATTATTCCCAGCTGATTTTAACAAGGGATTTTTTTTTCCTTTTTTAATTAGGTGCCTGCGTACAAACAAAAGCCTATTATAGCACTCAGAAAGAACACACTGAATAAAAATAGAGCAGATCTATCTTCTAAATCATTGGATAGTAGTCTAGATATAAAAATACAAGGGTTCCTTGTGATCTGAATGTGAGTGCACTTGCAATAAAACTTCAATATGATTTCAATTGCCACTCTTTGCAATTAGGGCAAGCAAACCTAAAATCAACTCAACTCTTCTCTCTGAGTTCTTATAAGGCATTTTAATTGAAATACATGCTTTATCAATGTCAAGAGTAGTGTTGTCTCCTATTCTGTTGAGAGGAGCAAATTTCTAAATGTTTTCAGGTGACTATAAGGCAAATGACTGAAATTTAAAGGAAATCATTTTTCCTATTGCTCAAAGCACAGAAGAAATACTTCAGATTCAAGAAGATGTAAGAAGGGTGGGACTTTTAGAAGCAATCACTATCCTTAAGCTTGACTTTAAAAGTCTATTCAACTGCAATTAGTGTCTAAATTTAAATCCCTGTCTGTTGTTGGAATAGAGGTACAAAGTTAGAAATTCTGCTGCGGTGTGCACCTACATGGTCATTTATTGAGGCATCTTATCATTTACTTCTGTGTTTCCAGAAAAAGATAAAATAGATTCAAAGGTGTGGGATTGTTACCAGTAATAATAAAAGGCTGGCTCCTTGTTTCACATGATAAGTTTATGGAATCATAACTTGGAAGTGTTTATGCCTGAAACATTGGACCTCATTTTGAAATGCTGTTAAGGATTAGATTCTGTAGCAGACAGACCCTAAGGTGACACCCAATGAGTCCCAACTCCTGGTGTTGACATATTTCACTATAATTAATTTTTGAAGATAGTAGTAATTACAAAAGTGCTTAGTGCTGCAAAGAATAAGGTAGAATGGTAATAAAGAGGGACCTATTCTAGGGTGAATTGTTGGGGGGGTGGTATGGAGAAGGGAGAAGACAGGAAACATTACAGTTCTATACACGGTGAGTTTCAAGAAAAAGCACTGACTCTTAACGTGAATTAAAATCTTTAAGGTGCCAAGATATGGAAACAATCTAAGTGCTTGTCGACTGCTGAATGGATAAAGAAAATGTGATACACACACACACACACACACACACACACAGAGGAATATTATCCAGCCTTAAAAAAGAAGGACACTCTGCCATTTGTGACAACACAGATGAACCTGGAGGATATTATGCTAAGTTAAATAAGCCAAACACAGAAAGACAAATACTGCATGATCTCACTTATATGTGGAATCTAAAAAAGTTGAACTCATAAAAGCAGAGAGGAGAACGGTAATTACCAGGGGCTGGGGGGTGGGGGAAATGGGGAGATGTTGGTCAAAGGGTATAAAGTTTCAGTTAGGATGAAGAAGTTCTGGAGATCGAATGTACAGTATGCTGACTATAGTTAACAATACTGTATTGTACACTTGAAATCTGCTAAAAGAGTAAATCTTGAGTGTTCTTAACACACACACACACACACACACAAAGGTGAGGTGACGTGAGATGATGGATATATTAATTAGCTTGATTGTGGTAATCCTTCCACAGTGTATACATATATCAAAATGTCATGTTGTATACCTTAAATATATACAATTTTTATTTGTCAGTTATACCATAATAAAGCTGGAAAAAATATGGGATAATAATAAAAAATCTTAAAGATGTTCTTTTCTTTTGTCCTTTAATTTTCTAATTGCTTCAGAATAAATGTTTGTGTTTGTGGGGTGTGATTTATTCTCTACAAACACACTCTACTCATTAAGATTCCATTTTTTCTGGCAGCCCTGACTTATAGTACTCATAACAACCATTTCATTACTTCAGTGATTCAGTTTAGATTTCTCCTGCAGTAATTACCAGAAGGAATTCTTTTCCTTCCTCTCTAAGATGGATAGCATATATTCTTTGGATTGGTTTTCAATTCCAAATGTATTTTGTCTTGTTTTTATTTTTTTAAATAGGCAAAATGCCCTAGATATCTCAATCTTGCTAAAGTAGATATGCTGCAGTGTTCTTGGATATAGCTCTCTTCTCACATCTCCACTTAACGCTATTTAACATATTCTACCCTTTGAAAAAGGAAGCCAGCCCCTTTTGAATCACAGGGAAAGGACATCAGCTTTGGATAGGTTTTCTGGAAGGAAGAACCAGTGTGAAGCCCCAATGACATCAGATTGTCCTGAGTACGCATCAGAGCACTGGAGAAGAAAAACACGTGGGCTAACAGATGCCCTTGATTCCACTCTGTACACAGATTCCATTTCTGAGACCCAGGACCACACCGGAAAAATTCTAAAAGCAAATTTACACAAATGCAGCTATTTTCTCAGTTTGTTTTCCACAATTCCAGCTACTTTTTAATAAGAAGCAGAAGCAAAATTTATCAACCTAAATGCCTTTACATTTTTTTACTCATTATACATGAGAAAAACACTATTTGCTTAGTAGTCGAGCACAGTTTGTCACTGTTTCCATGAACCAGAATTTATACTTTTGTTTGTTTGTTTGTTTACAAGAAAAAGCCCATCTGCAATAAATATGATCCTATGCAACGGAAAATTAAAATAAAAATCGGATGCAATTTAAAAGAAAGGACAAAATAAAGTGAAAATAATCACAGAACCGGTCCCATCAAAGCTGATGAGTCATAGTAAAGAAGGAGGAAAGAACTGGGTCTAACGAAGACTGCTGAATCACAGTCACTCTAGGGCTCTTTTAGAGCAAGGTTAATCTCTTAAATTGGCTAGTCATTGGTAATTTGTTTGGCATGAACTCTCATAAGGCAACAACTTGAATAGCATCAGGCTTGTTTGATACAAAACAGAAATGTGTGTTCTGAGGAATCACATTATAATTGATCAATTGATCTAATATTTAAAGCTATGACTTCCAATTCCTTTGACGATTGTAATTACCACGTTCCGTGAATCAACCAGATTGATGCCCTTGCTAGAAAAGTAGGTTTTCCTTCCCATTTAAATAAAAATCGATTTATTGATCAAGGACACAGCTTACCTGAAAATGGAGGTGTAGTCAAGAGTGTTGTGTTTTAAAGGGTTTTTTTTTTTAGAGGAAGACAGCACCAGAATATCAAAGCTGCATGACTTTTTTAAAGAAAAAATAGCTTTTAGATGAAATTCTTTTACCTTCTAAGGTAGTCACTATCAAAAGGCCAGTAGGCCCTTCTTCTTTTGTTCCTTACTTTTTCATAGAGAATTTGTCTTTAAATTTTTGTGTGTGATAAGCTACAGATTATTCAGATACCTCTCCTGCAGAACCTAAAGTCTCAGGCCAAAAACCAGTTTGGGAATAATCCACTCCCTTCCTCAACATCAGGGAAGTTTAGGATTAACTTGGCAGAAGAGAGGCTCACCTAGAGAGGGAACGTTCAGGAGCGCCAAGGATAGGAATATCATCAAGTCTCCCCGTCCCCAAACTGCTCTCACATGGATCTGTCCCAGTGTCAAAAATTCCCAGTTCAAGAGTCACTGCGCTTTGAATGGTGGCATTTTTCCCTGGAGACCTCTGTTAAAATGCAAATATCTTGTCTGGAAAGGGTAGGGTACTATCCTATACCCACCCACTAACTTCAGTAGCAGCTGGCCTACACATAATTCACCAAATAAATAGCAGCTCTTTTTTTTTTATTGCAGTAACATTGGTTTATAACATTATATAAATTTCAGGTGTACATCATCATATTAGGATTTCTGTGTAGGTTACATCATGTTCACCACTCAAAGACTAATTGCAATCCATCACCAAACACATGTGCCTAATCACCCCTTTCGCCCTCCTCCCCTCCCCCTTGCCCTCTGGTAACCACCAATCCAATCTCTGTCTCTATGTGATTGTTGTTGTTTTTATCTTCTACTTACGAGTGAGATCATATGGTATTTGACCTTCTCCCTCTGACTTATTTCGCTTAGCATAATACTCTCAAGGTCCATCCATGTTGTCACAAATGGCTGGATTTCATCATTTCTTATGGCTAGGTAGTATTCCATTGTGTATATATACCACATCTCCTTTATCCATTCGTCCCTTGATGGGCATCTTGGTTGCTTCTGAGTCTTGGCTATTGTGAATAACACTGCAATGAACATAGGGGTGCATGTATCTTTACGCATTGGTGTTTTCACGTTCTTTGGATAAATACCCAGCAGTGGGATAGCTGGATCGTATGGTAGTTCTATTCTTAATTTTTTGAGGAATCTCCATACTGTTTTCCATAGTGGCTGCACCAGTTTGCACTCCCACCAGCAGTGTATGAGAGTTCCCTTCTCTCCACATCCTCTCCAACACTTATCTCCTGTCTTGTTAATTATAGCCATTCTGACGAGCATGAGGTGATATCTCACTGTAGTTTTGATTTGCATTTCCCTGATAGTTAATGATGTTGAACATCTTTTCATGTGCCTGTTGGCCATCTGTATATCTTCTCTGGAGAAATGTCTATTCAGATCTTTTGCCCATTTTTTAATTGGGTTGTTAGTTTTTTCATTGTTGAGATGCATGAGTTCTTTATATATTTTGGAGATCAAACCCTTATCAGATATATGGTTTGCAAATATCTTCTCCCAATTGTTAGGTTATCTTTTCATTTTGTTATGGTTTCCTTTGCTGTGCAGAAGCTTTTTAGTTTGATGCAGTCCCATTTGTTTATTTTTTCTATTGTTTCCCTTGCCCGGTCAGACATGGTAATTGAAAATAATAGCAGTTCTTTGATTGATGTAAGCTGAGATGTTGGCCCTCACTTTATAGACATGGATTTTCAGGCCTAGCACTTAAGAAGCTATTATTTTCCTTGAGGCTTTCTACCCACCAGCAGGGAAGCGGGCAGTAAATGAGAGTTGTTCCTAGGGCTGTACTGTGTGCAGCTTCTATGTAGAGTTCAGCTTTCCCTCTATCAATATTTTTAACTAAGAATTACATTTATCCTCATCCATTACCCACCAGAAATAGAGTTATCATCTTCTTCATACAGTAAATTAAAAAAAAATTAGTATCCCCAAATGTAAAAAGACTAATGAAATGTCCATAATGAGACAATAGTAGGTAGAATGCTCAGGCAACAAGTATGAATGCTTTCTCCTCCCCATAGTTATTTTGTTGGATCTTATCAAGCCCCTTACCATGTGCTAGGTGTTACTAAGATAGATGTCCTACATGTTTTAAACCTTTCCACCAACCCTGAAAAGGTAGTGTTTTCTAAATTTTATGGAAACAGAAAATAAAGCTCAAAGATACTTTTCCAAAGCTCCGTGTGTCTGATTGCAATGCCTGCAAATTTTCTTGATAGCATGCTGTGTCCTATATTCAAAATTCTATCGTCTTCTTTGGATTAAGACTTAACTGAAAACACTAAACCGAGGTACAGGCTTCACTAATTTGAAGTATCTTGCTCTTCTTTCTCTGCAAGCCTCTGCCCTCCTTTGTGGTGTGATTTATGCTCAGAGTCACCTATGCACATCAGGGTCTGTGAAAGAGTGCAGAGAACCAACAGTCAAATCTCAGCATCCCAGTCCAACAGCCTCGTTTGCCTGACTCCTCTCACCTTTTCAACCTGACCTGACCTCCTTCTGTTGTTTTCCTGCTACCCAGCAATCCTTCAGGAACTCTTTGCTCCTCGGCCTGGAACACTAGGGAAACAAGGGCTCCTCCATTAACCTTTCTCGCTCTAGCTTCTTTGACCACGTGGACTTCATCTTTCCTGCCCAGCCTTGCCCCACTGCCACCCACACCACAGAGGTCGGCCTGGGTCAACAGCTCCTGGGCCTCTCTTTGTGACCCTGTCTCCTCATTCTAGCCAAGAGCTCCCATTTAATAATAACCTTAGATTCCTGGCGAACCACAAGCAAGGCTCAAGGTCCTGCATTCACCAGCAGCATATCGCTGGCTGAGAGAGATTCTCATTAGCAAAGCTGTCCACAGGGCCGATGCCCCAGATCTCTTGCTTTATTTTTCCTACCTCTTCAACTCCCAGGGATCTTCTGGTTTCTGATTACTGCTTTGGACTTTTAACCGCTTTCTTTACTCTTTCCTACATGACTTGCATACCTCTGTCTCTTGACTTTGACATTTTCTCTCTGCGAATTCTTCAACTCCATGCTGACCAGAGTTCCACTCCAAACCACTCACTCCAGATCTCTAGTTCAAGCCTGACTTCTGGCTTCCAGCCACTCCTGGGACATGACTATGGCCACCCCTTTGAGCTGTGCCAAGGGCCTGTTAACCCTGCACAGGAACCTTCGATCATTGCCAATCACTGCTGGATCAAATCTTGATTCTCCTCAAGACTTGAGTAGAACTAATTAACTGGCATCCTTATAGCCTTTGAGCTTTCTTTGACAGAAAACATGTTTTACCGCCTATTCCCTAGTGCTGTATAACATTCCTTAACACCAGCGAGTCTCTACCATTCTAGCTTCTTTCTTAATAAATGGTTAGCTTCCTCTCTTAGTGACAAAGGAGAATAATACGAAAGACAGATAAAACAGAATGAACACTTAGCATTAAATCACACAAAGGCCTTCTTCCAATCAGAAGATGAGCTTTACAGTCAATTCCCCACCTTTGTCCAGAGGTGCTCCCGAGAGCAGTGCTTCTCTAACTTTCATAGTCATTTGAGGTACCTGTTAAAATGTAGATTCTGGTTCAGTAGGTAGGAAGAAGGGTGCATTTCTAACAGGCTGCCATGTGATGCCATGGCTACATCAAGGCCCACACTTGGAACAGCAAAGCCCTAGATCTACCAATACCTGGAGATGGATTTATACCTTATTAAGCAGTACACACAAGATTAGCTAGCCCTGGTCTCCAATTCAAACCATCGCCCTTTTCTTTGAAACATCACATTTTATAATACATTTAAGCAAAACCAAATGTTTTCAAACATAACAATAATTTATTTATTCATAGCTATGGATGGCAGCCTGAAAATAAACACAGAAGTTTTTTCTTTCAACAAAGGGAGGAGAAAGAACTGAGAAATTGTGAATTAGAAAGAGGCATTGAAGTGGAGGTTACTGGGCAATGAGGCAAAACTAAAGTTACTGAATTCTGCTGCTGAAAGAATGCAAGACTCCCAAAGACACGACTCCATGGGAGACGGAGGCAAAGTCAAGCCTTCTCTTTCAGAATGTTGTGTTGGGCCAACTCAGAGAGGACTTTACTGAATCTAGACAAATAAGAATATTACTTGTCTATTATCTATTTTGAGGTCTAGCAGCTTTTACTGGCTGAAAAGTTTTATAGTTTTTATCAACCTAAATCTTTGAGCTTTAATATAAACTAATTTATTCTTACATACTCACGAGGCTAAGGCCACCTGATTACCACCTCTTCTGGATACGGCATAATTGAAAATGATTTCTAAATTTTTCCAGTATTAATCACTAGCATTTGTAAGGTATTCATTATGTGCTTGACACGAATCAATCTCATGTAATTCTCTTAATGATGCAAAGGGTATGCACGCTATTAGACCCATTTGGCAGATGAGGAAAGAGGAAAGGAAGAAGTAAGCAACGCGCCTGAGGTCTCAGGAGTGAGCAATAGAGCCAGGATGTAAAATCAGGCATCTGACTCTAACCTTAAGCTTTCAACCACTACACTATCCTGCCTCTCTGTTACTACTTTTGTTTTTTTCTAAACTGGACATTTCCAATTTATTGTCTTATAAACTTTCTCTGGAAAATTCCTCTGCAATTCTAATGAAAAGCCCTCCAAGTGGACTCGAGAGCAGGAACTAGTTATGATCTGAGAAGCCAGCTAAAGTGAGAACATAGAAGGGATATTCTACAGCACTTACATGTCTTTCTTTCATTCACATTCTATATTGCATTATTGTTTAGATTTCTTTCCCTATGATTCTAATTGCTGCTCAGTGTATGGTCTGTCCTCTCTGAACCCAGTATCCTTTATTAAAAGTCATACTTGACTCAGGATGCTTTAGGCTCCAAATTTAAAAAATAAAATTGGACCTGGCTTAAATGATAGAGGGAATGTATTAATCCACATAACTATATCACTATCAAGATAGGATAGTGTAAAAAACCCAGTCTCTTTTCAGCATTCCATATTGCCATTGAAACTGTTGGCACATCTGGGGCCAGCCCTCTTCAGAGTCGTAAGATGTTGATGGCCAGGGACTTTCAGGGCTACTTGCTTCCTCATTTGCTCTTGAGCAGAGGGGCATCTCTTCCCCTAACTATCAAACAAAAGTCCTGAACTTCACTCTGATTGAACCAACTCGCCATATTGCATCCATTGTAAGATGCATATTTTTCATATTGTAACATCTCTGAAATAAAACACATCTTACAGTTGATGTATAGTTATGCCAGGGTTTTTCCTCATTTTTTCTTAATGGGACCTAAAACAGTATGCCCTTTTTGGTATCTAACATTGGGAAATTAGGCCTAGACCAGTCAGGAATTATCCCTAGAGCTGCAGTGGCCCCAATCCCTGCACCAAATACATTATTTCTATTTCCCATGGGGGAGGGTGGAATGAATGTTGGGAAGACAATTGAAATGTTCTTTAAGTTGCTAGGTGCATACCAATGGTGAAAAATGTAATAGTGCAAAGTCTTCATTCTTTTATTAATTTACTTATTTATTCATTAAAATGAAAGCATTTATTGAATTCCAACTATGAGCTGGTACTCTCCAAGGTGCTAGGATATAGATGATTAATGAGATACAGACCCTGCCATTGACCAACTCATACTCTATACTGATTATTTACATTGTTAATTTATATATATATATTTCTACATAAGTAATAAAATTATAATATTGTAATAATTCCTGTTATGTTCCACAAATAATTACCAAATAATAATTAAATACAGGAAATGGCAAGGCCATGGATAATGTGTTATATAGAATGTTATACTCAAAAAGCTTTGCTGCAAGTGAAAGGAAACATGTTTCCCTGGCCCTAATAAAATCTGGTGTGTGTAAGGCAGCAACTCAGATTCCAATTATGGAGTAAGAGTGGCAGGCCAGCTCATGGCTAAGACACATTCAGTGACTCATAGATTCCAGAAAGGCAGGAAATAAAGAAACCCTGGGGATCAGATCATGATTGGCAGAAATCTAGAAAGCCCAGTGGAAAACCCTCTGACAAATTCAGCCATCGTAACCATGTGAAACACACAAATGACCTGGAAGAGGGGAAGAACACCTGCCAATTATACATACTGGCCACCAGATCAATACTATATTTATTTGCAGGGGAGGCTTAAACAAAGGGACAATTGAAAGAAATTGGATTGAACCAAAGAGTGAATATCCAACTTGTGTTAGATTCTTGGTTTGGAATAAGTTCTCTGCCTCAGCTATGTGTAGTATGAGATAAATGACAGGCATTTGTGATGAGAGCCCCAGGGAGGTCAAACCATATTAGCAAAGCTAGCAAGTGCTTTAGGCAATCACCAAAACCTTCCGGGAAAAATCATTTCACCTAGCCAAAGTGGCAGAGATTTGCAGTCATCAGAAATTTTACTCCTGACATGGCTTGAACATCTACTCTTTCTGTTCCTCTGGTGGTTTTTGTATAGTTCATATCTATGAAGAGTGGTGACATTCTGCAGCTCATTTTCTTAGAGCATTATTAGTTAATTCTTGTGATTGGGACATCGTGCTGGGACAAAGACCTTCTCCCCTGTTTTCTAGGTAGTCAGTGTGATCATGCATTTACCCCGACCATGATATGTGGATGCTGGACAATGGAGAGACAAAAGAGTGATCAAAAAGCTTGCACACAATATGGCAGCATCAGACTCCATCTGGGAACGCAATCATCTATTACAAAGTGCACAGGGCCTGCAAGAAGATCAGATCACCAGATGGGCCCCAGGAAGAGAAGCAAAATACACCGGGAAAAGCTTTCCTCTTTAGCCTCTCGTGATAAGCACTGCTTATTATGGGATGAAAGTTGTTATGCTGACAGGAGGGGTGAAGGTTACTGAGGTGAAAGGGAAATGAAGAAGAGCCTTAATAATATATACCTTTGGAAAATTACACCTCTTTTGTCTGAGCAGGAGACCCAAATTACCTACTCTCTTGGTGCCATCAGGCATCACAAAATTAGTCAAGTTTCCAAAAATGTAGCAAACTATATGTGTCTCTGCTTTTGCTACAGTATCCTAGAAACCCCCAAAATATCATAGCTACTGGATCTGAGGATAGAGGAGGAATGTACTAGTAACAGTTTATTATTGTAACTCCATAATAAGACTACCTATATTTTGGATATTCCAATGAGGGTTGGAAGGAGTGGAGAGAGGCAGGATTGGGAGGGAGGTAAAGTAACCCTTTTAGTCTATTAAGCTAATTATCTTGAGAGACATAAGTAAGACTGAATTGGCATGTTTATCTATTTTTAAATAACAAAGATAATGATGTTTTATTAAATCATATACATTCCAGGTTTTCTGCATCTCCCTAATCCCAAATTTAGCCAGCCTTTAACAGACCACAGCATTTCACACTTAAATTCATTAGCGGGTCTACATCAAGATGGCCTTGGGCTCCAACTGTTTGATCCTGAGAATCACTGCCATTTATCAAGGCAGCTTTAGACTTGGACCCAATTTCCAAGCTTCAGGACAACTCCCTACAATTGTTTTAAGGCCATTTGGAATCTTAATATCCATGATTCTTTTACTCCGTTATCCAAGTCATTGATGAAAGGCTCCCAATTTTCAGATCTAAGGCCTACTAACCCCATGGAAATACTCTGGTGCTTTCACCCTTAGGATGGCCCTACCCCATCAGTAATAATCTTGGGGGCATGCTCCTCCACATCTGAATACATAAATATTGATGAGAAAGTTCAGTAACTCGGCCTGGTTTCAGTAAATGGATTAGGGGCTGTGCTAGAGGTGCAAGAAGACTTTCAAGGCACTTTGCCATACTGAGAGAGCTAAGAAGGGGCCCCTCTTAGCTGTCCTGGTGCAGAGAGGAAATGTTGATAAGAAGTAGCCTGTTTTCAGTCAAGTCTCTACTGACACAGTACAGCTGGATTCAGATTGTTCAGGCCAAAGTTTACTGCTTTCATGCCTAATGATGGCCTGCTTGGTGGTAAGCTTTGTTTTGATAATAGACTTGCCTGAAATGGTGTTATACACTGTCTTCCCACCCCAGCATCCTGTTAAGTTTCTTTACAACTCCAAGACCACTAACTGCCCCAAAATGTGATCCAACTTCTATGAGACTCTTGGTTGGGGATATATTTCTCTGCTTCAATTATTGTAGTATGAGATAAATGATAGTCATCTTTGACAAAAGCACAGTCAGTTTAAAACTAGCAGGTGATTTAGGTAATCACCAAAACTTTCAGGGAAAACTCATTTCAACAATTCTAAATTTCTTCATGGAACAATATATGAGCTTCCTATGCCCCAACGGGCATCCTTTTCCTCCCTGCCAACAAACTCATGGTTGTCTTGTCTTCCTCGGGACTATCTATCAATCACCTTTTAAAAATACTTCCCTATAACAACTAAGCAATAGCTAATAGCACCTCCATGAAACTCTCATTTATAGTAATATTTACGAAGGTAGCATACATCAGTTGAAAGAATATCTGCATTGGAATGAATACGATATAGACAAAAGAGAAGACTAAAACTTTACTCAGCCTAAATATTTGAAAGTAAACCCCCCACTGGTTCCTTATTTTCTCTGACCAGAGAATAAGAAAGGGGTTGAAATGAAAGCAAATGGGATTTTGGTCGGTCTGTTTGTCAGGCCTCATGTGGTTGCAAGTGGCAGAAATAAATAACTTTATTGTCCTCCATAACTGGGAAGGATGGGGCAGAGATGGTAGGTAGTTGCATAACTGAGTGAAAGTCTAGCTTGTTGGTTGAGAACATGGGTGCTGGAGCCAGTTTGCCTGTATTTAAATTCTCTCTGCCATCCATTAGCCATGTGTAACTTTGGGTAAGTTACTTAACCTCTCTGTGCTTCAGTTGCCATATCTTGGAAAAAAGAAGGGAGAGGAGAAAATACTAGCATGTCCTCATTGGACTGTTGCAAATATTAGCACAGTGCCTGGCATAAAACAGCATATTTTATCAGGAAATAGACCCAAAGCTCAAACAATGGGGGAGAGGGAAGAGGTGAAGGGGTCCCCAGCTGGTCACAGGAAAAGGAAATGCAGGAGCAAGAGAAGATGGAATGGAAAGGATTGGTGAACCTAGGTTGCCAAATAGACAAAAAAGGGGACACAGAATTCTAGACGTTGGCCACCTCCCTCCGTGAAGATTCCTGTCAATCTTCCATTTCTGCTTCTAAGAAAAAACCAAGAGGACAGTGACGGTAGCATCTGCAATGAACAAACCTACTCCAGCTGCCACTGGTCAGCTTCCTTAAAAAAACCACCACAGTTACCGAGGAGTCATTCATTTCTCAGTGTATCCCAGGTTCCTGTCAGTCCAGGTCCAAGCTAAAGGAAGCTGGTGAGCTTCCTGTCCATTCCTGAGTCTGTAAGACCAGGATCTGGTCCTAACTGAGGAACTGCAAGACCAGGTGCTTATTGTAAAAACGCAAATGATCAGGTCCTGCAGTAAGAGCTCAAGGCATTGGAAATTTACAAATTCAAAAGATTATTGCTATGAATGCATCGTGCAAATAAGAGTCATTCAGGGACTTGAGAGGCACAGTTCTAATTGAGTCCATAAATTGTGACTGTAAAGCTAAACTTAACAAAACTGCATCTGTCAGGGTTTCACAACACACCAGCATATAACAGCATTATCCATGCAAAACAGTTCATTACTTTGTACATTTTCAGTAGTTATGGTTAGGAGAGGCAGTATCTCCAATTTCTGAAGACAACTGTAGAGGAACAGAATTTACCACCCCAAAATGCATCTCTTCAGCTTGAGGATTATTTGGGACTGATTGTTTTTAAGAAACCGACTCAGGAAGAAACTTTGACCCTCCCCCTAACTGCCTAAAAGAATTTAAGATAGAAGGCTTATTCCAGGAAGGAGCTATCACCATAGATAACTATAGTCTAATATGAACTAAGTGTGGTAGACAGGGAGGAACCTAGCAAGGCCTTTTGATCAAAGTCCTCTGTGTCCCATTGTCTCCAGGTGGCCCAACAAACATTTGTTTACCAAGGATTTGCTTTTCATCTCCATCTGAATTGCCTTCCTCCCCTTTGATGTCCCAAACCACTACCCCCAACATTCTCTTTTGTCTTTAGCTGGTATTTAAGATGGTATTTAAGGTAAGGGCTTCAGCCATTTTGGGGAGTTACTCAGTTTTCCTGGGTCTCTCCCATGTATACATGTTATTAAATTTTGTTTGATTTTCTCCTGTTAATGTCTCCTGTCAATGTAATTCTTAGACCAGCCAGAAGAACCTAGAAGGGTAGAGTAAAATTTCTTCTTCCCATACACAGTGGAATGGGAAGAAGCCCCAACATGGATAAGATATATTTACATCTAAAGTCTTTGTACAGTTCAAACTCCAGGATGGCAATAGCATTCTTTTTTTTTTTTAAATTGCTGTTACCTCTTGCCATGAAAAGCATAAGAGAATCCCAGATAAGCAATGAAAACTCACACCCAAGCCACTTACTTGCTAATGGCTGGGGAAGTGGGGGCTGAAATGAGCATAATTAGAAGAGAATCCTCCAGTGTAATCCAAATAAGTGTGGCTACCCATAATGTTTAATCTATCCTATTTGAAAAAATCAACTGCATTCATACAAGTTAGTCTGTTAAAAATAAATGAAACTGGAGACTTAAGGAATGAAGCATTCAGGAGGATTTTGGATGGAAGCAAGAGTGTGTGAATCAAAGGAATAGTTACTTGAAAACATTACTGAAAGGTTAAATGGGAGACTTAGTTGGTTTTACTTATCGATTTTGCTGCAGAAAAATACCAGATTGGTGAGAAAATTAAGTCTTTGTTAAAAAATTTTGAAATGATGGGTGATTTTTACATATCCATGCTATCTTTTCAACCCATTGCCATGGCAAATCGAGGCAAATTAAGGCTAAAATAATAATATTATTATGATTATTAGATGCAAATATGTTTCCATGGCATAGAAAAGGTTCAATTAATTCTACTCTTTGTATAGAAGCTTCTTTCCTTCCAACTTTGTATATATTTACACTAGATTTTCAGCCTCTTTTAAGTGAGGTTTGTGTCTTAGATGTCTTTTATCAAGCACAGTGCTTAAAAAATACTCCCAGATTGATTCACTAAATATTAAAATATGGAGTTCAGGAAGTGTGACAATATTGTGAGAGATAATAGAAGAAAACTATTATTTCTGCCTTGTTAGAGAGGATAGAACTTCTTGCCTTGCAAGACTATGGAACATAAGCAGGGTGCTTCTAAATAACAATCAAATCAAGACACCATTCAAGTTGCATACTGAGGTGAAAATAGCTAATTCCATTTTCTTTTGTATTCATGTGTACTTTAATTTTTTTTTTTTAATTTAAGGTGCTGAGAGAGTGGAAAGCAACAGACAGGAATCATGTACTACCGGCAAAAGAATACTGATTTCTACTCCCAACAAAAATGATTAAACAGGAAGA
Source organism: Ceratotherium simum simum (assembly GCF_057802395.1). NCBI lineage: Eukaryota > Metazoa > Chordata > Mammalia > Perissodactyla > Rhinocerotidae > Ceratotherium > Ceratotherium simum. The sequence continues at coordinate 120,528,309 of NC_141940.1, forward strand.
TGATTTTGTTGGACTCATATCATGCCAGAAATTCCAGGGATGCGTGAAGGAGTGAAACATTTACAGAATCAAACAATGAAAAGCGCGTGGTCCTGGAGAAATGACAACAACAGCTTTGGTAGCATGTATATTGATCTAAATGAGCAGAAATAATAAATTTTTCAACAGAGATGAGTTATAGTGAATTAACGAGTCTTATTCCTGATTAAATGTACTTAATAAAATTATTCTGGAGTATGAACTAAGTAATATGAAGGAATCCTTTTCAGAGGAATAAAACTCAAAAATGAAGGCACTTTTATTCAGCATTTAGCTCAAATTCACCCAACCATTCAACAATTAATTACTAAATGATTACTTTGACAAAATTACCTTCTATTTAAAAGAATAACATGTGATCCTGTCCTTTTGGGAATCTAATTTGGAAAACAGGAATGAGGTAGGCAGAATAATACCCCCCAAAGATGTCCATGCCTCAATCCCCAGAACCTGTGAATATGTTACACTACTTGGCAAAGGGAATTAAGGTTGCAGATGGATTAAGTTCGCTAATTAGTTTATCTTACAATAGGGAGAGGAGCCTGGGTTATCCAGGTGGGCCCAATATAATCACAATAGTCCTTGAAAGTGGAAGAGGGAAGCAGAGAAGAACTGAAGAAATGGTAGCATGAGAAGGACTCAGTCTGCTGTTGCTGGCTTTGAAGATGGAGGAGGGCAGCCCCAAGCCAAGGAATATGGTTGCCCATTGATAAATAAATGAAAAGCAATGGGATATATTGGAGTATATGAGGAAGCCATTTGGTTTAAAACTAATTCCGCCTGAACTTGTTTTTCCAAAAGGGCCTGATGTGGCCTGTTGAGCATGCATTGTACATCTGCTTTAAACATTAACTATGTTCCAAAGACAAGAATGATGCCCCTATAGGGATGTAGCTTCCTCTCATATTGGCATTTCTTTAAGGATAAGCATCTCTTCCTGGAGAATAAGGATTAATTACTGACCTGCTGTGCTCACCTTGTGACCACTGACCTGCTGACCACCGACCTGCTGTGCCAGCTAAGCATCTTGTGACAGTAGTAAAAGAGAGATTCCTGTCATATGTGATGTATGCTCTTTGTTCCAAGACGGTATATAACCACTCTGTATACCCCACTTCTTTGGTGCCCTTCAGGAAGGCCCTGGGGTATTGTCCTCAAACCTGGCTCATAATTAACTCACCCCAATTTTGATTTATAGATTGACTATGGATTATTTGCCTCCACACCATTAGAAGCTGGAAAGGACAAGGAAGTAGATTCTCTCCTAGAGCCTCTAGAATGGAATGAAGCCCTACCAACACCCTGATTTTACCCTCGTGAGAACCATTTCAGACTTCTAACCTCCAGAACAGTAAGATGATAAATTAGTATTGTTTAAATTGCTAAGTTTGTGGCAATTTGTCACAGCAACAATGGGAATCTAACACAGATATAATCATGAATAGAAAAATAACTATTAGAGTTAGTAATTACCTAGTGCCAAAAGGTACAGACCACACGTTTCACAAGATATTAGCACTCGGAGAGAAAGGCTTACTCTCCAAAGGGCCTGGAGTCTTACAGGCTGGGTGCTGCAGTTCCCAGTCAGGACAATATGGGAAGTCCTATCATGTTTGATCTGTAGCAGAGGGAAGTGGTGCCAAAGCCACAAAGGTCTTAGTAGAACTTCTTGGGGAGCATCTTAAAAACACTGAATTCCAGCCCCATCCCCAGATTCTGACCCAAGTAGGTCTGAGGTGGGAGCCAGGATTTTGCATTTTTAAAAAGCTTCACCCACCTCCTAGGTGAATCTTATGACCAGCTGAGTTTGAGAAACGTCTAGGAGACCTTTTCTGGTACATGTAACCAACCTGGAGCAACTCAGGGGCAAATCAATGTAGTTTATTCATCTTTAAAAAGAAGTAGTTGGCCTATATGATCCCTAGAGACTTTTTTCATCTGTGCAGTCTGAGTTGAACCTGGCTCTGGCTCCTATCATCCCCCACCCCGAAACCTCCCTTACAATCTATCTGCTTACTCTTGTGCAGAGTCACCGGCTTTGCTCCCATTCCTTCCCTGAGGTTTACGAATTTTGGCCTAGACTCTCCCCACCTTCTTAAAGAAAGGTCAGATCCAGCATAAATTAGCTTGCCCATGTATCGATGCTTTCCACTTTCTGCTCCACTTGTCTTCAATCAACATATTTAGCATTAATTCTTGTCAGTTCCATCTCACTTGCTGAAAAGGAAATGGTCAGCCAGCAGGCCTGCAATCCATTGTCTTTCTTAAAAGAAAGGTTACTTGGATAAATCCCTTTGAAAACATGCTAATGACAGGTCTCCAGGTAAATTAATGGCTAGTGAGAGATTCCTTATCTATAAAATTCTTTCAGCAAGATATACCTGATCTGTCTAGGACTGCTTACGGTAAACAGGCCTGGAATCTACTGATTTATAAGGCATGGAAATGTCATCTAAGCCATGTAACTAAATATAAAATGGAAATGTTTTGTGTCCAACGCAGCTCCCTACTGTGTAATCAATGTAGCAGCATATATGATTTGGAGCTTCACATATTGAGTCTCTAACAGTGCATTCTGCACAAGAAGACATGTGATGAGTGAGTTGCTCCAGCCCTCTCCATGCATCACCTGTGCCTCATAATTATTTGTATCTTGGAAATCAAGATCTCTGATTTGTGTCTGATTTGACAATTCTATCCTTTGTGGTATCTCACTTGCCCACCACAGCATGGGTATTGAAAGAAACTAGATAAATAAAAAATAAGAAAGATATTGGAAGAAAGAGCAATGGCACAAACTTTGCTTATTAGTGGTGGTGGCAGAAGGGACTAGTAGGAGGGAGATAATGAAGAAACCGAGGTAGCTGGAGGTAGTTAAGGTAAATAACAGGGTAACAAGAGACAATAAAGATCACATTTAAAAAGACACTGTTCGACCATAAGAGAATTCATAAAAGAGGTGTCCAAAAACCAGTTACCTGACTCTTAAATCCCCCACCTACATTGACTATAATTCTGCTGAGAGCCCAAGCCCCTCAAGGGGGAATGGTGGAGGTACCACAAGCCTCATGAGAGGGGCTTCAAGGATTGTTGAAGAGATTGTGCTGTTGACGTGCAGTGAGTCCAGCTCTGCCAGGGAAGTTATTGTCATCTAGCTGAAAACTCACCCTTCCATATTCTGCTCTGTGATGCCGGATCTCCGTGTACATTTCTGCTTTGCCAGCCTCTCCTTGATATGCTCTTTCAATAGGGGCACTAGAGGGAGACTGGAAGCCTGGAGGAGGAAGACAGGTTTGCTCTCCTGAGGGCCAGCCATTGGCATGAAGTGCCTGTGAGTGGTACCTCAGTAACGCTTCATCACTGCCGCAGCAGGAGTTTGTTCCTGTGGCTGAGCAGTGCCCCTCCCCAGAAGTATGGGTCCCAGAGACACCAGCTGTATGAGGTTCCTTCTCTTAGTTTCTAAGTTCTAATAATTCCAACCTCTTCTCTTTTATTCCCCAGCTGTAGAGATGGTGGTAGCTTTTAGCAATGGCTACCTCTGCTATCTCCTAGTGTCCTCCTTTTATCTCTTCAGTAGTTAAATTGTTAGCTAGATAAAACGTTATGTTAAATGTTTCATATTAATACCCTGTTCAAATTGCTGGTGTGGTTTCTTTCTCTTGACTGGACCAGGCTGATCAGAAGTGGAATGTGGAGGGATGCCCGGGGAAAAGATAATCAAAGGAGTACTCAGGGGGATTAAGATGAGTGCCCTACAGTTGGAGTATTTGACTCGCACTTGACAAATCTGAAAGGTGAAAGGCCAGCTGGTTCACTTCTCTGAAGGCACTGCATAGTGGAGGGGATCACTGGGGTGGACCTGAACTCTTGGTGTCTGCCGGGAAGGATAATGCAGAAGTGCTTGCCAGGGACCAGATGTCAACTATGGTATGAGGGTGAGCTGGCATGGCACTGCTTTAATCCTATATAAGAGGACTACTGTGAGGGGCAAACAGACACAGTCGAGAGAAGCTGGAGGCATTTCCAGGTTCGTTGGGGCTGAGAAATAATAAATAAGAATAGATGAAAATGCCCAAGATATAAAAAATTAACTTTATATCCCCGCCAACTGAGGACACCGAGGCTAGACCTCTCTGGCGGTACCAGTCAAGTAAGAATTTTCTTGAAATACTGAAAGTTTTTCTGTAGATATTATGTACCAAATTATTGTATCTTTCAGCATAGACAGGTCTCTCTCACATATAACTGATGTTTCTTGGCATTGAGAATATCAGATAAGGAGCAATCTACTTCATAAGATATACAGAACCGCATATTTGGTGATCTTAAATGTAGAGAACACTGGTTCCCAATCCCACTCAGATTAGTTTTAGTTGCAACATGGAACAATTGTAGAACTTAGTGGGGAAACTTAAAGATGTGTCGAAAAGCCTGGAAAGAGCAACTCAGTTGTAACTTAGGGAAGTTAATGACCTCCTCCGGGTCTAGAGGAAGACCAGGAATGCCTTGCTGTAGGCCAGACCATCATTTGTGCGAGGTGAATCTCCTCCTTTTCAGTAGAAAAAATTCTTCCATTTGAATTTATGCCAGTCATCAATTTTGACTATTTTTTTACACCTGTGAAAGGGTTAAGAGGGAAATTCTGTCTATTTGAATTATCTTTAGTATTAACTGTATCTTTATCCCATTTTGATCTTTTTCAAGTCTTACTAAAGGAAGTAGACAGTATCACACTCCAAATAAATAGGATGCTCCCACACAAAAAATGTCTTGCTTACCCGTCTTCTCTCTCCCTTTCTACTCTGGAAGGATCAGAAACCATGGTTAGCAGTCAGAGCAGGGAAGGAGAAACTTCAGAGGAGGAAAAAGGAAAAGCCAATCAAGCACATTCTCTAGCTACAGACTTCCTGCCTGCAGTAGGCCCAAGTTCAAGCAGGAAGTCTGATAGCACCTGACATTTGAATTACTGGATTGAGGTTGTATTGTGCAACCTAAAGTGACTATAGGAATTTGTATTATCAAAGAGTGGTTAGACAACTCCAAGGACAAGAGTAAAAACTCCAAAGAGCAGATTTAAAGGGATAAAGGAAGCAAAACTAATGTTACTTTATGATTCCATACCCTAAGTCCTTCTCGTTCCACACATTGGTTATAAGTAGGTAATCAAAGGACAATAAGGAGAGAAGTTAAATAAGGCTTTGATTACCAGCTAAGAAATTTGGACTTCATCTCTTCAGGCAATAGGGGACAAATTAAATTTAACTCAACTGTATTCAGCATTGTGCTGGATAGTAAGGATATAAGAATGAAGAGAAGACATCTCTTCTATAAAGGTAGCAGACATACATATACAGACAAATTCAATATGCTTCAATATGCTGTGATGAAGGCTATGGTTAAGATGTACATCCAGTGCTGCGTAGATGACACGCACAAGGCAGAGTTTTATAAAGAGTAAATTGCAGGATTAGACTAGAGGATAAAGGCAAAATAAGGCTGCAAGTACATAAGGAACATCCATCTCTGTATTACAGGAGATTTAAATCTTCAAATATCTATGTGGACATCAAAACTCTTAACTATGTTTAAAGCCAAAAGAATTCCTAGAAAATTGTGCCGCAAAACATAACTGACAACTGTTTTTTAAAAAATCCCTTGATGTGGATCAGTGCATCTGAGTTTCAGACTGCTTCTCAGGTACTCTTTGATGGCACTGTGTGGCCTTCCCAATGACAGACTGAATGCATTGACACTCAGAAGAAGGAAGCAGCTGGTGGTAACTAGTCAACCCCAAGTGAGAAAGAACCTGACTTACTTTTTAGCCTTTAAAATCCAAATGGTCCCTGGCAACATGCACATGAGCTGGAGTGGAAAGCTGGAGGGAGGAGAGGGGAGGGGAAGCACAGGAAATCCTAAATGCTCCACAAGGAAGCAGCTTGGTATTGACATATTATTCCCCAACGTTGTAATAATCAGTGCTGTATTATGCTGGGCTTGTTCTGGTATGCATACCCCATCTGCTGGAAAGGCTAACATACCTGCTGCTTTCTGTGCATGCTGTTCCTTTTCAACACTGCTGGACTAGGTTTCTTGAATTTGTTTAGTGATGCCCCATTATTTGAGAAACTTGAACCTCCAACAGAGGTGTCTTTGGCATCATTAATTACAGGTTGCTGAGGTAATTTTATTTTTCCCTATGAGATACAGCATATGTCAAGGGCTTTTATATCCTTTATAGAAAGTAGTTGTGCTGGGCATATATGCTTCATTTATGGAAACTGTTTAAAGAAATACTGTAAAGAGAAACACACTCCTGATAAGAAATTTTCATATATCGAGCTTTATAGGGTAGCTATTCTGGTATAAATCTGATTTGACCTAAACTAAAGAAGCCTGACATGGCCTATCAAACATACCTTGTACACCTGCTTTAACCATTAAAGAATGCATTAAACATTATCTCAAAGTAAATGAATGCCCTCTTAAGATAAGGATGCATACTTTCTTTCCTATGTATCTTTCCAGTATTGGTAATGCCAGTATTGGTACTCCCTTGAAGATGTTTCCTTTCCGAGACATCAGGTTCATGTTGACTTGCTAATCTGCAACTGAATACCTCTTTGAAACTTTGATGAATATGTATCATAGGCATGTTTGATGTATGTTCTTTGTTTTAAAAAGGTATAAAACTATACTGAAAACCATGCTTTTCCAAGGAGCTTTCTTCCTTTGTGAAGGCTGTTTTCCCAAGATATAATCCTCAGCTTGGCTCAAATATAATTCACCTTCTCTCTCTTATCTATAGAATGGTTATTGGTTATTTGCATCAATATTTCTTGGTGTAGGATTGGCAGGATTTCAGAGAAACCCCTCTGAAACTACCTGGAATCTGCTTTGAACTGGCACTTGGTGTCAACACAGGCCTGTTGATCCCCTCCAGCTTCACTGTCTTAAGACTAGGTGTCTTAAGGGGGTACCAGTACATATCTTAGGCCAGGGGAGCCTAGGGAGAATTTCCTAGGCCAAGGGAACCTAGGGGGAATTTCCTAGGCCAGGGGAACTCTGGAGTGAATGAGGCAGGCTGACCTTTTTAATTTGGTTTTAAATTGGAAAGAATTGTGTCTACAAAGTCTGAACAAATTGTTTGGTAGTAAAATGAGAGACTGAACTCATTCAGCTCTGAAGAGAAGAGACACCAGCTCCTTAGACTGAATTCATTCAGCTCTGAAGAGAAGAGACACCAGCTCCTTCTAGCCGTAAGGTGTTCTCAGGTGACTGAGAACCTAGTGGGAGTGTCTGAGGTTGATCCTCATGATGTGCAGCAGTCCCATAGGGAATTCCATCATGATCATTCACTTTAAGTAACTGACAGCTCGTCCAGGGACGCACACATAAGGATTTATTGTCCAGCGCTGTGAGCTCCCACGGTAGTTTTAGACTGCCAGTGGGAGAAACCAAAACATGTAAAGAGTGTTCACAGCATTTTAGGAAGTGGCACTCACAAGCAGCACTCTTCTGACCCACTACAATGTCCTTAGAAATTGTTCAGACTTTATAGTAAAATGAAACTAAAAGAAAACGGGAAATCACATTTCTAAAGCTGACAGTTTCCGAATGGGCAGCCTCGCCCTAGAACTCTGGCTGGCTTCATGTATAATATGTATGAAACTGATACTTGCAAGTGCTTAACAAAATGCAGATAATTGTAAATGGCTGGATTTTTGGATCAAGATAACCTGGGATAATTTAAAATTACAGTGGCCACTTTGGGGCTCCTTTGAGTTTCCAAAACTTGTCTTTTTGCACACTAGATTTAAGAGCTGTGGAACAGACAGGGTAAATGCAATCTTTAATTCCTAAAGAGTCAAGTGTGTCACTTTCTGGCACAACTGCTCAAAACTAAAGGTTCTAGAAGCTATAAATATTTACAAAGAACAGCAAAATCTTACTAAGCTTGTTTAGTGTCCTGAGAGATTGGCTTGATAATCTTCAGGTTGGGGGCCCCAAAATATGGTTGGACAGAAATGTGGGTTGCATTCCATTTGTGGCTAGGGCCCTACCAAACTGCTGCCAGCCTCAAGAGAGTTACACTGAAAATTAGAAGGAATGTTCCAATTAGATAAGATCATTTAAGAAATTCACTTAAAAGCAAAGGCTTCAAAATTCCAAAATAGCCTTATTGAGAGTTTTGTTGCAAAAAGCTAATAAAAAATTAAGTTATAAGAGGTACCTAAAAGAAAAGTCTATTAAGTTATGGCTTTACAGACACCCCTATAATCTACCTTTGAAAGAGGGCCCAATATGAGCCCCTCCAGAGTTAATGAGAATCTGAGAGATTTTCTGGGAAACTGCTATGTTATTCCCTTAAACAGTCAAAACTGAAATTAAAAAATAATGGAGTTGTTCAGTGCTGCCAGGAACAGTTACTGTTTTTCCCAGCTGAAACCTGACAAAATATTTGAAAGGATTTAGCAACATATGATAAAAAATTTGGCCAAATTGGAAGCTGATATTCAAAGCCTGATAGGAATGTTTTTAGGCCTTCTTCCCTAAGTTAAGATAAAACTATGTAACCAGAGGGAAAGAAGCAAATTAAGGATAATGTAATTGGATGGGCATGTCAGTCCTTTGATAAGTAACTAACTTCCCCTGTTTATCTCAAAAACTTGTAATCTCTCCAGGAGCTATTATCTAGACCATCTCAGATTCCTAAAACTGAAGGAAAAAAAAGGAGGAAAGAAGCTTTTGTAGATGCAGATGGCTATGGAAGCACACTTGTCCAAAAATCTAAGGAATAATTTTAAACTGGAGGCTATAAAATCTTTGTCTGCATCTGTCTGTGTGTTTATCTGTGAGTCTATATATGTATATTATGAATATGTGATATTTTTCTACCTCTGGATGGTATTAAGACTAGTTTATAAGACAGCTGTATTCAATTGCTTAAAGAAAGTGCTTATATAAACTATTTCTAAGCATAAAAAATAATAGCCCAAACGGATTTCAGAATCACGTGATCTAGGAAAATACTCAGTGTTAAATGTTTTGTGCCACGCTGAGACATTTTCTATGAGGAAGCGCATGTTTCTAGACGGTATTTGCGGGTCTTCCAATCCACAAGATGCTAATGTAAAAGAATAAGAGCAACATCTCTGTATGCAAGAAAAGTAAGATGTATTTTTTTTAGTAAAGAAAGTATAAGAAATGGAGATATTTCGTTTGTTTTGTTAAGAAAGGTAAAGTTGTCCTAAAGCATTAGGAAGGAGGGAAGACATGGGACAAATTCTGAATGTAAAAAAGAAAGTTATAGAAAGTCTGTGGAAGAAGAACCCCAAGGAAAGAGTCTTCTGCATGGTCAAATTGGCTAAGAGTAAAAATGAATTTAATTAAGTGAATAAGTTTTAATATCAAAAGTAAGCTGATATAAAAATTATAATTTGGTTTTCTTTCTCTCAAAAGGATAATTTTCCTAGACTTTTAATCTACTCTTGCTAAAGAGATTATGAAAGGTTTTTTCTTTTCCTTTGAGTAGTCTACTAGAGGGGCAGGGATTTTATGTTTTATCAAAATAAATTTCCTGTTTTGTTTTCATCAAGTCTTTAATCATAGGAACTATGGTTTTTCTTACAGCTATTTAAATTTCTGTATTTGCCTGAAAATCTTTGTCACCATGGTTAAGTGGATGACTAAGCATTGTTTCACAGTGACCTATGATCCTCTCTGGCCAAGTGTTTTAAAACCTTTTGATATTTTTGACAAGCTTCTCCGAAATTCAAATCCTAAATAAAGTCTTTTTTTTTTTTTTTTTAAAGATTTTATTTATTTTATTTTTTCCCCCCAAAGCCCCAGTAGATAGTTGTATGTCATAGCTGCACATCCTTCTAGTTGCTGTATGTGGGACTCGGCCTCAGGATGGACGGAGAAGTGGTGCCTCGATGCGCACCCGGGATCCGAACCCAGGCCACCAGCATCGCAGCGCGCGCACTTAACCACCAAGCCACAGGGCCGGCCCCTAAAGTCTTTCTTTTGAACTGAAATAAACTTGGAGAATTTCCAGTGGATCCCTGGGACTTCTCAAAGAATTTGTTCTCTTCCTATAAGGATGGAAATATTAAACAAATTAGGTTTGTCTGTTTGTCAATTAGGTTTATTTGGTATATTAAATTGCACAGGAAGCAATGTGAAATAAATGATGATAAACCTTCTTAGGTTATATTGCATGGGTAAATGTTATTGATATAAACATTCTAAAAAATTATATAAAATTCCTAAAGATCTGATATGTCCTGGTATAATTCTAGTTATTATCTTAAAATGTTATAACAAAATTTCTTTGTCAATTGCATTATGATGTTAAGACTTTTGTCATTTACAGATAGTTATTGTTTTACTCTGATGCTTTTACAAATATGTTTCATCTTCAGAGAGATTCATGGCAAGGACTCTGACATTTACTCCAGAATATAGGTTTATGATGAACTTTCAGATCCTAAAACTGAACTGGGTAAGAGAAACTGTTTCTAATGGAGAAACTGATGGCTTTGTAAAACTGCTAACAAAAGAACAATTGAGGGATTTTCTAAAACTGACTGGATACTGCAGGAACTGGGTGCCTAACTTTTCACACATTGTTCAACTTTTATATATATTACTTAAGTCTGACTTGATTGAATGGACCTGGCTTCTAGTACCACAGGAGGAAAATGACACAACTGCATTTTATTAGTAGATTATCTTCTTACTCCTAGGAATGACCTATAAGAGACTCCAATTGATAATGCTGATAATACTGTAAATTTGATTTACAGATAGGTCCTATTTAAAAGATGAGCAGGGACATTACTGGGCTAGATATGCAATAACATCTACAGCAGACATATTAAAAGCTCTTATTTACCAGGAATAAGATCAGCATAGCAGGCCAAATTAATTGCCTTAACTAAAGCTTGTCAACTAGCTAAGGATCAGATAGCTAATGTTTATACTGATAATCATTATGCCTTTGGAGTGGCACACGACTTTGGAATGCTATGAAAACAACGAGGGTTCTTAACCTCTTCAGGACAACTTATAAAAAAATGAAAAACAGGTTGCAGAATTGTTAATGCTATACAAATACCAAAACCATTAGCAATTATTAAAATACCAGGGCATTCCAAATCTGATTAACTTGCTGATGCTGCTGCCAAGCAGGCACCTTTAAATACTTATCCTTTCCAGCCTCAAGAATGCCCATTGCTCTCTGTTAAACCTGCTAACCCAGTGAAAGATTTCCTTCTACAGGCTCAAGAAATTGCCACGGAAGAAGAGAAACAGATATGGCAACAAAAAGGGGGAATTTTTAAAAAACTTATTTTATTGAGGTCATATTGACCTATGAAATTGTGTAAATTTCAGGAGTACATTATTATATTTCAGTTTCTGTGTAGACTGCATCGTGCTCACCACCAATATTCTAGTTTTTATCTGTCACCATATATATGTGCCTCTTTACCCCTTTCACCCTCCCCCTACCCTCTTCCCCTCTGGTAAACACCAATCTGTTCTCCTTATCTCTATATTTGTTTATCTTCCATATATGAGTGAATTCATACAGTATTTGTCTTTTTCTGTCTGACTTATTTCACTTAGCATAATATGCTCGAGGTCTATCCATAGTATCACAAATGGCATGATTTTGTCTTTTTTATGGCTGAGCAGTATTCCATTGCATATATATACTACATCTTCTTTACCCATTCATCCATGGATGGGGACTTGGGTTGCTTCCACATCTTGGCTATTGTGAATAATGCTGTGATGAACATAGGGGTGCATAAATCCAAAATGGGGAATTTTTGACCCTGCCACACAAATGTGGTTTGGATCTGATTAACAAAAAACAACCTATAGTACCTGCTGGAGCACAATTGCCATTACTCCAGCATGTACATCATTTAACTCACTGGGTACCCAAAAATATGATTTTATGGGGAAAACAATATTTTTGGAAACTTTCTCCCTCAGTACCTCATAAAGCATATGCTCATTGTACTATATATAACCCTGGGAAAACACTTCATGTGTCGCAAGGTCACTTTCTCCTTCCTAAGTGGCCCTTTGAGGTATGGCAATTGGACTTTATTCAAATGCTATTATCTCAAGACACAAATATATCTTAGTAATGATTCATATGTTTTCACATTGAGTTGAGGGCTTTACTTGCAGAAGAGCAATGGGCTTTAACAGTATGTAAACTGTTATTGGACAGGATAATTCCTGTTTGGGGAATTCCTACCAAGTTACACACTGTGACCAGAGAACTCATTGTACCAGACAAGTAATTAAATCTATCTGTGGCATTTGGCCAATAATGCAGCATTTTCACCATGCTTATCATCCCCAGTCCTTGGGATTACTGGAAGGAACCTATGCCACTATCAAAACTCAATTGGGAAAACTTTCAGAAGCATTTAATCTCTCATGGCCAAAAGCTCTTCTGCTAGTACTTCTCAATCTTAGATCTATACCTTTTGGTAAACATCAGCTGTCTCCTTTTGAAATAATAACAGGACAGCCTATGCAATTAGATGAGGGAATGTATGAACCAATTTTGCTCAAGGGAGATATATTACATTATTGTTAGGATCTCATTAAGGTGCTTAAAAGAAATAAAAGGTTGGTAGCTGATTCCTTTCACAGTGAGCTCCCAGGAGATGAAGACCTGAAGGATTATGGACTATAACCTGGAGATTTTGTTTATTGGAAGAGACACCAAATTAAAGACCCTTTGCAGCTCCATTGGAAAGGACCACATCAGGCATTTTTAACCAGTCCATGTGTTACCGCCCAAAAGGGGTTCATCTGACAACTGCTAGACATGCCAATAGTGAAGAGGCAAGGTGGTAGGAGAGAAAGGACTTTTTATTACAGCTTTCTAGCCAGACGGTAGATGGCCGACTCACGTCCAAAAGAACCATTTTACAGAACAAAGACTACAGGCCAGTTATATACGGGGCTGGTCTCTGGGTGGGGGAGGCAGCTGGTCTGCCTGTGGGGGCATCCATCTGATCTCCGGGTGGAGGCAGACATCTGGTCTTAGTTCCTGATAGTCTTTTGTTTTACTGGATATGCATCAGAGACCAGAGCAACACCCTGTACCCGGATCTTTCAGTTGTCATTGATGATGGCTATCAGCATAGACTCGCTGCCCAGGGATCATCACATTCTTAAGGAACTCAAAAGAACAAAATTATCAATGTATAGCAGCTGAGAGGGGCCATAAAATCCACAGAGCATGTCTGGGCCAGTTAATCAGAGGTCATTCAAAGTTACAATATGGTTCTTTTTCTACAATATGGCTTCCTTTATGTCAATCTTGTGTTGAGCTGGTATGAATTTCAAGTATTAAATCTATTACAATTATTACTATATCTGTTCTATAATTGTTATAAACAACGTAGTCATAAGAAGTCATGCAAAAGCACATGTACATTGTTTGTGTGATAATCTAAAAATAATTAAGAAATTACATAATCTATGAAATGCTTCCCCTGTCAATAGATACCTCTATGCTTGTCCACTATATCTGACTATTTCCCCCCAGTGTGGATAACTGGGTAAATCAATGAAATAAAAGCCTAGCGCTGAGGGACATGATGGACCCAGGGCAGGCAGCAACCACCCTGGCACCAAGGGTCAATACCTTGATCATCAATGCTTTCTATCAAAATATTGATCAAAAGGGGAAAATGATAAGAAATTTTCACATATTGAGGTTATTGGGTAGCTATTCTGGTTTAAACCTGATTCATCCTAAACTAAAGAAGCCTGACTTATGGCCTATCAAACATACATTGTACGTCTGCTTTAACCATTAAAGTAAAGAATGCATTAAATATTATCTCAAAGTAAATAAATGCACTCTTTTAAAATAAGGATGCATACTTTCTTTCCTACCATGCCAGTATCAGTAACGCCAGTATCAGTACTGACCTGCTAATCTGCAACTGAATACCTCTTTGAAACTTTGATGAATATGTATCCTGGGTTCTTTGTTCTAAAAAGGTATAGGAGGCGGAGTCAAGATGGTGGCGTAGGCAGACTCTGAACTCACCTCCTCCCGTGGACACAGCCAATTTACAACTACTTGTGGAAAAATTACCCCTGAGACAGAACTGAAGACTGGATAAGAGGAACTCCTGCAACAACGGACAATCCTAACGGAGGTGGAAGAGGCAGAGACTCACTTCCGGAGAGGAAAAACGCCGCCTTCACAAGCCGCCAGCTTCACGGCCGCTGGGAGCAGCTCACAGGTACACACCCTCCCTGGAGGCGCGGGGTCCTGAGCCGGGGAGCGCCCCCACTGTAGGCATTTTGTGGAGCCAGCACAATCGACACCAGCGGCATAATATCTGACTTTGCCTGCTACTAAAGCATTGGGGAGCACCCCCAGAAAACCCGGTTCACAAAGAAACTAAAACTGGCTCTTAAAGGGCCCGCGCACAAACTCACCCGTTCCAGAAAGCATCCTAAAATCACCAGAAAGAAAGGTGCACAGTGCTTCGGTGACAAGAGACTCACCTAATAGGCCCTGAGTGCATCTCGGTGAGGGGTGAGACCTTTCCAGGGACTGGGACATTGGCGGCGGCCATTGTTGTGGCCTGGTGTGAGCGTGCTGACACAGACGCCATTGGAGTTCTCCCTGAGACCTGCTAGCCCAGGGTCTGCGCCACCCGCTAGAGCACCGATTTAATCCAGCTCAGCCAGGGCAGGCAGCCCACCCTAGAGACTGGCCCCACCCAACAACAAGCCCTCAGGCATCTTGTGGGCCTGCATAGATTGGTGACTGGATTCTCTGCAGCCTGGCAACTGAGGTGACTTGAGCGGGGCAGGGTGTGCACAAGGAGCGGGTGGAGAGTGTGGGGTGGTGGCGGAGTGTGTGGGGCTCCCGCCGTGGAGAGACTGGGTCCGCTTGGGGAGGTCGGGGCGCTCACACGGGGCAGGACTGTGTTGACTGTGTGTGTGGACCTGTGGGCAACAGGGCTTGTCAGCTGCAGAAGACTTGTGCTTCTCAAAGACCCACATAGGAGGTTTGCCCCACCTTCCAAAGCCTGAAACAATTGGGTGCTCCTGTGCCTGAGGCCAGCCCCACCCAGCTGCAATCCTCAGAGAGCTGACAAGAGACCTAATAGGCTAGAGGTTTACAGCAATTGTAAGGCCCTGAGCCTAACAACCTGCCACACTGGGGGCCTACTTGCTTAAAAGAAATACTGCAACACAAATGTGGTATTAGAACTTATAGCCAACTGTGCTGGGGCTCCCCACACCTGATAAAGAGACTGAAGGGCCCACAACAACTACAAGCAGCTGAGCATTACAACAGCTGGCCAGGAGCATAACTCAGCCTCCCTGGGCGCCTATAGGGAGAGCTAACAGGCCACAATAGAAGGACACACGTAGCCCACATAGGGGCCACCCCTGGAACATTGAGAACTGAGGGAAGCACACTGGAAGCCTCCTAAGGCATCACTTACATAAGGTCACCTATCCAAGTGCAGGAGACGTAGCTGACCTACCTAATACGTCGACACAAGCACAAGGAAAGAGGGAAAATGAGGAGGCAAAAGAATACATTCCAAGTAAGGGAACAGGACAAAATCCCAGAAAAGGAACTAAGTGAAACAGAAATGAGCAACCTACCCAACAGAGAGTTCAAACAAAGAGTGTTAAGGATGCTCACTGATCTGGGGAGAAGAATAGATGAACTCAGTGAGAATGTCAACAAAGAAATGGAAGATATAAAAAAGAACCAATCAGAAATGAAGAATACAATACTGGAAATGAAAAATTCATTAGAGGGACTCAAAAGCAGAGTAGAGGATACAGAAGAACGGATCTGTGAGCTGGAAGAAAGACTAGAAGAAATTACCCAAGGTGAACAAGTAAAAGAGAAAAGAATTAAAAAGAGTGAGGACAGTCTAAGGGACCCTGGGACAACATCAAGCGCACTAACATCCGTGTTATAGGTGTCCCGGAAGGAGAAGTGCGAGACAAGGGGGCAGAGAATCTATTTCAAGAAATAATAGATGAAAACTTCCCTAACCTAAGGAAGGAAACAGACATGCAGGTACAGGAGGCACAGAGAGCCCCAAACAAGATAAACCCAAAGAGGCCCACACCAAGACACATCATAATCAAAATGTCCAGAATTAAAGATAAAGAGAGAATCCTAAAAGCCGCAAGAGAATGTCAAGTTACATACAAAGGAAACCCCATAAGGCTATCAGATGACTTCTCAGCAGAAACCTTACAGGCTAGAAGAGAGTGGCATGATATATTTAAAGTGCTAAAAGGAAAAGACTTACAGCCAAGAATACTCTACCCAGCAAGGTTATCATTCAAAATGGAAGGAGAGATCAAAATTTTCCCAGATAAGCAAAAATTAAAGGAGTTTGTCACCAAGAAACCAGTGTTACAGAAATGTTAAAGGGATTGATTTAAGGGGAAAAGAGAAGACCACAAATAGGAAAAATTATCTATTTCCACGATTAGAACGTAATGGACACAAATGCACAAAAAAGAGGTTAGATATGATATCAAAAACATAAAAGGAGGGAGGAGGGTAGTTAAAGAGTACAGGTTTCAGACAGAGGTCAAACTAAAGTGACCATCAATTCTGTATAGAAGAAGTAAGGCACAGAGAAGGACTACTAAAACACTGAGGAAAAAAAAAAAGTTAAAAAATGGCAGTAAGTACCTACTTATCAATAGCTACTTTAAACGTCAATGGACTAAATGCTCCAATTAAAAGGCATAGGGTGGCTGACTGGATAAAACAACAAGACCCATATATATGCTGCATACAAGAGACACATTTCAGACCTAAAGACACCCACGAACTGAAAGTGAAGGGATGGAAAAAGATACTCCAGGCAAATGGCAATGAAAAGAAAGCTGGGGTAGCAGTACTCATATCAGACAAAATAGACTTTAAAACAAAAACTGTAAAAAGAGACAAAGAAGGGCATTACATAATGATCAAGGGAACAGTCCAACAAGAGGATATAACACTTGTAAATATCTATGCACCCAATGTAGGTGCGCCTAAATATATAAAGCAATTATTAACAGACATAAAAACAGAAATAGACAGTAACACAATAATAGTAGGGGACTTTAACACTCCACTTACACCAACGGATAGATCATCCAAACAGAAGATCAATAAGGAAACATTGGCCTTAAACGACACACTAGAACAGATGGACCTAGTAGATATATACAGAGCATTCCATCCAAAAACCGAAGAATACACGTTCTTTTCAAATGCACATGGAACATTCTCTAGGATTGATCACATATTAGGCCACAAAACAAGTCTCCATAAATTTAAGAAGATTGAAATAATACCAAGCATCTTTTCTGACCACAACGGTATGAAACTAGAAAATCAACTATAGGAAGAAAATCAGAAAAGCCACAAACACGTGGAGATTAAACAAAATGCTACTGAACAACGAGTGGTTCAACGAAGAAATCAAAGAAGAAATCAAAAAATACCTGGAGACAAATGAAAATGAAAATACGACATGCCAGAATTTATGGGATACAGCAAAAGCGGTTCTAAGAGGGAAGTTTATAGCGATACAGGCCTATCTCAACAAACAAGAAAAATCTCAAATAAACAATCTAACAATGCACCTAAAGGAACTGGAAAAAGAAGAACAAACAAAGCCCAAAATCAGTAGAAGAAGGGAAATAATAAAAATCAGAGCAGAAATAAATTAAATAGAGACCAAAAAACAATAGAAAAAATTAATAAAACCAAGAGCTGGTTCTTTGAAAAGATCAACAAAATAGACAAACCTTTAGCTAGACTCACCAAGAAAAAAAGAGAGAAGGCACAAATAAGTAAAATCAGAAATGAAAGAGGAGAGGTTACAACAGACACCTCAGAAATACAAAAGATTATAAGAGTATACTATGAAAAACTATATGCCAACCAATTCGACAATCTGGAAGAAATGGATAAATTCTTAGAATCATACAACCTCCCAAAACTGGATCAAGAAGAAGTAGAGAATTTGAATAGACCAATCACCAGTAAGGAGATCAAAACAGTAATCAAAAACCTCCCCAAAAATAAAAGTCCAGGACCAGACGGCTTCCCTGGTGAATTCTACCAAACATTCAAAGAAGACTTAATACCTATCCTTCTCAAACTCTTCCAAAAAATTGAGGAGGGGGGGAAGCTCCCTAACTCATTCTACGAAGCTGACATTACCCTGATACCAAACCAGACAAGGACAACACAAAAAAAGAAAATTACAGGCCAATATCACTGATGAACATCGATGCGAAAATCCTCAACAAAATACTAGCAAATCGCATACAACAATATGTTAAAAAGATTATACACCATGATCAAGTGGGATTTATTCCAGGTATGCAGGGATGGTTTAACATTCGCAAATCAATCAACGTAATACACCACATTAATAAAATGAAGAACAAAAATCACATGATCATCTCAATAGATGCAGAGAAAGCATTTGACAAGATCCAGCATCCATTTATGATAAAAACTCTGAATAAAATGGGTATAGAAGGAAAGTTCGTCAACATAATAAAGGCCATATATGAGAAACCCACAGCTAATATCATCCTCAATGGTGAAAAACTGAAAGCTATCCCTCTAAGAACAGGAACCAGACAAGGATGCCCACTGTCACCATTCCTATTTAACATAGTATTGGAAGTCCTAGCCAGAGCAATCAGGCAAGAAAAAGAAATAAAAGGGATCCAAATTGGAAAGGAAGAAGTGAAACTCTCCCTATTTGCAGATGACATGATTTTATATATAGAAAACCCTAAAGAATCCACCAGAAAACTTTTAGAAGTAATAAACGAATACGGTAAAGTTGCAGGATACAAAATCAACATAGAAAAATCAGTTGCATTTCTGTACACTAACAACGAAGTAGCAGAAAGAGAAATTAAGAATACCATCCCATTTACAATTGCAACAAAAAGAATAAAATACCTAGGAATAAACTTAACCAAAGAAGTGAAAGAGCTGTACACCGAAAACGATAAAACATTTCTGAAAGAAATTGAAGAAGACACAAAGAAATGGAAAGATATTCCATGCTCTTGGATTGGAAGAATTAACATAGTTAAGATGTCCATACTTCCTAAAGCCATCTATAGATTCAATGCAATCCCTATCAAAGTTCCAACAACATTTTTCACAGAAATAGAACAAAGAATCCTAAAATTTATATGGAACAACAGAAGACCCGAATAGCTAAAGGAATCCTGAGAAAAAAGAACAAAGCTGGAGGTATCACACTCCCTGATTTCAAAATATACTACAAAGCTATAGTAACCAAAACAGCATGGTACTGGCACAAAAACAGAGACACAGATCAATGGAATAGAATCGAAAGCCCAGAAATAAACCCACACATCTATGGACAGCTAATCTTTGACAAAGGAGCCAAGAACATACAATGGGGAAAAGAAAGTCTCTTCAACAAATGGTGTTGGGAAAACTGGATAGCCATATGCAAAAAAATGAAAGTAGACCCTTACCTTACACCATACACAAAAATTAACTCCAAATGGATTAAAGACTTGAATGTAAGACCTGAAACTGTGAAAGTTCTAGAAGAAAACATAGGCAGTACGCTCTTCAACATCGGTCTTAGCAACATCTTTTCAAACACCACATCTGACCGGGCAAGAGAAACAATAGAAAAAATAAACAAATGGGACTACATCAAACTAAAAAGCTTCTGCACAGCAAAGGAAACCATCAACAAAATGAAAAGACAACCTAACAATTGGGAGAAGATATTTGCAAACCATACATCTGATAAGGGCTTAATCTCCAAAATATATAAAGAACTCATGCATCTCAACAACAAAAAAACTGCCAACCCAATTAAAAAATGGGCAAAAGACCTGAACAGACATTTCCCCAAAGAAGATATACAGATGGCCAACAGACACATGAAAAGATGTTCAAAATCACTAACTATCAGGGAAATGCAAATCAAAACTACAATGAGATATCACCTCATGCCCGTCAGAATGGCTATAATTAACAAGACAGGAAACAACATGTGTTGGAGAGGATGTGGAGAGAAGGGACCTCTCATACACTGCTGGTGGGAGTACAAACTGGTGCAGCCACTATGGAAAACAGTATGGAGATTCCTCAAAAAATCAACGATAGAACTACCATATGATCCAGCTATTCCACTGTTGGGTATTTATCCAAAGAACTTGAAAACACCAATTTGCAAAGGTACATGCACCCCTGTGTTCATTGCAGCCTTATTCACGATAGCCAAGACTTGGAAGCAACCTAAGTGCCCATCAAGGGATGAATGGATAAAGAAGCTGTGGTATATATACACAATGGAATACTACTCAGCCATAAGAAAGGACGAAATCCAGCCATTTGTGACAACATGGATGGACATTGAGGGTATAATGCAAAGTGAAATAAGTCAGAGGGAGAAGTTCAAATACCGTATGATTTCCTTCATTAAGTAGTAGATAATAACAACAACAATAAACAAACACATAGGGACAGAGATTGGATTGGTGGTTACCAGAGGGGAAGGGGAGAGGGAGGAGGGTGAAAGGGATAATTCGGTACATGTGTGTGGTGATGGGTTGTAATTAGTATTTTGGTGGTGAACATGATGTAGTCAGAAATAGAAGTACAATGATGTACACCTGAAATTTATACAATGTTATAAACCAATGTTACTGCAATAAACAAAAAATTAAAAAAAAATAAAAATAAATAAATAAAAAGGTATAAAACTATACTGAAGACCATACTTCTCTGGAGCACTTTCTTCTTTTGTGAAGGTGGCTCTCCCGGGTTATAATCCTCAGCCTGGCTCAAGTAAAATTCACCTTATCCCTCGTCCATAGAATGGTTACTATTTGCATTGACACTCCTATGTCTCCTTTAGTCTCACTACTCTACAATAATACTGCTTTGCTTTTGACACCAGATGTGTGGGTTTTCCACACATCCAATAATTCTGTGACACTAGATGGGTGTCCTACAATTTAACTCAATTCTGACACTATCTTCCTTGAGGTAGCATCAGAATTCATAGGTTAAGGCCTCAGTCCCACAAGAACACCACCCCCTTCTTGCCTCCCACACCCACAAACACACTCACTCACTTCAGACACCAATAGCAAGTCCAGGTTGCTGCCTGTGCTTCTAACAAATTAGAGGTCTCTACAACTCCCTCCTTGGGTTTGATTAATTTGCTAGAGCAGTGCTCTCACAGGACAGGAAACCAGTTTTACTAGATTACTGGCTTATTCCAAAGGATATCCAAGGACATAAATAACAGCCAGATGAAGAGATACAT
The DNA here is from genome assembly GCF_057802395.1 of Ceratotherium simum simum. Taxonomy (NCBI): domain Eukaryota; kingdom Metazoa; phylum Chordata; class Mammalia; order Perissodactyla; family Rhinocerotidae; genus Ceratotherium; species Ceratotherium simum. The sequence continues at coordinate 120,549,737 of NC_141940.1, forward strand.
AGGGCAAGATCCAGAAGGGTCCTGAGCACAGGAGCTTCTGTCCTCAGTGGAGTTTGGGGTGTGTCACCCTCCTGGCACATGGATGCTTCTTGTTCACCAACCTGGAAGCTCTCTGAACCCCATCCTCTTGGGTTTTTATGGAGGCTTCATCACATAGGAATGACTGATTAAGTCACTGGCCATTGGTGACTGAGCTCAATCTCCAGTCTCTCTTCCCCTCTCTGGAGGTTGAGGGATGGGGCTGAAAGTTACAACCCTCTAATCAAGGTAGATTCCCCTGGCAAGCACCTCCCATCCTTAAGTTACCTGGGGCTTTCCAAAAGTCGGCTCATTAACAAACTCAGGCACACTGGAAAGGGGCTTGTTATGAATGACAAAAGATACCTTTATGATGCTAATCACAGGAAATTACTAGGATTTTTAGGAGCTCTGTGCCTGGAACAGGGACAAAGACCAAATATATATTTCTTACAAATCACTGATCAGGACATGCTACCCCCAAATATGGCATCTTGGCATACTGAAGCTGAAGGAGTTTGGAAAAACAGCAGAAGCAGGAAGGTCGCTCTGACCGCCCCTCCCGCCTCAATTCTCTCCTGAAACAGGTCATAAAACCCTCGAGAGGGGCCCTCCCTATACAGGGGGTGGGGGCGGGGGGAGCATCCTTATCTCTGAAGACAAAGGGAGAAGAATGTGAACAAACAGGCCTTGCTAAGTCCCCTTTCCCCTGCCTCCCTTGTTTAATACTCAGGTCTAACAGTTTCTTTTTTTTGGTACTTCTGTATTAGAAAAGAAATTAACATTCACACTAGAGACTGCACACAGTTGCACATCCTTCTAGTTGCTGTATGTGGGACGCGGCCTCAGCATGGCCAGAGAAGCAGTGCATCAGTGCGCGCCCAGACTCCGAACCTGGGCCGCCAGTAGCGGAGCGTGCGCACTTAACTGCTAAGCCACGGGGCCAGCCCGAGGTCTAACAGTTTCTTCGGGTCTTCATTTCCTTACCAGGGCTCCTGAGTCAGGTAAAGATTATGTTAACTAAATTCGGTTATGCTTTTCTCCTGTTAATCTTTGTCAGTTCAATTTTCAGACCCAGCCAGGGACCCTACAAGGGTCGAGGAAAACATTTTAGTCCTCAACATCACAATATCCCAATACTACCTGCGATAATAAATACTTTGGGCTTTTCATTTAAGATTTCTTTCCAGGACACAAACTACATTTTGATTTTTTTTTTGCATTATGATTTTTAATTCCCATTTAACTAAACTTAATGGAGTCTAAAACTACCACGCATATCGTATATTTGCATATTGCTTTTTGATATAAAATAGTACACAGTAGTCTCCCCATATCCGTGTGGGATACCTTCCAAGATCCCCAGTGGATGACTGAAACCTTGGATAGTACAGAACCCTATATATACTATGTTTTTTCCCATACATACATATCTATGATAAAGTTTAATTTATAAATTAGGCACAGTAAGAGATTGACAATAATAAAAAATAGAACAATTATAACAATATATTGTAATGAAAGTTATGTGAATGTGGTCTCTCTCAAAATATCTTATTGTACTGTAGTCACCCTTCTTGTGATGCTGTGAGATTGTAAAACACCTACATGATGAGATGAAGTGAGGTGAATGATATAGGCATTGTGCTGTAGTGTTAGGCTACTTTTGATTGTGAGGAATCAGAATTGGCCATCCCAATATGTGTCTCTTTGGTTAAGGACAAAAGACTCTGAAAGAAACTTTGACCTTCCTCTAACTTCTTTTTTTTTGTTTGTGAGGAAGATCAGCCCTGAGCTAACATCCATACCAATCCTCCTCTTTTTGCTGAGGAAGACTGGCCCTGAGCTAACATCTATTGCCAATCCTCCTCCTTTTTTCCCCCCTTTTTCTCCCCAAAGCCCCAGTAGATAGTTGTATGTCATAGTTTCACATCCTTCTAGTCGTTGTACGTGGGACACCGCCTCAGCATGGCCGGACAAGCAGTGTGTCGGTGTGCGCCCGGATCTGAACCCGGGCTGCCAGGAGCAGAGCGTGCGCACTTAACTGTTAAGCCATGGGGCCGGCCCCCTCCCCTAATTTCTTATAAGAATTTAAGATAGAAGGCCTGTCCCCAGGACAGGCCATCACCATAGATAACTCTGGGTATGAGTAGACTGTGAGGGTCCTTACTAAGCCCATTCTTATCAAAGTTCTGTTTAGCAAACATTTGCTTTTCCATCTCCATGTAAATTGCCTTCCTCCTCTTTGAAGTCCCAAATAACTACCCCCAACATCCTCCTTTGTCTTTAACTGAAGATGAAATTTAAGCTGGCAGCTTTGGCCATTCTGGCAAGTTACTCAGCTTTCCTGGGTTTCTCCCATGTATACATGTTATAAAGCTTTGATTTTCTCCTGTTATTCTGTCGCATGTCAATTTAATTCTTAGACCAGCCAGAAGGACCTAGAGGGTAGAGGAATTGTCTTCCTCCCCTGCATGATCTTCTGACGATATGTCAGAAGGAGGATCTTCTGCTTTCAGACTGTGGTTGACTGAGGGTAACTGAAATCATGGAAAGTAAAACCGCTGATGAGGGGGGACTACTGTATGGGCATCATAGAGAATTACATTCTAACACAAAATGCATTTCTTTTTTTTTTGTGAGGAAGATCAGCCCTGAGCTAACATCTGATGCCACTCCTCTTTTTGCTGAGGAAGATTGGCCCTGGGCTAACATCTACGCCCATCTTCCTCTCCTTTATATGAGATGCTGCCACAGCATGGCTTGATGAGCGGTGCATCAGTGTATGACCAGGATCCGAACCTGCGAACTCCGGGCCGCAGCAGTGGAACATGTGCGCTTAACCACTACGCCACTGGGTCGGCCCCCAAAATGCATCTTTCTAAAGTGATGGTAAACATTGATATTAATTCCAGATTGGTGGTAGAGGGAAAAGCCATACTAATGTGAGTGTCTTAATGATTTAAATATTATAAAGAAGATAATGGACCTTACCACAATCCAACAAGTTGCTCAATGAGGGGAGGTCACCCTCAATTCGTGAAAACTCCTCCTCCCCCACCATCCATTACAATATTTAATTTGTTATGAGGTCCCACCAATTTCACTGCAAATATTCCTCTAGCACAACCCTCTTCTCCATCAATGCTGACATTTCCTCCATTCAGACCCCTTTGTTTCTAACCTGGAGTATATCCACGGACTCCTAACATGAATTTTTGTTAAAAACACATATGTCTCAAGGCTCCAGTCCTCAAGAACCTGGATCAGAAAATCCAGAGATGGGCCTGGGTGTCTATATTTCTGAAAATCTAACTAGATGATTCTGATCAACCAGGTTTGGGAATCAATGCATTAAGTGCTTAATTTTAAGTGCACAAAAGACCAATTGAGGGTTCCTTTAAAATATAAAAGCTACTTCCCTAAGGTATCTTGTTAAGGAACCTTAGTTTTTGGCCAGTGAAGGAGAAGGGAGGCAAGAAAAGTGTCTCAAGGCCAGGAGAAATCAGTTCTACAACTGACCTTCAAGATAATGACTGTCAGTCAAAAGAGGGTCAAACAAGTTTATAAGAATTTGGAATAAGCAAAAAGATTACTGGGTATCTCCAATGGGAAAACTATACATTATGTAGAGCACAACCTTCTGGGCTATGTGATTCTAGCCTTTCATTTTCTTTGAGCTATTTTACAACTCTATAAGTCATAGATAACTAAGAACAGTGTAAAATAATTTTTGCCTATAGATACGCAAATAAATTACCTGGTGGCAATTCAATCGACTCCCTCAACCACACCCCTGGGGAAAAAGCCAGTTTTATGTTCATTTGTAAGTTCATTTCAATATTTCTTTACTCCATACAAATCAGTGGTTCATTAATTCTACTTTAAATTGGTTGTAATATCTTGCTGGGGCCCTCAATTAATGAGTTACATAAAATATTTTGTGTGTTCACTTTATATTTCTATGAGAGTCATGATCTTGCCTTTTGTTAAAAATGATCCTTTAGGGGCCTGCCTCGAGGCGTAGTGGTTAAATGCGCGTGCTCCGCTGCTGGCAGCCCGGGTTTGGATCCGGTGCGCGCACCGACGCACTGCTTGTCAAGCCACACTGTGGCGGCATCCCACATAAAGTGGATGAAGATGGGCACAGATGTTAGCCCAGGGCCAGTCTTCCTCAGCAAAAAGAGGAGGATTGGCGTAGATGTTAGCTCAGGGCTGACCTTCCTCACAAAAAAAAAAAAAAAAAAAAAGATACTTTAACATGTGCTATCCAGGAAGTTGTTAATATTCAAGGGATCTAGAGGGAGAGGACACCAACCAGTAAGTTCATCTAGCTCCTTCTTGTTCTATTTCCCTGGTTTACCAAAAATAACAGCATTTCTATAAGGGAGAAAATATTATACCCAGATACAACAAGTATTCTAGTCTTCTTGCAAACTGGATTTCTCAGTGTAAACAAATAAATTGTGACTCTGATGATAAACCAGCTTCTTGTGAGTATGATTAGGCTACGTTTAAGGCTGATGGACTCTGAGAACCACACAATTCCCTTTTCTGAAACTTCAAACCTGTGGGCCAGATCCTGGAACATATGTTAGTACCAGCCTGCCTCCTTTGGTGACAATTCTATCTCAGTGCTCTAACTTCAACACAGAAAAAAATATTGTAATGCTCTTGAAACATTCTAAGTTTATTTTCTGAAAGGCCAAGCATGAAAAAGAGAAAGAACAAAGATGCTATTTAAAACTGGTACAGAAGAATGTTTCAAAGAATTTTCTATGCAAAAGAAAGCATATTGATAAAAGAGGAATCGTCCACAGGCAAGGAAGAGCTTGGTTACACTAGAGGGTAATTTAAAAAGTGCATACATTTATCATGAGACCATAGCATCCCTGAATTCCACTAAGGGTTAATCTAACTATATACTAACAGTGAAGTGAGCTCCTCTTGTTACTATATTCAGCGTCTTCTAATGTAATGGCTTTACATTATATTTGAGTAGCTAATGTACTCTAAAACGGTCCTCCTCTCTCCAAACCTCAGATACATCTTTAATTGAGTTTATTATAATACCACCTTTTGGTAAGCAAGAACTAGAATCGAGTGAGGGTAGCCTCCAGTCCCAGTGGGGAAAATGGCCTGAGTGGAACTTGGCAATGAGTTCTATGTACGTGGAGAGGTGGGTAGGGTTGGGGAAGGCTCTGGCGTAGTGGAACACCAGCAGTCAAGCATACGGCAGGTAGTAATAACTCTAGAGCTCATCTTCCAAATGTGAGACATTGTAGAGAAGGAAAAACATCTTTTTCTTCTACCCTTCTAGGTTCTCAGCTGGGGCCCCTATAACAAAAGACAGATTAACAAGAGAAAAACATCCAAATTTATTCTAAGTTTTATGTGACACGGGAGCCTTCATAGGGAAATGAAGACCTGAAGAAGTGATTACACCTGAGCGTTTTTATACTTGTTTTGAGTGAGGTGGAAAGTCACGGAAAAATGTGACAGGACAAAAGGGTATGAGCTAAAGGTAGAAGGGACTTGCATTATTTTATAGAAGTTGTAGTAAGCTGATGGTCATAGTGGACCACAACACTGAAAAAATGTGATGTTAAAAAAATTATTTTTTCCTCCCTCACCTCTACTTAAAGATTCCCCTGCTCTTAGTGGTTTTGTTTTAATTATTAAGCTTTCCACATCAAAAAAACACTTGAGTCATGATGATTATTTTTAGGAGGTGCTAATGGGACAACCTGTGAAAACCCTCATAGCCACATTGTTCTGTCATTACTGTAATTAATGACTTCTTGGCATTTCTTTGTTCACCCAAGTCACACATTGTGTATACCAGATTTACTGACATGGGAAAAAATATGTAGTATCTTTCTCAGTTGCAAGTTGAATCCAGCTTTAAATAGTTCACTCAATTCTACCTTCAAAGTACTTTTTAAAAATCTGTGCTATGTATTTGCATGTGTTTAACACTAAGTTTGGTTACTGGCTCCTCTCCTAAAAGAGAAGGTTAGCATTTATCCAATAAAGCAAATCCTCTTTAATTACAAAACACATAAGTTAACCAAAATGAAGTCAACAAATGTGTTTTGTATTAAAGAGGATTTGCTTTATTGGACAAATGCTAAGAGGTTTGTGTTTTACAATGTTTCAATGATATACAGTACAGTGACAATGTTAAACTTTACCTGAGCCAGGGGGGCCTGGAAAACCGCACAGGTTAAGAAATCCCTCCATCCTTTTGTGTCTGGGGAAATGGCTTACTTACTGCAGAGAACCACCTTCCCCATATGACTTAGATAAGACTTCTGAATTTACTTAGGACAAGGCCAGACACAGACCCTCCACATTCCCGTTCATTGCCACAAATGATTAGCTGAACTGGTTGTACCCCCTGACCAGTCTGGAGAAAATATCTGCTAACAGCATTGGATTGCCAACCAACCAACCCCTCTTTACCGGCCCCTTGTGAGAATCAGCTGAGCCCAGACATTTCCTGCTCAACTATTGGATCATCCCACTCCCCCATAGCTGGTCCTTTTGAGTCTTGTTTACTTCTCTTTATGAAAGAAAATTCCTTTCTGCCTGGCCACTGAGATGCCTGCAGATCTTATGGCCAGACTGTTCTCCCTATTGCAGAATTCTCTCTCCTTACTGCAATAGTCCTCTCCTCTTATCCTAAATAGTACCATCATTAGGAATCTTAGACTCCTAAATCCCAGGATTAAAAAAAAATTCCCTTCTTTTCACTCCCTCCCCACTATTTTTTTCTCTTCCGAATTTAATCTATTTGCGAAGACGTTAATAATAAAGAGCTTCTTGAAGCAAGAAGGATATGACCAACTGATAAAAAAACAGACGCAGATAGGAGAGGAGAAGGCTCGTTCAGTTTTAGCCTGCATGAAAATGGTACAATGTGTGGGTGCTTGTGGCCATGTAATACAAGCTTCAGAAGTTTCGAGTTGGTCACCTGATTTCTTTTTGTTGGTTTTGCACCAGCTTTCAGAGCCATCTCGTATGTGTAGCACTCCAAGTCCCACCTGATCAAGGGTCTTCTCGGTGCATTTCAAATTTTAATGTGCAAAAGAATCTCCTGGAGGGCTTGTTAAAACACAGCTTGCTGGACATTGCCCTTAGTTTCTGATTTTGGCAGAGCTCGAAATTTTGCATTCCTAACAAGCTTCAGGGCAATGCTGATGCTGCCGGTGGTCCCCACCTTGAGTGGCACTGGTCTATTCATCATTCCGCCATCCTTGGCCAAGGAGTCCCAAGCCCCCTGGGCAGGGCAGTCATCCCCAAGGGAGGTACTGGTCTCAGGGGAGAATGCTATAGGATTTGGGTAGGGTAATGGCTGCAAATATGCCCCTAGGGCTAGCTTTTCCTCTCCTAGTCTCTAGGACGGGAGGAAATGCAAAAAATCAGGGCCCTTCAAATGCACTTTTTGAGGTGTGAGTAACTGCTTCAATCTCAAGCATTCAGCTCCTGTGATGGAAGGAGAAGGGAGGCATTGGCTGGACAGCTGCCAGTTCCCACTGCCTTTCAAAGATTACAATTGGGCTCTGGGGAAGGCGAATTAGGTTGTGCTCCCGGGGATGCAAACTGCAGCATGTGAGAGAAACTTAAGGAGGAGGTTACCCTGAGAAACACACTTCCCTTGACAGCTGCAGCTGCGATTTAACGCTCCTATCTTGATATCCCAAGAAGTGTCGAGTTTGCAGCTTCAAGAAACAAGTGCCAAGCTTAGCCTGACTGGGAAGGAACTTGCATCCTGTTATTCCCTTAAAGCTCCGCTTAGAGGGATAAAGCTCCCATGGGCCCTGGGTCCACCCATGTCACTGACCAGTGGCTAGAGTATTCACGAAAGCAGGGCCAACTGGCCCACTAGGCACAGGAGGCTTTGTGCCTGGGATCCAATCTTATGAACATACTAAGCACTACTGAACTGGACACTTTAAAAGGGTAAATTTTATGGTATGTGAATTATATCTCAATTTAAAAGAAATGAAATTGCCTTTAATAGTTACACACCTGTAAAAACAAAACCAAAAACAGCCGAGCACCTTCTGGAAGTCTAAAGGTTGAATTTGACACGGTCTCAACCGAAAGGCAACTCATAGGCATGTGGAGAATCCCCAGCCTCTGCCCAGCCACAGCCGACTCGCCCCACTCGGACCTCTGGGTCAGTGTGAATATGAATGCCCCTTCAAGCAACGGGTCTCCAGCCATTTACAAATAGCCTAAGTGGTAGCTATACTTATGTCTTAAAAGTTATTTCATATCCCTTCTCCAACGAGCACACCAGATGGAAGCCTCTTAAAAACCCACTTCTCTTAGCAGTCAATCCTGGATTGGGATAGCGAACAAAACTCACGCTAGAAATAGTAACAAAAATGGTGTGCCAAAACCAATCAAGCCTATGAAAAGTCTGCTTGATTTTATTAGATCTACACTCTGAGGATTCATGATTTCAGTGTTATCAGGCACTGTACACATCACTAACAGAATTAATACAATTGAATAGGGAATATTTTCAGTTGTGTTCGAGACATAGGAATGGTTTTCCCATAAGTGAGAGAAAAATGGCAGACCTTGGCATCAGACATTTTGAGTTTAAATTCAAGTTTTGTCATTTAGACTCTCAAAGTCTGTTTCTTCACCTACATATTAAATGGCAATATTAATAATTACCACCAAAGAGACTTAGATGTGATGTGAAAATTCTTGTCATTGATTCCCTCCTGCATGGAACTGACTGCTTGTTCCAAAAGTCCACTTTAAGCCAGGTTGGGCCCAGGTTGCATTTTTCCCCATCCTGTGATAAGGTTGCTCAGGGCGATCATGGTCCTAGGACGACCACAGCCTTTGCTGAGCCTGTACTTGACCTTAAGCAGACTTCTAATGGTATTGGTCTCACTTGAGAATCCTGGAAATCAGAGGCATTCTGGATAGGAGAAAAGAGGGA